>NW_023270451.1:79281044-79299643 GCF_011800145.1 Mirounga leonina | reverse complement strand
AAGTTTGTCCTCCTGGGGCTCTCCAGTGACAGGCAGACCCAGGCTGGACTCTCTGTCCTGTTCGGGGCCGCCTATCTGCTGACCCTGCTGGGCAACGGGCTCATCATCCTCCCGATCGGACTGGACACACGACTGCACCTGCCCATGTACTTCTTCCTCTGCAACCTCTTGGTGGTGGACATTTGCTACACCTCTAGCGGGGTCCCCCAGATGCTGGTGCCCTTCCTGCTGGAGAAGAAGACCATCTCCTTCATCCGATGTGGGACCCAGCTCTTCTTCTCGCTGGCCCTGGGGGGTACCGACTTCCTGCTGCTGGCCGCTATGGCCTATGACCGCTACGGGGCTGTCCGTGACCCCTTGCACTACGTGGCAGTGATGAGCCCAAGGTGCTGTGCTGGGCTGGGCTGGCAGCTGTCTCTTGGCTCGTAGGCCTGGCAAATTCTGTGGTGGAGACGGTGGTCACCATGCGCCTGCCCACCTGTGGGCACCGCGTGCTGAACCACGTGGCTGTATGGATGCCTCACACACCAGATTGTCATGGTGGCCCCAGTCTCGTGGGGCTGCTGGGGCCCAGAGCTGAATGCTGGGTAGGAACTCAGTTGTGTTAACAGAGAAATACAGACAAACTGAGAAGTGGAAAAGAGAAGGCTGCTCCCTAAGGACAATGAAGCTTGTACTAAGGGATTAAGTATTTGTGCAACTGTGCACATATGTGTGTGTGTGTGTATGGGAAAAATGTACTCTTTGTTTTTGAAGGCATATATAGATAATGACAAGTTCTGAAATCTTTGTAACTCTAACCTGTTCTCATCAAGATTCTAAAGCAGTTTACACCGATCAGAAATGTTAAACATTTGTTGACTGGATGAACATCAGCATAATCCCCACGACCACTTTCACCATCTCCCTAAATGTCAACTTTACCTCTGCAGTCAATCACCAAATACCACATTTAATGAACACCTCTTCTGTGCCCAGCCTGAAGCCTTTCCTCACCACAGTTATCATCCCAACCCCCTCCTCCCAGGTGCTAAGAGGATCATGGACCTGGGACACCATTCAGGTCTTGGAAAGAAATATCAATCAGTAAATAGATTTGTGTGCAATACACCAAGCCAGGTACTGCAAGAGACACACAAGGTCTGATAGGAGATCCTTCCCCACAACCTGGAGACTATTTAGAAAGATAAAAGATAAGTTTCAAAAAAGAAAAAAGAACTTGCAACATAATCCAACAATGCAAAAAATAAAATAAGGGAATATTTGGTTAATTACCAAATACTGGATAGAGATTAAAAACCCCATGGAATTCATGAAATTTCTCCCATGAAGGGAAAAAAATCTGGACGGTTTGACAAGGGATTAGAGGAGGGGCGCCTGGGTGACTCAGTCGGTTAAGCATCTGTCTTCGGCTCAGGTCATGATTGCCAAGCCTGGGAATCCCTGGGATAGAGCCCCGCATCAAGCTCCCTGCTCAGCAGGAAGTCTGCTTCTCCTTCTGACCCTCCCCCCTCTCATGCTCCCTCTCTCTAAATAAATAAATAAATAAATAAAATCTTTAAAGAAAAAAGGGATTAAAGAAGAAAAAATTAAATTGGGCCTTAGAAAATGGTCAAATTTGGACAGTTGAGGGAGTTGAGAGAGATATGTCCATTCTTGGTGAGTGGGGGAACGACCCAAATGAAGTGAGAGTAGAAAAAACTGAGGTCTGCCTGGGAAAGAGTGAGCAAACCAGTTTGGTTAGAGCAAAGACTTCATTCTGAGGAGTTATGAGGCGGAAGGAAGGCTGGAAAGAGGGGGTGGACTTCATAGGTCTCTGAAAACTAGGCCAAAGAATTTGCTTTAGAGGCCCTGGCAAGACAGCAGAGTTTTTGATATGGGGAATAACATATCTTATAGGGTATTCCAGAAGCTGTCCTCTTCCTCTGGACCAGGCCTGTTAGACTAACTAGACAAAAACAAGTAGCACAGACTTTTTCTTCCTTTAGTCCAACAAACTCTCTATTTCATGCTTAACTAGAGAGAGTTAAGTGAAACAACTATTTATAATTCAACTTCCTCTAATTAGGGCAGACTTCGTAGAGCAGGTAGGTAAGCTTTCAAAGACCAAAAGAGTTGGGAAGAATGTAGACTAGAAATCATTTAAAACATAGGGAAATGTTAAAAGTAAAAGTGAACAGATCTTAAAGTTGAGATTGAACAGAGGGATAACTGTAAAGTGCCTTCTACTTCTTTTTTTTTAATGAAAAGTTAGCCATCTGAGTAACACTCTGAAGCCTAAGTAAAAATAAACAGAGTTTACTTGGTGTTTTTGTAAGCGGGGACAACCCTGTTTTTTTCTGATCTCATGCCGTATCTCAAGAGGCAACCCTCTGGTTAGACAGGTCCCAGTCTGGTTAAGGAAGGATTTGGAGTCTGCTTTTCTAATACTGATTCACAAAAATGGGTCTGATTCTTATCAAAGGTATGAGCCTGGCAAAGCCTTCATACTTTTTTTATCTTTTTTCATGGAGAATAAACCAATGCATGAAGAACAGGAGAGAAAAACTGAGGTCTGAGGTGGAAACTATATTAGGAGAGTATTTCTAGAGTCACTCCGAGACAAAGGAGGGAGTCAACAGGCATGAGGAACATTGTTCCGTGGCCATTCTGAACAGACCTGGGAACTTCATGCTAAAGGATCCCTAATGGTAAGACCTCCCTGCTTTGTCAGGAAAGCACAGATCCAGTCTCTTCTATCCAGAACAAAAATCCCACCACCACCACCCCTCCCCCAAAGCACTCTGCTTCACACAATTACACAACCAAACTACTACTAGAGAGCAGGGTTCTCAGCCTGGAATTCACTGACAGGTTTCCGGGTCTACAGGCACCCGGAATTGTGTGTTTAAATGTCATCTCATCCACAATGTTATCACCTGCTGAGGGATTTGTAGTGATATGCTCATTTGTATGACTAGACACTTTGCCCCTGGCTCCCCACAAGGCTCCCCAAAACACCATGGGGGTAGAAATGACGTCTGTAATGCCCAGGGTGTATCTACAGGTGGGCACAGGGCGTGTCTACAGGCGGGCACCCCAAAAATATCTGCTCACCAAATACATTCTCAAACAATCGGTGGCCCTCCATAATGTTAACACATCCTGACTTATATATTGTTTTGCGTTCTGTTTTTAAATTTTTACAAAATTTCTTCTATGAAACCTTTGGCAGTGAGCTGTGATATTTGCCATGGGTCGATAAGATAGAGGTTTTAGCTAAGCTTTCCTGACACCACAGAACTGGATTTGCTATTAGGAAATGCTACCAGAAGAGGGCTGTGGAATGCCTAGCACATAGTCCAAAGTCCACCAATCAATCTGATTTCCTGCTGGTTTAATCTCCAGTACATTTTCTCAGTCTTTTCATTTCTTTTCTCAATAGAACAGCTCAATATAGCGACATTACAACACATAATAGGGAACACAGTTTAAAGATAACAGCTAGATAATGTTTAGTAACTCTTACTATTCCTATTCTGGTTTTCTCCTTTCCCCTTTATGTCTTCAAAGAAAAAACACAACTCTTAGCTCTTTTTTTGTCTCCCTTAGCTGACGTCAAAAGCTATTAAAGGGCTAAGCAAAATAAGTCAGTCAGAGAAAGACAAATACCGTATGATTTCACTCCTATGTGGAATTTAAGAAACAAAACAAATGAACAGGGGTGCCTGGGTGGCTCAGTTGGTTAAACGTCTGACTCTTGATTTCAGCTCAGATCTCGATCTCAGGGTCATGAGTTCAAGCCCTGCGTCGGGGCTTGAAAAAAAAAAATTGTTTTTAATGAACAAAGGGAAAAAAAGAGAGAGAGACAAACCAAGAAACAGACTCTTAATTACAGAGAATAAACTGATGATTACCAGAAGGGAGGTGGGGGTAGGGTGGGGTAAAGAGGGGATGGGGATTAAGGAGGGCACTTGCTGTGATGAGCACCAGAGAATGTATAGAAGTGTTGAATCACTACATTGTACACCCAAAACTAATATTACACTGTATGTTAACTAACTAGAATTTAAATAAAAATTTTTTTTAAAAAGCTGGTTAAGTGAACTTCGAGACAGTTGTTATTACCTCAGTGAATATACCAGGAAACTAAGGTATAAAGGGTTAATTACACATAGGCATTCATAGCACATCATGTAAAAGATCTGTATTTTAAAAAATTAAAACACCACTGAAAATAATAAAAGAAATCTTGAATAATGGAAAAGTGTACCATAATCTTGAACAGAAAGACTCAACATCATGGATAGGTATGTCTCCTTATGTTGAATTATACATTTAGCAGTATCCAACTTAATTTTCTTAAAAAGGAATTTTCGTTTGGGACCAGACACTATTATTTTAAAAATAATAGCCAAGAAAGTTAGAAAAGAAGATCAATGAAGAAAGACTAGTTTACCAGTCACTCAAACATCATAAACCTAAAATACCCAAAATGCAGTGATAGTGGCATGTGATTATATCGTTAGCAAAACAGAAGAGAAAGTCTGGAAATAAACCAATATTTATAGGAATTGAGTAATGATAAAAGGTAGTATTTTTAAATCCGTGGAGAAAAAAATTCTACGATAAGAAGTGTTAAGGCAACAAGCTAATCATTGGGGGAAAAAAGTTATCCATATAAGATATCTTATATCAGAATACATCCCAGAAGGGTTAAGTACTTAAATATAAAAATGAAAGCATAAAAGTACTAGAAGAAACCAAAAGGCAGGTTTTTTTTTAATGATATCACAGTGAGGAATACCTTCAAACTATGAGACAAACTTCCAGCCATCATTATTGTTTTAAATAAATTCAGCAAGGGACACATGGGTGGGTGGCTCAGTTGGTTAAGCGTCTGCCTTCAGCTCGGGTCATGATCATAGGGTCCTGGGATCGAGTGCACATCCAGCTCTTTGCTCAGTGGGAGCCTGCTTCTCCCTCTGCCCCTCCCCCTGCTCGTGCTCTCTCTCTCTCTCTCTAACAAATAAAATCTTAAAAAAAATAAATAAATAAATAAATAAATTCAGCAAAAAAAAATCTGCATGGCAAAAGCCATTGTTATAAAAGTAAAAAGCAAAAATAAAAACACATGGAGGGTAAGGTGGGAGGCAGGTACAATGCAAACGGGTAACACATAGGAGTTCTTTTGTGATGAGGGAAGAGTTCCTTGCCTCGACTGCGGCTACACGAATCTGTAGAAGGGATAAAATTGCATCAAATCACACACACACATGAATGCAGGTTTGAAAGAATAGGGGGAACTGAATAAGATCTGTAGACTTCTTAGCGGTAACGCACCTGTATCAGTTTCCCAGTCTCGCTATCGGACTGTGGCTTTGTAAGACACTACCATCGGGGGGAGCTAACCCCCGGGAGGGCACACAGGGCTCTGTACTCTTCTTACAACTTCCTGTGAGTCTATAATTACTTCAAAATAAGAAAAGTTTTAAAATTAATATTGGTATCAAGAAAAATTAAAATAAAAAACTAATGATGTAATGTATGGTGATTAACATAACAATAAAAAATTTAAGGATTAAAAGACAAGAAATAAAATAAAAAACACTGAGGGTGGGAGAATGTTTTGCCACTTGTATCAAAAACAAAGAGCTAATTTCTCTAAGATATAAAGAGCTCCTACAATCCAATAAGAAAAAAGCAAAAATACAAATCTAAAAGTAAGCAAAGATATAACTGTCTACAGAAAATAAACACACAAATGGCTCTAATCATATAAAATAATAATAAACCTTACCCAAAATAGGAATCAGGCAAATGACAACTACACTAATAGGCCATTTTTTACCTAACAGATTGGCAAAAAAGAAAATGTGAAAATATGTGCACTCCTAAACTGCTGATGGGGAAGTAAATTGATCCAAACCTATAGAGGGCAATATCCGTCAAAATTAGAAATGCAGGGTGGGGGATGGGGGAACTTGGGAGATGGGCATTAAGGAGGGCACATGATGTAATGAGCACTGGGTGTTATATGCACCTGATGAATTACTGAACTCTACATCTGAAACTAATGATACACTATATGCTAACTGAATTTAAATAAAATAAGTTAATTTAAAAAAATTAGAAATACACATGCCACTTGACCCAGTAATCCCATTTCATGGAATTTATCCTACAGTTAATTGGCACATGTGGAAGATTACTTATGTAGAAGATTCATTCAACATCGCAACATCGCGGTAATAGCAAAAGACAGGAAGCAACCTAAATGACCACAAACAGGTGACCAGTTAAAGACACTGTGGTGCATCTATGTCAAAACAAAAAACAGAAAACCTAAAAGTGAGGAAACGCGGTGTTTCCCCAACATGTAGATCTCCAAGATATGTTAAGTAGGAAGAGCAAGGAGCGGAACAGCATGCATACTGTGCACGCATCTGTGTAGAAGGACACAAGGAGAAAGAACACAGCTAATAAGTCAGTTGGTTAGTGAGTTCCTTGTGTGGAATATATAAGTAAGTACATAAGTAAGTTAGTTGACTGGTTTGGTAGTTAGCTCTTGGTGGCTTTCTGCTACAGAATGAAATCTCTCTAGAAGGACAGACATAAAACTGATGAGAATGCCTCAGAAGGGGAAGTTATGAGATTTTTTTATATATACTCTTGAGTACCTTTTGAATTTTTAGCCATGCAAATGTAACCTATTAAAAAATAAATGTTTAAAGTAAAAATATGGAATAATCTGCACAGAGATTTTAGTTCATGAGTGTAGTTCCACTCAGCAGCATATACCCTAATCAGCAGGGAAACTACTTTCACTCTCAGAGGACGTTAAAATTTCTCCCTACCAGACATCCAATTGCAAGTTAGATCCTGAAATTTGCACACTGGGGCCTTTGAGCAAAAACTTTTAAGCCTGCCTTAGAGGCACCCAACTCTAAAGAGAATTTTTTCCAAAGTTATTTCTAGAAATGTTTGTACAGTAAATGGAGCAAGCTATTTCAAAACAATATTTCAACATAAGATTTAATAGGGTGATTCTTAAAAACAAAAAGAGGTTAAATAGTTTTTGGACACAAACTAAATGAAACGCTTGAGTCTTCGTTTTTCAGAACTCAAAGTACATGTTTATTCAATTCACATGTGACTTTGTGACTTGCTTGAGGAAAAACAACAAAGTTCCAGAGACAATATGAAAATGTGGAAAATTACAATGTGTGATTCTAAAGGAAGAATAAACATGGAAAAAGTCTGGCTGCCACTTAGACCTCAGAGGGGAGAAAACCGAAGGCAGAACAATGGAAATAATAATAAGAAAAGAGATGGGTTGCTGTAAAGAAACCTTCCGGTAGTTTTTATAAAATTAAAACCAAATTCTCCCAGGGTGGAGAAGGAAAAAGAATCTCCACAAAAGGGAGGGCTGTTAGACGTCACAGCCCTGACCACCGTCAGCCACAGCCACCATCCCCTGGGGCTCCCGTCGCAACCATTACATCATCCTCAAGAGGGATGCTCCTTCCCCATCCACACCCTAGTTCATTCCCTGGGAGGCTATTGAGATCACATGTACTTTTTCATCAAGACTTCTTAACTGAAAGCTGCCACATAATGGAGGGGACACAAAATAGAGAGTAAACAAAACTTTACATTCTGAATTTCTGGACAATACTGGCTCTCTGAGGACATTTAACAATGTCCCAAGGAAGGAATCTCGTTCAGAGAATCCCCCGATTTGACTTCCCTCCTCTCCTTCCCAAAGGAGGAAGCCCAGAGTAGAATCCAATGGATAGCTGCCTGTGAAGCTATTTCCATTTAAGTGGGCACTGGCTCCATCATTGTCCCTGAGTCTCTTCCAGGGGTCTGGGTGGGACCATGCCACCTAGGCCAGCCAGAAGCCCCTGGCCAACAGAAGTAGCTGACTGCACACCCCTCGAAGCCGGAGGTTGCTGAGGATGAGGATGTAGGGATGGACAGATGTGCACAGGTAGATTAAAATCTGCCATTGCCAGTACCAGTCACTCTCTGAGGAGAAGAAACCTGCAGCATCGATGACCAGGGATGCGAAGGACAGAGCATGAAGAATGAGGAAGGAGGCTGGGAGGATGGGTTAGCCTGGTGGTGGGTATTGAGGAGGTCACATTCTGCATGGAGCACTGGGTGTTATGCACAAACAATGAATCATGGAACACTTCATCTAAAACTAATGAAGGAATGTATGGGGATTAACATAAGAATAAAAAAAAAAAGAATGAGGAAGGAGATGAGTGACTTCAGAGCTCTGGTATGAGCCTGGCCGCTGGGGTCCTGCGGGCTGTGGGTGCTGCGCTGCATCCTCCCTGTGTGTCCCCTCAGAGAATTAATCAACAGTGCAATTGAGAACAGACAGACAGAGCAGGGAACTGACAAGTGATAAGTTTCAGGGGCAAGAAAGAGTGAATTTCCAGCCTCCGGCTCCACTGCTTGAAGGTCATGTTCCCAGGAAATTTTCTAATTAAGAATCCTTGATACACAGCATGGTCTCCCCAAAAGAAGAGCAGGGTGACGATGAAAGAGATCAGGAGAGAAGCCCTGAGGAGCCAGAGCACTGACCCTGGGAACCTCCACTTCCGCCAGAGGAAGTTGGGGTGGGTGAAGTTGGCAATCTTCATGCAGAAGGGGACACTGAGCCAAGAGCCAAGCCAGAAGGTGGCCGAGTTCAGGAAGTCCCAGTGGAGACCAGTGAGTTGCCAGGCAGGACCTTGGCTGTACTCGTTCAGGTGGAGGAAGTAGTAGAAGTTGTTCACCATTCCAACCCACTGCAGGCAGAAGTGGGAGGCACCCAAGCTAATGAGGATCATGTCGGAGGGAAGCAGCCTCCCACGCCGCATCCTTTCTCTGCTCAGCACCAGCACAATGAAGCCGTTGGCCAGGATTCCCAGGAGACACAGCAGGAGAAAGAGCAGCATGAAGAAGGCTGAGAGTGCTGGCTGCATTTCGGCCCCTCTGTCAGCTCTCCGACCCTTGCATCTTGCTCCCTGGCCTCCTCCCTTCCCCCTCCCACCGTCCCTCTTTTGATCTTCCCTGGGGGTGTGAGAAGACTGCTCATGCTCTATGGCTGAATCACAGTTCACTTAGAAGGCAGATGCTCGGGACGCCTGAGTGGCTCAGTTGGTTAAGCGTCTGCCTTTGGCTCAGGTCATGATCCCAGGGTCCTGGGATCGAGTCCCACATCGGACTCCTTGCTCAGCAAGGAGCCTGCTTCTCCCTCTGCCTGCCTCTGTCTCTCTCTCTCTGATAAATAAATAAAATCTTAAAAAAAAAAAAGAAGGCAGGGCGCCTGGGTGGCTCAGTTGGTTAAGCGACTGCCTTCAGCTCAGGTCATGATCCTGGAGTCCCTGGATCGAGTCCCGCATCGGGCTCCTTGCTCGGCAGGGAGCCTGCTTCTCCCTCTGACCCTCTCCCCTCTCATGTGCTCTCTCTCATTCTCTCTGTCTCAAATAAATAAATAAAATCTTTAAAAAAAAAAAAAAAAGAAGAAGGCAGATGCTCAGGCTGCTGGGGAAAGGTGAGCTCAGTTCAGGGAGGATGCAAATTTCCCATGGGTTCAGTTACCACTAGGCCTACCAACTGCCCCTCATTGGCCGCCTCTGGTTTTGCCTGCATGCTACCATCATTAGCATCAATGAAGAGGGTTTTTCACTGCGTCTCTGTGACTGAGTTCCATCCTTTTTATTTCCCCTTTGGGCCCTATAAACATACCTCTTCCCATCAGATCATTCTTAAGACATTAAGTGTATGGGCAACAAGTATGTGGAGACACCCATATGGCCAAGAGCTAAGCGAAAGAGTGATGACAGACAAGTCTGCCTCCAGCTGGGCTTCCCTGTTCTGCATCCACCCTCACCTACGAGCAGTCATCCCCTTCGAGGTCAGAAGCCTTGGGGATGAGAGAAAGAGAGGAATCAAGGGGGCGCCTGGGTAGCTTAGTCAGTTAAGCGTCTGACTTCAGTTTAGTCAGTTAAGCGTCTTCTTATTTTTTTTTTTTAAAGATTTTATTTATTTATTTGAGAGAGAGAGAATGAGAGAGAGCATGAGAGGGAGGAGGGTCAGAGGGAGAAGCAGACTCCCCGCCGAGCAGGGAGCCCGATGCGGGACTCGATCCCGGGACTCCAGGATCATGACCTGAGCCGAAGGCAGTCGCTTAACCAACTGAGCCACCCAGGCGCCCAGTTAAGCATCTTCTTAAATCCTTCATGGACCCTGAGGTATAAATGATTGATCATGGTTTAAACTGGTTTTATGTTCCAGTGAGAGAATTCATTTCCTAGTGGTTGCGGGACTGAGGGCCATCTGCTTCTTGCTGCATGTTGGCGGAAGGCTGCCTCAGCTCCTGGGGGCCACAGGCAGTCTTTGCCACGTGGGTTGTTTCAACATGGCACCTTGCTTCATCAAGCCGGCAAAGACAGTCTCTAGACAGAGCTGGCTCGCAAAATGGACTCTTAAATAGCACAGTATAACCAGAGAAGTAACATCCCATCACCTTTGCCATATCCTATTGGCTAGAAGCAAGTCACAGGCTGCAGGGACACTCAAAGGGCATGGGTTACAAGAAGGTGCAGATACCAAAGTTGGAGGTCATGGGGAACCATCTTAGAGTCTATCTGCCACCCTGAGATACCATAGCTTACAAGGTGCATGTGCTGTCCTGACCTCCAACACCAACATTAAATCCCTATGAGACCACGTTAAAAAGCAAAAACACTTTCTTGAAAGAAAATATAGTCAAGTTGATCTGTAGTCAGATGTTTTCTACTTAATACTTCAAATTAGTCCTTTCTCCACATTTGTTTGGAACTTTTTTTTATGTGTTTCTTTTTGGATTGTGACCTTGTGATGAAAGAAAAATCGTTATACAAATAATGTGAAAAAAGTTGTCACTACCACAGTATAAATGTAGAATTATATTAAAATGAAAAATCCACAATAGAAAGAGAGATCTCACTGAAGTTGGGTGAATATGCATTTCTCCCACTCTCAGCTCTGTGTTGCTCATACAATTTTTATGCATTCACTCAGCAAATATTTATTGAGCACTTATATACACAGAGTACCTCATCGAGTCACTGGGGATAGAGCAGTGAACCAAAGAGGTGGGATTTCTGCTTCTATAGAACTTGTAGTCCAATGGGAGGTAACTGACAATAAGAACACACACGAACAAGATGCTTTCACGTAGTAATTGGTGCTGTGAAGAAAACAGGCAAGGAAGATTGCCAGAGAATAGTTGGAGAGGGATAAGTTGCTCCTTCAGACCTGTAGGCTGGGGAAGGCATTCTCAGGGACATGGGCTAAGGGGCCCAAGCAAGTAGGAGCCTTTGCCATATACGGCTGGCTGAACTCATAATATTCTCAAGTCATAATTTCATTCATTTTTTATCCACCATTTCTTCTAATTTTACCAAGTGAGGCCTTCTCCTAACAGAGCATAAGGACTCTAGCAGGTCACATGACTATTCACTCTTATCAAATAGATTGTCCCAAGATCACTTTAAGCCACAAAAAACCTCAAAACAGAAACTGGGCATTTCTGTCCAATATATGAATACAAACTAACAAGATGGCTGCACCTTCAACCCCTCTGGGATTGGTTAATGCAGGTAGAGAATGGAAAAGGGGCAGGAAGGGTCTTACCTGGACTAGCACCAAAGCTTTGTACTTTCCAGGCCTGGCAGATGTTGAATGGTGAAGCTCCTTCACGGGGGAAATTTCGGGGCTCTGGAGGTTTCCCACTGGGCTATCTCTCCTGCAATTCCCTTTGATGGGGAGAAAGCATCTCTATTTGGGGTGATCCCTTGAGACTCCTTCCTCAGCCCCTAGATATTTGCCACCAAATTATTGTTGCTGGCATTTCCTCACTCTACTAGACAGTCCTGTTGGTCAAACCCCAAGATACCTGCACACACATGCTCTCTCCCTTGGGGCCCACATCTGTTGCCCTAGCTCTGCCACCACTGTCCTAATATGGCCACATTCTCCTGACTCTGCCCCCAAAATTAACTAGTCTGTTTGTCTCTCATTATCTTAATCCCCAAAGCATGAGCAAGATCTTAGCTCACTATACCTCCCAACTGAAGCAATAACACAATAAGCTTTGTAAGCGGCCCCATGGAAGGTCTGGAGCACCACCAGGTTTTAAGGTAAGTCCTCCTTGGTGGAAGATGGACTGGGTTTCATTATATAGCTATTCTAAATATGTATTCCCCACAAAAGCCTCTCTTTTTTACTCTCTAACCCTTTCATTTTATCAAAGGGTTTCAGGAGTTATGGAACAGGTTTATGCCCATTTTCTCTGAAAACCTGAATATTGTGAACTGGAAGTTCACTTTGAAATCTGCTATCATTAAATCTTTGTACCTGGTAGAAATTTCAACTTTTACTTGAAGGGCAAAATCAAGAAAGTCATGTTGGTCATGGTAAGAAATTGGGATGTTATCCTAACATAATAGAAAGCCATTAGAGAGTTTTAAACAAGGGAGTAGCATGACCTACTCTATGTTTTTAAACAGATCCTCTGGGCTATGACTTAGAGAATGGAATTGGGGAGGGGCAAGGATAGAGGAGAGCAATCAGAGGCTACTGCATTAGTCCATGCATAGGGCAGACACGAGCTTGTTCCCAAGTGGGAGCACTGGAGGTGATGAGCAGTGATAAGATGCTGGCATATTTTGAAGGCAGATTCAGTAGGATTTGCCTGATATGGGGATGAGAGAAAAAGAGGAATCAAGGGGGCGCCTGGGTAGCTTAGTCAGTTAAGCGTCTGACTTCAGCTCAGGTCATGATCCCAGGGTCCTGGGATCAAGCCCCACTTCAGGGTCCCCGCTCAACAGGGAGTCTGCTTCTCCCTCTCTCTCTGCTCCTCTCCCTCTGGCCCTCCCCCCGCCCCGTGCACATGCTCTCTCTCACTCTCTCTCTCAAGAAAATAAATTAAAAATCTTAAAAAAAATAAGAGGAATCAAGGATGGATCCCAAATTTTTGACTGCAGTCACTGGGAGAATTTATGGATCCATCTACTAAGATGAGGAATATGTTTGTGGGAGGAACTCAGTTTTGGTCATGTTAAGTTTGAGACAGCTGTTAGATATCTAAAATGAGACATGAAGGTGACAATTAAAATGTAAGTCTGGATCTCAGTAAGCCTGGAGTAACAGGTTTGGGAGTCATCAACACTTATGTGGTATTTAGAGCCATTACATTAGATGAGATCATGTGGGAAAAGAGTGTGGATGGAGACTGGGAAGAGGCTGGGAGTGAGCTTTGCACCTTCAGTTTTGAGGGGTTGAAAGCCAAAGGATACATACAGCAGAGGAGATTTGGCTGAGACTGATATTCAAGAGGGATTCCATTCTCCAAGTTCATGCTCAGAACAAGAGGAGGAGGAAGCGAATGGTGAGGAGGGTGACACAGGAATGAAAACTATGCTGAAGAGATTCTAGGGGTTGCATGCTGTGTGTTCTGCAGAGATGCCCTCAGGCAGGTACTGTCAATGTGTCCTAACTTTGAGAGGCCCTCTGGTCGGAACCGAAGCCAAGCCCAGTAGAATATCAGTGTTGAAACTTGCTTTACCCTCTGACTGCCTCAGTAGAGAAGCTCTATTATTCATCCATTCAACAAAATCTATTCAGCAGGTACTGTCTGTCAGGCACTAGGCCAGGCACATAGCTATGAAGATAAAGATTGTCTTTTGAGGGAGAAGGACAAGTAGATATATGACAATTCCATTCAATAAATGATAAAATAATAACTAATATTTACTCAGTGCTGCTATGCATACCCATGTACTTCTAAGTGCTTTATATATGTTAATTTTGATACTCATAAAAACTGAGTATCAAAAATGGTGCTGAGACACTAGAAATCCACACACAAAAGAGTGAAATTGGACACCATACACAAAAATGAACTTAAAGTGGATCATAGGACCAAATGTAAGAGCTAAAACTATAAAACTCTTAGAGGAAAACATAAGAATAAATCTTCATGACCTTGGGTTAGACAAAGCCTTCTTAGGATATCAAAAGCACAAGTGACGGGTGCCTGGGTGGCTCAGATGGTTAAGCGACTGCCTTCGGCTCAGGTCATGATCCTGGAGTCCCGGGATCGAGTCCTGCATCAGGCTCCCTGCTCAGCGGGGAATCTGCTTCTCCCTCTGACCCTCCTCCCTCTCATGCTCTCTGTCTCTCATTCTCTCTCTTGCAAATAAATAAAATCTTAAAAAAAAAAAAATTAAAAAAAAAATAAAAAACTTTTGTGCTCCCAAGGATACCATCAACAAAGTGAAAAAAACAACCACAGAATGGAAGAAAATATTTGCAAATCATATATCTTATAAGGAATTTGCATCTAGAATGTATAAAGAACACTTACAACTCAACAATTAAAGGACATGACCCAATTTAAAGTGGGCAAATGATTTGAATAGACATTTCTCCAAAGATTACATACACATGGCCAATAATCACACAAAAGATGTTGCACATTATTAGTTACAATAAAAATGCAAATTAAAGCAATGACATAGCACCTCACATCCATTAGTGTGGCTAAAACCAAAAAGATAGCAAGTGTTCGGGCACCTGGGTGGCTCAGTTGGTTAAGCGACTGCCTTCGGCTCAGGTCATGATCCTGGAGTCCCGGGATCGAGTCCCGCATCGGGCTCCCTGCTCGGCGGGGAGTCTGCTTCTCCCTCTGACCTTCCCCCCTCTCATGTGCTCTCTCTCATTCTCTCTCTAATAAATAAATAAAATCTTTAAAAAAAAAAAGATAGCAAGTGTTCAAAAGGATAGAGAGAAATCAAACTCTTCATGCACTGCTGGTGGGATTACGAAAAATGGTGCTGCTGGTTTAGAAAACTGCTTGGGTGCAGCTCCTTACAGTGTTACACACAGTTACCTGTACCCATACTATTCCACGCCCAGATATACAGATCATCCTCAATTTACAATGGGGTTGTATCTGGATAAATCCATCGTAGGTGAAAAATATTGCAAGTTGAAAATGCATTTAATATACCTAATCTACCAAACACCATAGCTTAGCCTAGTCTACCTTAAATATGCTCAGAACACTCCAGGTGGGCAAAACCATCTAACACAAAGCCTATTTTATAATAAAGTGTTGAATATCTTGTGTCATTTATTGAACGGTACTGAAAGTGGAAAACAGAATGTTTGTGTGGGTATAGAATGGTGTTATTGGTTGTTTACCCTCGTGATCATGTGGCTGACTGGGAGTAGAACTTGCATGTTCTCACCAAAAAAAAAAAAAAAAAAAGTTAACTATGTGAGGTGTTGATTAACTTGGTGGAAATCCTTTCCCAGTGTATACATACCAAATCATCTCATTGAACATTATATATTACAACTGTTTGTCAATTATACCGCAATAGAGCTGAAAACAAGGCTCGAGTCAATCAAAAAATAACTATGAATGTAGTGGAGAAATGCAGAACATTTTGCTATGTGATAACTATTGTATTAGTGTTCAAATATGTATATCCATGAGATACACAAACACATGATTTGTGCTTATAAAAGAGAGAGAGAACCATGAATACTTTTGATGCAAAACAGAAGAGTCATAATAAATATACCTCAAGTGGCAGAGAATCAGCAAATATGGTCCTTGGAACAGTTTTAGATAATAAAATTGTCTATAGGGGTTAAAAATAGTAAATATAAAGTCAATATACATGTAAGCATGCTCCTCAGGATATAATGTTATAATGCAGAATAACACTACATGAGAATCTAGGGTAGAACTCACCCATGACTCCCTCTTGGAAGAGAGGAAATGGAATGTTTGAAATGACAATCATTGCAATGTCGATTGCAAAACAATGAGCAAGGATATAAAAACACTGCCTGCAATATAATCTTCAGAATCCGTGCCTTTTCAGACTGTCCTGCTGGGTTCTGGAGGGGGAGCACCACTGCGGTGGACTATGGAATGACATCACCAAGTTTATTGTGTCCTGGTTCCATTTAAAATTACTGTAAGAGATTTAAAATAAATTCTTGCTTATTCAGCAAAGTTATTGAATCAAATACTTTTACTCATAAGCTTTATGTTTTTTCATGTTCTATGCCATACTTTCCACAAAACATTTGAGTGACCTATAAAAGTGCCATCTGTGAGAACAAAGGAGGATTCTTTCCGAGAATTTAACAATTATTTTGTTCATTAATTTTTTAGTCTTTTTTTTTTTTTAAAGATTGTTTATTTTTATTTATTTGACAGAGAGAGAGAAACAGCATGAGAGGGGCGAGGGTCAGAGGGAGAAGCAGGCTCCCCGCTGAGCCGGGAGCCAGATGTGGGACTCGATCCCGGGACTCCGGGATCATGACCTGAGCCGAAGGCAGTCGCTTAACCAACTGAGCCACCCAGGCGCCCTTGTTCATTAATTTTTTAAAGATTTATTTATTTTAGAGAGACAGAGAGAGAGAGAGTTGGGGGAGGGGCAGAAGGAGAGGGAGAGAAATCCCCAAGCAGACTTCTCACTGAGCGCAGAGCCCAACACTGGGCTCCATCTCAGGACCCTGAGATCATGACCTGATCCAAAACCAAGAGTAGGACGCTTAACCCAGTGAGCCACCCAGGCGCCCCCATTTTGTTCATTATTGATCATTCTATTGTTCATCCTTTTTCACATATAAACCTCATAGTCTCTTTCAATACTTATTGAAAGACTTTCTTATGCCTGTCATGGCAGAAAAAGGAAATAATCTTAATACACATTATATATATTATCCTAATTTTATAAAAAGTTATTTAAATATCTGAAATATTAACATTATTTATTTTTGTGTACGCATATATATAAATGCAATTCTATGTAAGGAAAATGTCCGAAAGGAATAATGAGTGTTAATGAGTGTTAATAATTATCTTTGGATAATGAAAGTCTGAGTGATTATTAAACTTCTTTATAATATTCTGTATTTTCCAAGTTCCTATAATACTCATGTATTATCAAAAAGAACAACAAAAGAGAACATTTAAGTTTTAAAACTAATGAATCATTTGTATGCAAAGTAAGGGAGACCAAGTAACTCTACTTCATCTCCAACATTAAGCTTAGCCTGTAAGACCGTATGATTTGAGATCAGTAAGAATTGATTGCTCTGGCATAGGGCAGGGGAAGGTAGGGCAGAACAGAGCAGGAGAGAATTAGAGTCAGTGTTCAAGATTCCACGATCACGCAGAGTTATATATTAATCTTCCAAAGACTGACTTACTGCTGCTTTCCTGCAAATCTTCTATATAAATATTAAGCATTTGATTAATTGGTCCAATGAACTCTTTCAGTACATCTGCCCCGCCCCTCCCCCCTGCATACACGTAACACCACCATCACAACCTGAGGATTTCACCCTTTTCTCCCATCCTGCAGATAAGAAAACTGAGACCCTGGGAAGGTAATTGACTTTCCCAAGGCCACAACATTGATAAAGGGCAGAAAAGAATGAATTCTTAAATTCATATCTTTACTCCAAGATCCTGCACCATGTCCCCCAGGAGCCCTTATGTCGTTGGGTTAATTCTTAACACCGTCAAAAGTTTCATGCCTTGGAAGCCCTTTAATTTCCAAGATAGAGACCAAAATTGGGATCTTAATACCTTTCACTACCCAAATCTCTGCCAGGAGGAGAGTCTGCGGTAGAACACGGGGCATGAAAGCTGTGTTAGTGTTTGGTCCTCACTTGTAACCTTGGGAATCAGTGATTAGATGGACAATCAGCTGTGATTAGGACTCTTGACAGGCTTATTACAAATTCCCAGGTTCTGACTCCACAGGATTTCCTAAATTCATGGAAATCATTCACAAATTTCGAGTCAGAGAAAAGAAAAGAACCTTCTTGAAGTTTTGGTGATTTCATTTCTCGGGGCTGGGTTAGCAGTTACCACAAGACCAGGCCGTTGAGGAGAAACTAGAATGAAATCCACACTAGCCCATAAAGTATGATGCTGTCAAAAGCAAGCACAAGGCCAAAATAGACCAGTATTGTGAGTCAAAGACAGCAACTGCAGGGCTAGAACAAACTGGATAAAATAGGCCGGCAGAGTCCTCCGTGCAAAATCAATTCACTTTCCGGATGTCTCTACAAGACAGAACCAATGCCGAAGTTGGAGTCCAAAGTTTAAATGAAGCAAAGAAATGTGAATAGATAGCATAGTTAGGCAGAGGAAAACATATCAAGGTTTAATCTAGTTTTTACCCAAGGAACTAAGCTATTGGATTTAGGTCAGAGACTGACCGCCTTGAATTCTGTGCTTTTAAAGCCTTTCTTGATGTGAGAGAACAAGAGTTTCCGGACTGTTCGCTCCAGAGGGGAGCGAGGCTCCATCGTTCAGTGCCTATGCCTGCCACTGCCTCTGGGGAAACTCTAGGGTTCTGAGGTGTTGTTCCATACAGCAACTGCTGAGCTGTTCCCCATAGCTGAAGGATGTCACGTTCTTTATAGCAAAGATACTCTGCAGTGTGTCTCTTTCACTGCTCTAGTAAAAAGGAAGGAAGGAAGGAAGGAAGGAAGGAAGGAAGGAAGGAAGGAAGGAAGGAAGGAAGGAAGGAAGG
>NW_023270451.1:79247921-79281034 GCF_011800145.1 Mirounga leonina | reverse complement strand
GAAAGAAAGAAAGAAAGAAAGAAAGAAAGAAAGAAAGAAAGAAAGAAGAAAGAAAGAAGAAAGAAAGAAGGAAAGAAATGTTACAAAGTTTCTGGTTCTTTCACCCATCAGCACCTGTAAATACTTTAATTCATTGTGCCACAGTGGGTCTTCCTCACAGTGTTCATGAGCACTCATTCAGATTCTAAAAAGCATTTGCTTGGTCTCAAAGAGATATTTGTACATCTATGTTCACTACAGCATTATTCACAAGAGCCAAAAGGTGGCAGCAACCCAAGTATCCATCAACAAATGAATGGATAAATAAAATGTGGTCTACACAGATGATGGGATATTATTCTGCCTTAACAAAGAAGAAAATTCTGACATCTGCTACAACATGGATGAATGTTGAAGACATTCTGCTTGGTGAAATAAGCCAGACATGGAAGGATGAATATGGTGTGACCCCACTTAAGTGGGGTGCTTAAAGTAGTCAAATTCATGAAGACAAAAACATAGAATGGTGGTTGCCAGGGGCTGGGGGGAGGGGTGTGGAGAATGGGGCACTTTTGTTTAACAGCTAGAGTTTCAGTTGGAGAGGATGAAAAGTTCTGGAGGCGGATGGTGGTGATGGCTGCATGGCAATGCGAGTGGACTAATGCCCCAGAAATGTACACTTTACAAAGGCTGAAATGGTAAACTTGATGTTAGCTGTATTGTGCCGCAATAAAATATTTTCTCAAGGCATATTTTCTGAACACACTAAAAGGGCCTAATCTTTTAAATGCATGCTTCAATTTCAGACATTGCTTTTGGTCTAACAGAAGAGTATGTTTTTCTTTTAAAGCACAAAGGCTGTGTCTCCTCCAGTCCCCACATCTCCCACATAGTGGGCACAAAGGAAATATCTGTTGAATGAATGGGCTTGGTTGTTTTCCTTTTTAAAATAATCTTTATGTGTCACCCTTCTACAAATTGCATTACTGACATATTTTGCTACAGATGCTTTTAAACTTTTGGTTATTTCGGGAGACTGAGTTAGCAAGACTTTATACAAATGCTATGATAACAGAAACAATAATGCTTGTGTCTACCTTGGAAATGCTGAGAAGAAACGTGTATGTTGTACATACAAAGACGTTTTCAGTCTTGTTCGCGGGAGCCCTGAAAATCTGGTCTTACTAATAAAGGCTGGTGATTATTTTCCCAAAAAATAACAGATTCGTAGAAACTCAGCTGCACTAAAACATGTAATGAAAACAGATAAAAAAAAAAGTTATTGACTCACATAAATGGAGCCATCAGCTTTAATACGAGAAATGCAGCTGTTCCCCCAGCTTCCTTATGGATTTCTCTATTACAGTACAAAGGAGTTCGAATCTAAACGCTTTCCAATTCTAAACCTTTGGATCAGCTATTTTCCTTCTCCATTTGAAACTTTTCAGCAATAAGGACAACAGTCTCCTAGAATCTGACCCCTACAGGATTAAAGGGATCCTACTTCTGGTGATGACCCAAATCACAGTACACCCAAGGAGTTTGTTAGCAGGGTAGGAAGCCACCAACCTCAGTCCTAATCTGGTATCTTAGCAAAACTATAGTGCTCCTTAGAGGCAGAAATCCACATTGCTCTCAAAACTATTGTACTTTAGGAGTGCCTGGATGGCTCATTCGAAAGAGTATGTGGTTCTTGATCTCAGAGTCATGAGTTCAAGCCCCGTGTTGGGTGCAGAGATTACTTAAATAAATAGACTTAAAAAAAAAAAAAAACCCTATTGCACTTTAGTTCTAATGTAAGTGATATGATCATCTAATGACAGAGGAGTGATTTCTCATTTTTAAAAATCACCTTGAGCAATACGGAGAATGAAGACTGTTCTGTAAATATTGTATCTTAAATAGTTTAGTCAAGCTCTTCTAAAAAATGGTTTATTCTTACTAAAAGAAAAATAAGAGTCCTCAAAAAACACCACCACCCCCTATAGTTCTCGGCCACCCCAGCCCTGTGTTTCCATCACTGTAGTCCAGGATTAGTATTATTTATAGTTAAAAGACATGTCAGCTCAGCTTACTAAAATTCAAAATGCTGCCCACTGCTAAAGCCCAGTTTCAAAAGCTTTTATCTGTTACCAAGGCCGACCATCCAAACCACTGGAACTTAGATTCATTACAAGCCTGTGCCAGGGGCCAGCCTCGTGAGCAGCCACCTAAAGCCACGTCCTGGCTCACTCCCTGATGCGCGGTTCTGACCTGATTTCAAAGGTTCGGTTCCCTCCCGACTCTCCTCCCACGCAAGCCCTCATTCTTGCGACTTTTTAAAATCTTGAGATTACCCCTCTTCACTTGAGTGAACCACACAAGAGTAGCCAGCAACACAGGCCCTAAGTCCATAGGAATTCAGAATAGGAGGCCATTGGTGACATTAAGAAATGTCAAAACCAAACAGTGTTATTAAAGATGGATGAAGCTCCCTGATATCATGTATTTGAGACATATAAAATTTGCAGCAAAAAAAATAAATAAAAAAATAAAATAAAATAAAATTTGCAGCAAAACATTATAAATAATGCTGGACAACTGTGTCTGATTAATTTCTATTCTAGAATTCTCTCAGCACCAGGGTCAAATGTGAACTAGTAGGACTTGATAATGGTCACTCCAGGGCTTAACTGTTTTGTATCCCTGTAACTGGGACATGTATGTTACATGGTAGATTTCTTGAATGTGGGAGATATATACCTAGACTTCCATATCTAGATGTGCAATAAATTCTTGTTCAAATGTAAAAGAATCATGGAAGCAATCAGCTCTCTCTACGGACAACTGTAGAAAATGTGAAGGCTAGCTGTTAGGTCAGTGAGCCAGCAAAAATCACCCAAGTGTCTGAATTTATGACACTGTTCATTGCTGATCCAGTTTCTAGCAGCCGTAGATACTTCTACAGGTATAGAAATAATGAATTATTGCATTGATTAAGTAATCTAGTTAATTATAATAAGATGATGCTTTCCTGTCTTCAACAAATATTTATGGAGTACCTACCACTTGCCAGGAGGGAACAAAACAGACACAAATTGCTATCCTTGTGGAGTTTACATCACTGTGAGGGAAACAAATGATAAAAAATATAAGTGTAAAATAGACAGTGATGATGCTGAGGAGACAAAGCAGGGCAGGAAGAATGACAGTTTACAGTGGACAGTGCCTGGAGCAGTGAGGGAGTGAGCCATACCAACATGTGGGGAAGAACTTTCCAAGCAGGGGGGTCCCCAAATGCTAAGGCTCAGAGGAAGGCATATGCCTCGTTTATTCAAAGTACACCAAGGAAGCCAAAGTGACCAGAGCAGTGTGAGACGGGGTTAGAATAGCAGAGGCGACTATCATACCAAACAGTATTATAAAGGGCATTCTAGTTCCCTACAAAAACTTGGGCTTTTTCTCAAGGTTGAAAAGCAAATGGAGAATTTTGAAAGAAATGTGACATGATATGACTTACATATTTTGTTTAAGATTTATTTATTTGAGAGAGTATGTGTGAGCAGGGGAGGAGCAAGATTTGAACAAGAATTTATTGCACGTCTAGGTATGTATCTCCCACATTCAAGAAATCTACCATGTAACATACATGTCCCAGTTACAGGGATACAAAACAGTTAAGCCCTGGAGTGACCATCATCAAGTCCTATTAGTTCACATTTGACCCTGGTGCTGGGAGAAAGACGGGGAAGCTGACTCCCTGCTCAGCACAGAGCCCAACATGGGGCTCGATCCCACAACCCTGAGACAATGACGTGAGCCCAAACCAAGAGTTGGATGCTCAACTGATGAAGCCACCCAGGTGGCCCATGATTTATATTTTTAAAGGATCCTGCTAGCTGCTATGCTGAATATAGACCAAAGGCCAATGAGAGTAGAAGCTACAAAACCAGTTAGGAGGCCATTGCAATAATCCAAGCAAGATGCAATAGCGGCTTGCACCAGAGTAGGGCCAGTGGAGGTGGTGATAAATGGTAGAATTATGGATTCATTTCGAAAGCTGTTGACAACTCTAACCCTGATTTTTTCAAACCCTTTTTTCAGGGGCCAACTTTCAATAGATTGCAGTGGAGGAGAAGGCCCTGCTTGCTACATATGAAACCCCAAACCAGAAGTAGTTTATCTAAACATCGATTTAGCACCCAGCTCAATAGTTTAACATCAGGGTTGCTGAGTGATTGTACGTGGAATGTAAAAAGCTTTGTCCAAAGCAACAGGAAGAATGGAGTTGCCATCTACTGAAAAGGAAAAAAAAAAAAAAAAAAGTGGTGAGAGAAGCATGTTGAAGCAGAAAAATATCAGGCACTCAGTTTGGGATATGTTAAGTCTGAAATGCCTATTAGACATCCGTGTGGATGTCTCAAGGAACAGACAGTGTAGATCAGAGATACAGTGAAGAGCAGACCACTTAGATCAAGCTCTCTAGAAGCAGAGCCTGTGGGGGTTCTTGTGCAAGTGATTTCTGACTAACTGCTTTCTGGAGAAAACCGTAGGGAATTAAGAGACCCAAGAAGGGGCAGGGAACAAAACTAGACCAAAAAACACAAAGGGGATTAATCTAGACTTGCTTTGATATTCTGGGGAGATGTGGAGTGTAGATTGCTAGAAACTTGAGCCCCTAAATTCTGTCAAATCTTCTTTACCAATAGAGGCAACTCTTCCTCTCTTATCTGAGGAAGCTGGTCACTCCTTCCCTGCAGAGGCTGCAATGGACTCCCCTCTACTAGCTTCCTTGCAAGGCACTGCTGATCCTACTAATGACCCCACCTCCTCTCATTGCTTCCAGACCTATAACCAGACTCAAGGCCCAGCAGGCCCAACAGGGTAAGACACAAATTGTGACTGGTGAGGTGTGATACACCCCAAAATCCTAGGGAGCATTGCTGGATCAAAGGGTGCATGCATTGCTAAATTTGGTAGATACTGCCAAATTGCCCTCTCTAGAAATTATACAAATTTATATTCCGGTCAACAATGTATAAGAGAACATATTTCCCCAATAATTTGGTAAAAAGTGGTTTCAATGTTCAGGACTTTTCCCAAATGGATAGTTAAAAATGGTCTCAGTATAGTTCTAATTTGTATTTCTCTTATTATAAATTAGGTCAACTACATTTCCTGTGTTTCAGAACCATCTGTATTTCCCCTTTTCTGTGAACTACATATTCATGTATTTGCCTTTTCTCTTTTTCTTTGGGGTTGTTGATCTTTTTTCCATCATTTCTAAGAGTTCTTTATATATTAGAGATTAAAATTTCATTATGAATGCGAATATTTTCCCAGCTCGTTATATTTTTGGTAAATTTCCTCTAGACTTTTACTATGGGGAATTTTTTAAATTTTAATTGATCAACCTTTTGTGAGTTTAAAAGACTTTCTGTACCCCTGAGGTTTTGTTTTTGTTTTTTTTAAGATTTTATTTCTTTTGAAAGAGAGAGAGAGCATGCACATGAGCAGGGGGGAGGGGCAGAGGGAGAGAGAGAATCTCAAGCATGCTGAGCACAGAGCCCAATGCAGGGCTCGATCTCACCACCATGAGATCACGACCTGAGCCGAAATCAAGAGTTAGATACTTAACTGACTGAGCCACCCAGGCATCCCTCTTAAGTTAATTTCTTAATTTAATGTAAGACCGAAAAAAATGCCAACTTACCGCCTCTTTTTAAACCTATAAAAATAAGACTAACATATTCAAAGTTTATTATGGAAGTTGAAAGAAGCCAAAAAATAAAATAATGAAGGTAGACAAGCTCTATCACATATTGATGTATAGTGTGAAACTCAAAATTTAAGTGTTTGTAGTTATACCCCAGTAGAATAAGTAGTCTAGAAAGCAAATTCATACAACAAGGGAATTTAGTCTTAATTCAGTACAAATGAAAGTAATATTTCAGATCTGAAGCAAATGGATTATTCATTCAGTAACTGATACTGAAATAACAGGATAGCTCTGAAAAAAAAATTAAGATATTGCCACACCTCCAGCTGTATACCGGGATGAAGTCCAAATGGATCAAATATTTAATGTTTAAAAAAAAAATACAACTACTAGAAAAAAAAAATGGAAGGATGAGGGCCCTTGGGGTATGGTGCTGTGAACTGTGTAAGACTGATGAATCACAGACCTGTATCCTAGGCTCAGCCAGTTAAGCATTGGACTCTTGGTTTCAGCTCAGGTCCTGATCTCAGGGTCATGAGACTGAGCCCCACATCAGGCTCCAGGCTCAGCGCGGAGTCTGCCTGAGATTCTCTGTCTTGCTCTCCTTCTGCCCCTCCCTCTGCTCACACTCTCTCTAAAATAAATAAATATTAAAAAAAAAAAAAAAAACATCTTGGGGGTATGGCTGGGGCCATATGCTCCCTGCTGAGCACAGAGCCCAACACAGGGCTCTATCCCAAAACCCTGAGACTATGACCTGAGCCAAAACCAAGAGTCAGACGCTTAACCAACTGAGCCACTCAGGCACCCCAAGAATATGGTATTATATTCCATTCATTCATGTCTTCTTCCATGTCTAACCTGAGAGTTTTAAGGCTTCCATTATGTAGGTCTTATATATTTCTTTAAAATTTATCTCTGGGTATTTTGTTTTGTTGTTATTATTGCAAATAGAACCTTTTCTTTAATTCTATCTCCTAACTGGTGATTATTTGTTTATATTAGAAAATATTAATTTCTATATATTTATTTTGCACCCCACTACCTTACAAAATTCTTATTGTTCTATAGTAGTTTTTATGTTGATTGTTTGGATTTTCCAACTATACAAACATGTATTTTTACATCCCATTTCCAATGTCTGTATCTAATTTATTTCTCTTAATTACATTAGCTATTGTCACCATTAACATGTAAATAGTGGTGGTAGTACTCATCCTTTTAATATTCTTGAGTTTTGTAAGGATGCCATATTCATCAAATATGATGAAGCTTTTGGATTGAGATACATTTTTCATGTTGTTGAATATGTTATTAAGTATTTTATCAAAAATTAGTATTAAATTTTTCAATTGTCTTTTAGCATTTTTGAGGGTGATTGTATGAATTTTCCTTTAGATTAATAAGATTGTTTATATTAATGGATTTCCTAATATGGAATCCCCCTTAAAATTCCTAAAGTCTACTTGGTGATAATATAACATTTACTGCACTACTAGACTTTGCTTTCCAAATTTTTTTTTTTTTTTTTTAGGATTTTATATGCATAAGTGAGAGTAAGTGGCAGTTTTCTGTTGTGTGCAATTTTTGTTAGCTCAGCTTTCACGACTACTCCACTGGTATTTGCAGAGTTGTGTTCTCTGGGTGTGTAGAGTTTAATATCTATCAATAAAAGCTAACTTACTTGGTTATACTTATTTTTTCTCTGCTTGACAAAGATAGTCTTTTGCTTTTAGTGAATCTGCTCAAATTTTCTTGTATTTCCTGTAATTTCTGCTTTATAAATGTGGCTGCTGTTATTTGCCATATATTCATACTAATTCTATCTTAATTTCGTATATTACCTCTTAACATTAAAAACTTATCTTATTGTCCCATTTGATCATTTTAGGTATGAATCCCTTCTGTTTGCATTTTCTGGAAATATTATTTTTCATTCAGTTATTTTCAAACTTTCTCATTTTTATGGATCTTAGAAACATAGAGTTGTGTTTTGCTTTCTGAGCCAATCTGAAGACCATTCTCTTTTAAGTATAAGCCCATTTTTACTTAGTTTTATATCCCCTATGTTTCGTCTTAGTTCTAGTACATTATTTTATGGTCTGTGTTTTCTTTATAAAAATTTACAGGGAAGGGGGTAATTATTGTGTTTGTATTTGTTGTATGTTTCTTCATTTTTGTTTGTGGTTCTATTAATCGTAAGAAAAGGTTTTTTTGTTGTTGTTCTAGAGCTTACCTTTATAATTATAATTTTATATAGTTCTCTTAGTCCTGTTTCTTTTGACCACATCTATTGATTACCACCTATGAGCAATAATGAAAAAAATAATTAACCAGGTTACAGAAGTCTGTGACTTCTTTCTTACTGGTACTCTCTTTTCCAGAGGCTCTGCTGCAAGCTCATCTGTTCACTCTGAAGTCAGAGAGGGTTATGTGGCAAGGAACTGAAGGAGGCCTCTAGCCAATAGTTCATGAGGACCTGATACTTTAGTCCAATAACCCATGAGAAACTGAATCCTGCCAGCAACTGCAGACGTTTGCTGGAAAGTGGCTCCTTCCCGGATGAGCCTGAAGTTGCATGCAGCCTGTGACAGGTAAGACATGCCTGCCTTCCTGATCCGCAGAAGCTATGAGGTTATAATAAAGGTGTGGTAAGCCATTAAGTGTCAGGAGAATTTGTTACGCAGCAATAGATAACTCACACATGCATACTAAGGGTCTTTTGCATTTGAAGGTGTGTCTCTTTTCTTCAGAAAGTGTATTTTGCTGGAATATTAATTCTGCCCCTGCTGGGCCCTCTTACTTTCCTTCAGGCTTCTTCTTTTCACTCTCTTTCTTGACTCTGCCTGATCTCACCTGTGATTGGTAGTGATTTCACATAATTTGAGATCTGTGGATTATCTGTCTCTCATCTTAAAGTTTTCAGAATCTTCTTTCAACTTTGTTTCTTCTAAGTGCTTTCCAGGGAAAGGAGGGGAAAACCACTGATTTACGCAGCTGTGTTTATATTAGTAGTTTATTGTTGTTTTAATTTTCCTGATCAACAGTGATGATAAACTGCTTTTCACATGTATATGTGGCAATCTGTATTATCTATTTTTAATCATTTAACCACAATTCTATTAGCTTGCTTTTATTTTTCTTACTGATTTGTAGAAGCTCTTTGTATATTAGAGATAGAGCTTTTATCTTTTGAAAATGTTTGTAAGTACTTTCTGGCAACCTGTTATTTGTCTTTTGAAATTGAGAAGGACTTTGGTGATCCTTACATTTATAGAATCTTTTCATAAAAAGTTCTAGATGTTGGGGCACCTAGGTGGCTCAGTCAGTTAAGCATCCGACTCTTGACTTCGGCTCAGGTCATGATCTCAGGGCCTCAGGCTTGAGCCCCATGTCAGGCTCCCCACTCAGCAGAGAGTCTACTTGAGATTCTCTCCCTCTCCCTCTGCCCACCCTATCCCATGTGTTTTCTCTCTCTCTCATATAAACAAATCTTTTTTAAAAAGTTTTAAATTTTTCTGTAGTCAAATTTGCCAATTACTTACCAATTACTTCCATTACAACTTCCTTTTTCAAGTTTTACTAAGAAGGCCTAAGAGGGGTACATGGGTGGCTCAGTTGGTTAAGTGTCCAGCTCTTGATTTCAGCTCAGGTTATGATCTCAGGGTCCTAGGATTAAGCCCCACATTGGAGTCCACACTCAGTGGAGAGTCTGCTTGAGAATTCTCTCTCTCTCCCTCTGCCCCTTCCCCCACTTGTGCTCTCTATCTCTAAAATCAATCAATCAATCAATCAAAAAAAAAAAAAAGAGAGAAGAAGAAGGCCTAAGAAAATAGGGCTTTTCGAGATTGTGGAAGCTGAAGGCATTTACATATTCTACAATGCCATCCAAAAAGGTGGGTGAGAGGGATGCCTGGTTGGCTCAGTTGATTAAGCATCTGCCTTCGGCTCAGGTCTTGACCCCAGTGTCCTGGGATCAAGTCCCGCATCAGTCTCCTAGCTCTGCGGGAAGCCTGCTTCTCCCTCTGCCTCTGCTGCTCCCCCTGCTTATGCATTTTTTCTCTCTCGCTCTCTCTCTGACAAGTAAATAAATAAAATCTTAAAAAAAAAAAAATCCTTTAAAAAACAAAAACAAAAAGGTGGGGGAGAGAACAGTCAACATTTCTGTGACATTTAAAGGCAATATTTCATGAAACAAAATATAGGAAAAACTGAGTTATCAAAAAAAGGGAGGCTTTAAAAAATTAAATAACATTCAGACTAAAATAATCTATCCGCAATTTAGGATAAAATATTGGCTCTAACTATATTTTTGTTTTTCCAACTGTAGTATCAATATACTGTAACACTATGAAGTGACCATTTTTTCCCTCACTGATTTAAGATGCCTTACTTATCACATATAATTTTCCATGTAACTATTATCTGGACTGTGTATTGATGCATTTATCCATCCCTGCATCAATACCACACTGTCTTAAAGGCTATAGCATTAAGGTATTCTACTTCCATCATTCACTGGCCATGAGACCTCAGTAAACTTCTCTAAGCCTCAGTTTCTACTTTGCAGTGTTGTTTTCAGAATTAAATATATAAGGGATATAAGTAAATAAATTTCCTAATCCTATGCCTCACATAAAATAGGCATTCATAATTATTATTAACATCATCATAATGCATGATGAAATTGGACTACAGGCAAGTTAATGATAATAATAAGTTAACTATGCATTTTAAAAATATAACAAACCCTGCTACTCTTCTATGCTTCCCTGTGTGTTCAAGCTCCGGGAGAACTAGTCCCTGTGGCGAGATCATTCAGATTCTGGTAGATGTTCTGTTCTCCTAGGCTAACAATGTGAAAAGAGGAAGAAACAAAGATTAGCTTATACAGGATGCTTTGGAAAGAGAGACTGGGTCAGTAACAAAGAGAAGTGGCACTTCACTGAGATTCCCATAGGAAGGAGCTAAGCTAGTCATTCACAGTTGCTTAGCAACATGTAAATGAACAAGAAAGAAGCAAGGTAAAGCCATCACAAAATCAGGCATATCTTACTCTCACTTACTCATTTATTATTTCTACATTGAGCATTAGTCAAAGAGAAACAGAATATAAGTTTGACCTCCAAAAATAAGCTGGCCAGTCAGCAAAGGAAATACAGCTCAAACATCAGCTTAAAAATGTAGTAGGTAGCCTGGAAATAAATATACAGACAAAAGTCCATGTGCTTATGGCTGAGTTCCAGGTGCCGTAGAATTACTCTGCTCAATGTATCAAGTATTTACAAGTGCTTCAGGGGACACATAGAAGAATACAAGGCAGCCAATGCTTTCAAATACTTTAAAATATACTAGGAAGGGGTGCCTGGGTGGCTCATGCACTTAAGCATCTGACCCTTGGTTTCAGCTCAGGTCATGATGTCAGGGTCATAAGATTGAGCCCCATGTCCAGCGCCACGCTCAGCACAGAGTCTGCTTAGGATTCTCTGCCTCTCCCTCTCCTTCTGCCCTGCCCACTCGCACTCTCTCTCTAAAATAAATAAATAAAATCCTTTAAAAAGAATTAAAAAATAGGGCGCCTGAGTGGCTCAGTTGGTTAAGCGACTGCCTTCGGCTCAGGTCATGATCCTGGAGTCCCAGGATCGAGTCCCGCATCGGGCTCCCTGCTCGGCAGGGAGTCTACCTCTCCCTCTGACCCTCCTCCCTCTCATGCTCTCTGTCTCTCATTCTCTCTGTCTCAAATAAATAAATAAAATCTTAAAAAAAAAAAAAAGAATTAAAAAATATACTAGGGAGAATAAAACATGAATATAGATCATTCCACCACAAAACAGAATTCATGGGCGCCTGGGTGGCTCAGATGGTTAAGCGTCTGCCTTCGGCTCAGGTCATGATCCCAGGGTTCTGGGATCGAGTCCCGCCTCGGGCTCTCTGCTCCTTGGGAGCCTGCTTCTCCCTCTGCCTCTCTCTCTCTCTGTCTCTCATGAATAAATAAATAAAAATCTTTAAAAAAAAACAGAATTCATCTCATGACTGAGGAACACCCCATTTATATGTCTTCAAAGGTCAGAGAGAGCAAAGCTTGGGGGGTAGCAAACCAGAAAAGCTTCCCTAAAGAGAAGCCATTTGGATTAACCTTTAAAAGTTAAATAGGGAGAAAAATTATATAGGATTTTCACTGGTAGATGGGGGGATAAGAGAGCACATTTCAGTATGTCAGGGAGGAAGCTCCAGGTATGTTGGGAACAAGGTTAATCCAGATTTTGCTACAAAATTGTATTTTACTAGAATAGACACAGAGAAAGATAAAATTATTGCCATATTGTGGAGGTTTGTGAATGCCAGGTTTAGGGACCCAAGCTTCATTTCTAGACACTGAGAGGAAGTGAGAGAGTGGGTGGAATGGTTAATTATGCCTTCAGGAGATGAATCTGGTAATGGTAGTTTTGATTGGGAGGGAGGGGAAAGTGTAATGGAGCAAGTGGTGAAGAAGAAATTTTAGCAGTCCCAATGAGAGAGGAGGGCAGTCTAATCTAAACTAGAATCCACAGAAATGGGAAGAAGGGGACAGACAATAGAGATACTGCAGAGGTAGCAATTGAAGACAAGCTGCTAATTAGGTTCAAGGGCTCAGCAGAGATGGGGAGTGAAAATTATCTCAGAGGTGGTAAGCCTGATTTACTGGATATAAATAATAGAAGAAATAGATCCAACTGAGCAGTGAAGGGGGTTGGTGGAGGGAAAGGAAGAGGGGAAAAGACATCCATTTAGAACTCACTAAATTTGAAATGTTCATGGTACTATCCGGTGGCGATGCCCGAAGTGGAAGAAAAGAGAGGTTTGGAGTTCTGAGGAAGGTCAAAGTTCTGATGATTGATTACTCGCATGAAGGTCATAAATGAAGCTATGTGAACAGATGTAAACACAAAAGAAAAAGGAGCAGATGAATCCCTGACAAAGAAGACGGCTGGCTAAGGAAAGAGCCAGGGGGCAGGAGGATGAGCAGGTATGAGGAAGACATAAGAGGAGCAGCAGAGCGGGGAGAACCTAGTACAGCATCACAGGACTCATAATTGGCAATTATGAGTGGTGCTCATTTTCCTTTTTTAAAAATCTTCTATCAAGATCAGGTTTTACTTTTGTAAAAGTATTGTTAATCAGTATATTTTTTAAAGAAATCACTTATTATGAAGAGAAGCAAATACCGTAGAGACATAAGATGAGGGCTGATGGAGTGCCTGGCTGGCTCAGTCGCAAGAGCTTGCGGCTCTTGATCTTGGGGTTGTGTGTTCGAGCCCTACACTGGGTGTAGAGTATTGCTTAAATAAATAAATAAACTTAAAAAGAAGATGCGGGCTGAGGATAACATCACATTTAGGAATTAGGAACTCCTGTGTGTCCTTTAGAAACACATTTGAACAGAATGGGGGAGCAGAAGAGGATTGTAAGGGGTCATGAGGTGGTGGTGGGTGATTCTCAGCAAGTGACTAATTAGCAGAGTGGCCACTTGAGGGGGTAAAAGAATTGGGGGGATTTTTTCAGGAAAGAAGATAAGATGCACATTTGTTGAGGAAAGTAAGGACAATGAAGAGGGAAAGTTTGAAGATTCACATAGAAGTGGGAATCCTTGACTGAGCAGGGCATAGGAAAGAAGCAAAAAGAGCCATGAAAAGCCAACAGCAGGTCTTCTAGAAAACCTGTCTTCTAATGAAAAAGAGGAGATGAGGCTTTACAGGTTTTAAAGCAAATAGAGGGAAGGTTAGGGACCTCAGTTTGAATGGTTCAAGAGGTAATTGAGCTTAAGGAAGGTTTGAGAAGATCTATGGAAGGCAGAAAAGCAGCCTGCACTCTTCACCAAACCCAACCCAAGTCTTTTCTTCTTAAATCTTGTCAGATATAGATGAACCTCCCCCATCAAAAATTTCAGTAGGTCTCAATATCAGCATAAAAGAAATCACCTCTGGGTTCATGGACTTTAACATTCACAAAACAGACTAAGAGAGTAGGCTACTGCAGAGAACATAAGCAATATATAGAAATCAGAAACCCCTAGCTTTCATAGGGATCTCCAAGGGTCATCTGCAAATATACAAATCCCAGATAATACATACTGCCACACACATGGACAAATTGACCATGCTCTGTGAAGAGAGCTCAGACACCAGGAACTCTTGCACAGAAGTCTTCACTGCAACAGATGGCTGGAAAACAGGGAAGTGATTTAAAAAAAGAGAGAGAGAGAGAAAGAAAAGAAAAGGAGAGGAGAGGAGGGGAAGGAAGGGGAAGAGGAAGGAAACGGGAAGGGGAGGGGAAGGGAAGGGAAGGGAAGGGAAGGGGAGGGGAGGGGAGGGGAGGGGAAGGAAACGGGAAGGGAAGAGGAAGGAGAGGGGAAGGGAAGGGGAAGGAAGAGAGGGGAAGGGATAATTTTAAACTCCAAGAGATTGATCACAGGGAAAATAAAAGTTTCCTGATTCTTTGGCCACATCAAGTCCCACAGGGAACAAAGCTGCATTAGCTACACGCTTGCTGAGTGTAAATCAGTGACGCCAGCCCATTATCTCAGGACCTTCGATCTCACCTTGAAATCCTATTTCATTGAAGTTATTCTCCTCATCATTAAATGTAGCAGAGAGGAAAAGAGCGTTAAAAGTGGCGAAGAGATTTAAAGAAGCCATGTCCCATTGCACCATGCCTTCTGCAGTAGAGTCTGAGGTTTTTCATTAATTGCAACACAGCAGCCCCCCTCCAGCAACCCTCTCAGCTTGGGGCTGCTCAAGAGCACTGATGGAGTGGACAGCTATGCATAGATAAATCACTGCCTGCCACACCCGGTGCCTAAATTCCAAGATGGAAAAACACCTGCAATGCTGAGCACCATGAAGAAAATAGGAGAAGAGGCTAGCAAAGGAGATGAGAGCCAGGAGAACCTTGATGTGTGGCTGGGCACTGGGGTCACGAAAGCCAGGATGGACAGCAGGGCCTTCTTAGTGTGTCTTTCTAGAGACATGAGCAAAACCATGCCAACAAGGAAGACAAGAGTTGGGGCACCTGGGTGGCTCAGTCATTAAGCGTCTGCCTTCAGCTCAGGTCATGATCGCGGGGTCCTGGGATCAAGCCCCGCATTGGGCTCCCTGCTCGGTGGGAAGCCTGCTTCTCCCTCTTCCCCACTTGTGTTCCCTCTCTCACTGTGTCTCTCTCTGTCAAATAAATAAATAAAATCTTAAAAAAAAAAAAAAAAAAAAAAGGGAAGACAAGAGTAAAGACTGTCCAGGCAACAAGTTTTAAAGAGAAGTAGGATTTCTCATATGATCTTATAGTATTCCCAGTGGCGTTCCAAGACTGCAACCCTCTCCTTAAAAAGTAGTAATATAAGCTCTGGTTGCCTATGAAAAGAGGATGGTGCTCAAGCTGGAGAGTCCCAAGGAACTAGGCAGCATCCATGGAACCAAGCCAGACACCTTCTGTTTTAGCCAGAGGAAGATGGGGAGGGTGTAGGTTGCGGTCTTCACGCAACAGAAAGCGCTGAGCTAGGTGAAGAACCATAAGGTGGCAGTGTTCAGTAAGTCCCACTGGAAGGCTAGGAACTGCAGTACAGGGTTGTATGGGAAGGCCATTGGATACAGGAAAATATAAATGCTCTTCCTCATCACCACCCACTGCAGACAGAGGCAAGAGGCCCCCAGGCTGACTAATAATTTATCACAAGGTTAACAGTGTTCTCTGTAGCAACCACTCCATGCTCAGTGTTACAGTGATGAAGAAGCCGTTGCTCACTGCTGTCCCCAGGAACAAAAAAATAAAATGAAATGAAATGATAGCCAGGGTGATGGCTCTCTTATCAGTCAGTCACTGGAGGTTCTGGAACCATGTCATCTCCATTCATCTCTCCTGTGGACAAGATGGGTCCCAAGACTTCAAGGTCTATTCCTGTTCGTTGGCTCTGCAAGGTCCTGCATGACGTTTGCCCCTCCAGCTGCCCCCAAGTGTAGAGGACAGAGTAGAGGACATGGGCCAACTCCTGAGGGTAAAGAGTTTCTTCTTCTCAGAACAGATGCAAATATTGCTAAGGCTCAGTTTCAAAAGTCCCCCTGCCTGCCCCTGAATTTCCCTGCCCTTCCTCTGCCCATGTCAACATTGGTGTGAATAATATACCAGGCAGGCACTCGCATTTAGGTTCTACTCCTCTAAGTTGACACCTACATGACCGCACACCTGCTGGCAGCTCTGTGAGGAAATCCTCTGTCAACAGTCAGAGCTCACATTCGCTGGTTGATTGTTCATTCCAGGCATTGTTCTAAGTGTTCTCCACTGTGTTAGTTCTCACTACGACCTTACGAAATAGGTGCTTTTGGAATACTCCAATAGAAAAATGAGCTAAACCTCTACTAAAAGAGTTTAGTACAAGTCCTATAACTTGTCATGACCATCAGCATCAAAAAGAACACAGGAGACAATTATGTATTTTCAGGCAGGTGACTTTTTTGTTACAACATTTTATAATTAGTGACCTAAGTGGCATTTCATGAAGGAACCCCTACTGGGATAGCAATAAAACCAATGGGATGTGGCAGAAAGAACCCAGGACAATGACTCACCATGAGTTACTGAGTATGTTGTTAGTCCCTCTGTACCTCAATTTCTCCATCTGTAAGATGCAAAAAGTATCTGGGTTTTTTTTTTTTTAAGATGTATTTATTTATTTGTCAGAGAGAAAGAGAGAGAGAGAAAGCACAAGCAGGGGGAACAGCAGGCAGGAGAAGCAGGCTCCCCACTGAGCAAGGAGCCCAATGCAGGACTCAATCCCAGGGTCCTGGGATCATGACCTGAGCCAAAGGCAAATGCTTAACTGACTGAGCCACCCACGTGTCCCTATCTGTTGTTTGTTTGTTTTTTTTAAGTTAGCTCTACACCCACCATGGGGCTTGAACTTACAACCCCCAGATAGAGAATCACATGCTCTTCTAACTGTGCCAGCCAGGTACCCCAAGTATTATCTGTTCTAAGTCAAGATTGAACTAGAATCTAAGACTACAATCTCAGCTTTTAGAGTGAAAGAAAACATTAAAATAATATTATAAAAGAAAGAAATGATTATAGATTAAGAGTCTCAACTAAGGTCATAGTTACATGGAGGAAAGACCAAGACCCAAACTGATTCCAGGACCAGAGATCTCTGCCATAGTTAGCAACACATCCTTTACTCTGATCTTCATCCTCAGCTGAAGTCAGAGACCAGGTTTTGAGTCTTGTCACAATCACTATCTATGGATCTTCAGACTAGTCATTTAATCTTTCTGAACGCCTCTTTCTTCACCTATAAAATATATGGATCACAAATATATGTGAATATGTATCTATATTATCTGCATAAGCATAAGGAAGAATTAAGGTGATGATGACAGCTGTTACTATAATAACTACCTGCCATTCCATCCATCCTGTAGAGGGACAAGTAGTCCAAGGAGAATTCAGGAGAGCATCAGAGATGCAGTAGAAGTAAGAGCACCAACTCTTGTACCCTCTACTTTAACCAGAGGAAGGCAGAGTAAGCAAAAGTTATATTTTTCATAGGAATGATGTTCCAAGAGTCAAAAAAAATCAATTAAGTGAGTACTTACCCAAGTGAGTGATAAGCAGATTAATTTTTCTACAGGGAGATAGGCAAGGAGAAATTATTCTGGGTCATATATGGCAATATTGAAGGCTCAAGATAAAGTAACATGAGAGTGAAGGAGTATTTTATAGTACATTCCTGTCCTGGCCAGCACTATATCCTACCAGTTCCATGCATACAACCCCATAGAGAACAGAATGCAGAAAACATAGCATCTCCTTCCAGGTCCCAGTCCACCTGGAACAAAGATCCAGGCAGAATTGTTCTTCCAATACAGAGTCCTTGCTATGGTGAATACTGTGTTCCTAGAGAAAGGAGAGATAGTGAACCAAGGTATTTTTTCACCTTGTCTTTCTGTGAAGATGCAAATCTTCAGGAGATAGAGCTCCCAACTGCTCTCTTCCTCAGCCTTGTTCCTCTGGCTGACATTTGGCCATTTCCTACTGGACCTTGGAGCAATGGGGCAAACTATGAACTCCCAGTTCTGGAGTTTGGCCAGTCATAGACCTCTCAGTATGGAAGCTCGTCCTTCCCATTCACTTCCTACATCTTCGATGGCTTGTACAACTGAAAAGATTCATTCAACAACAATTTACGAGGCATCTCCCATGTCATAAGGACCCTGTGAAAGGCACTGGGGCTACAACGGTGAACTAGGTACCTGCCCTCAGAGTGTTTTCATGCACCAATCATAAACCACAACATTAACTGGCCACACACTTTGTGCAGATTAAGCTAATCCAAAAAGGTAAATAACCATTTGCATTGAAATACGCAATGTGTTTTGTAGTGATTCTTCTGTTGTTTGTGCTTTTTATTTGTTCACTGCATGTTACTTCCTCATATTCAGACTTATTCTCTCAGGTGGGAGCCAAGTCTGAGAATTCTGAGTTTTCACAGCTGGTCTTTATACGTGTAATGGTGGGGATGGTACAGGTAGGAATCCGGAGTAGATTCTCTATGTGGGAAACACATACCTCAAGGACTCTCTCGGAGAGGGATAAAGTGGGAGGACTCCCAGGCTGCAGCTGGAAATGTTATACGGCATTCTGTTCCCACCAAGAACTCTGAGAAGAGCTCAGTGGGCATAGCAGCAGCAGAGCCTTCATTGGGGTCCAAGAAAGACGCTGTCTTGTATGTTGCAAGGAAGGAGACATGGGCCACTGACAGAGATGGAATTTCCTTATGTCTAGGGAATAATCAGACAAGTTTGGCTACAGCAAAGGGAATGGTGGCGTATCAGGCTGGGAAGAGTCCACAGAAAGCCTTGAAAGTCAGGATGAGAAACTGGGTTATGTTTTTGGTCAAGATGGAGCCACCAAGTGTTTGGGGGCTCTTATGAGCTAAAACCTAGGGAAAGGAGGTTAAGAACATCAACCAATCAAGAAGGTTGTCCTGAGATAAGCCCACTAGACCTGGCATAACTCAAAGGGCTGTGAACATGTCGCAGGACATTAGAGTCACATCACCATCCTCTCCCCACCCAAGACATTCAGTACAGTTCTGGAACTCCACTGTTCCAGGAAACAGTAGACATGGCAAGGCAGTCTTCCAGGTGCTTCCAGATGAGTGGTCTGTGGATACAGATACCGCTGCTGCTCTTGCCTTCACTGCTCCCACCCAACCCTTTTCTAGTCTTTTGGTCTACATACGTTTTTAAAATTAATTCCATCAGCAAAACAAATTTAAGACATGAATCCAACCATATGCATATTTATTTAACTACATGCATGTGTACTTTACTAATATATTCTGTACATCATAAAATATATACACAAAAAAAAGGAACTAAAAGGATGAGATAAAAATAAGTGGAAATTGGAGTTGCCACACTTTTCTTTCCACATTCAGTGGATCATTGTGCACACAACTCTGGGATGCAAACACCCCAATTTGGAGACTTACATCCTAGGCACTGGCATTCAGGATCCACCTCCTGGGTGAGCAGACAGGAAGGGAAGGATTATCAAAATTAAGAACAGTAGCAAACTTACTTTGTTTTCCTTCTCTATCTTCTGTTGGCCAAAACCTAAAAGCATTTTCACATCAGACAATTCTTTTTAATTCAACATATAGCAAACATGCAATATCATGGGCAGGGCCTAGAGTGGTGGGAAACTCCTATACACCCTCAGCCTTCCATGGGATCAAACTGAAAAGACTCCATGGGTGGAATCAGTCATAAGCTGGGCACAAAAGAAGGGAATGGACAATGGCAGACAAAGGAAAGAAGGAAGTTCCAGATGGGACAAATGACCACAGGCTAGAGTGAAGAAGATGTGGAGATGTGGGGAGATGGAAAGAATCTTTACTGGGCTGGAGTGGAGAGACTGAGCTGACAGCAGAACAGTAGTGAGGAAGGAAGTTGTGTGTGGAATGGTGTAGAACAATCTATGCCACCATTAAAAAAAACACTTCAGGTTGACCACAGAGACAACCGACAACCATTACAGGTCTCCAAAAAGCAGTCTGACCCAAAGGATGCTTGGAGAGCTTTATAATGGCTGCTCATATAGAGGGTATGAGAGGTCTATGAGGCAATGAGGCCAACATCCCAGCCTAGGGTGGCTTGGGACACACACTGGGTGCTAGGAGCAGTGGATGGAATGGCAGGAACAGAGAGGGGTGCAAAAAGAATTAATAGGGCATGGAAGGAGTAGGAAAGAAAGAGGGAAATGAAAAGAGAGAAGGACAGTGCCCAAACTTTACAGCTTCTCACCACTCATGGGCTTGTCCACAGATAATGATTATTGATACTGAGAACTTGAGACAGACCAGCCTTTGTCCAGAGCTTTCCAAAGCCTGGTCTTCAGGACCTTTCTCAGCTTAGGGGTGCTTAGCACCAGGATGCTGGAGTACAGACAGATGCCTGCATAGGTCACCACTTCCCAGGCCCAGTACCAGTGACTCTGAAAGGCTGTGATGTTCATAGAAACAACAATCAGAGACAGGAAATATGAGGTATAGAAGACAAGGAAGAAGACAAGTGACTTCAGGGCCATGGTGTGAGCCTGTGTGCTAGGATCACGTGGGCCCAGTCTATGGTCCCTTATCTGCCCCAAGTGCTGGCACAGTGAGAACATGAGCAAGAGCATGGACACCAAGAACAGGAGGAATGGGACTGACCACGTAAGCATTGCACGAGGTAGAATAAAACACCAATAGAAGGGCTGTACTGTATCAGCCAGGATGCTGTTTCCTTGGGAACTCGGGGAGCCATAAGAATTCTAGTCCCAATGGCTGATGAGATGACTGTCAGACCAGCGAAGACCAGGGAGCCCAGCAGCAGCCTGGGCACTGACCGAGAAATCCTCTACTTCAGCCAGAAGAAGACAGGGTAGGAGAAGACAGCGATCTTCACACAGTAGAAGACAGCAAGCCAGGCAGTGCGACAGGAAGCAGGAGTGTTGATGAAGTTCCAGATGTGGTAATAGTCCATTTCAAAGAAGGTCAAGAGGTTGTTAAGGATGGCCACCCCATCCAGGCAGAACCAGGCAGCCAGGAAGGCCATAATCATGTTACCTGCGGGCAGCACCTGGCGTCACACCCACTCCCTGCCCAACACAGTAACTATGAAGCCATTCTGCAGCACTGCAGCCAACGACTCCAGGAAGAAGATGACCATGAAGATCAATGCAGGTGAGGAGGGCATCCTCTCCAGAAAGCTCTGCTCACACTGGGACACATCCACAAGGAAAAGTGGCCTCTCTGGCCAAGCCACTCTGTTGAGACGAGAGATCCAAAAGCTCTCTCCTTGGATTCACGCAAAAGCCCAGCTGCTAGCAAACACCTCCAGTACTGCAGGATTTGAAAAGACGATCCCTGTGATCTCTCTCGGCATGCAAATCACTCCCAGCTCAATGACTTGCTGTCTATATTTGCTTAACCTGTATTTGCCTGCTCCTTACCAGAGCCAGAGGCAGGGAGATGTTAACAGAAGAGAGACTCCATGGGTGATTGAATATACTCATATTTTATACTTTATTTCTTAACCATATTATTTTTTTTCCTAACTTTTCTTTAAAAGATGTCCTTATCCTTGTTTGGCTCCCCTAACCACAAACCTTGCCCGACGCTTCATGTCCCAGTTTAATATTTTATTCACTAGCCTGTACACATTACAATAAGGCCCATCTCTTGAATGCATGGAGTAAGAAGTCATCCATATGCACAAGCACCAGGAAAAGGCTCATTTTCCCTTCCACTGACTGCTCATGCTGCCTAAAATTTCACTGGCAGGCTCCATATTGAAGTTTGAGGAGTCTCCAGTTAAAATGTGAATATCCCTGATGTGTTAACATCAAATCTGTTAGCCATTAATGCCTTAGCTTCAATGTGCTTAGCAAACCAAAATTACTCCTTTCCTAAGAAGGCTCTGAGGAAATGAGAGAGTATATAAGTCATGAGAAGGGAAAGACAGAGAAGGGAAACTGGGAGACCAGATCCAGAATGGACATACAGCTGGAGCCAGGGAAGCAAGAGTTGGGATGACAACAGGAGCTCAGAACAAGCCCATGGGGTGGGGGTGGGGGGACAGTAAGAGAATAACAACCAACTTGTTAGAACACCTTGCTGTTTATAAGGTGATTACACATATTACATTTTGCCTCCACTGCCAAACACAGAGGGACACTGGTCCAGATCAGGGAGCAATGGAGAAGAACCCAGCTAAGGTGGGTTTTTAAAGGGGCAAGAAGGCTTCAAAACATGAAACATAAAAAAGCAAAGGGGAAAGAGGGAAGAGAGAGGAGAGTAGAAGGAAGCAGAGGTGGAGGAGGAGAAGCAGGGAAGGGAGTCTCCTCTTCCAATATCAGAGATCCTGGAGTCACGATCCTCCCCAAGGCCACTCACAGATAAAGGCCTTCTCTCCCACTGAACATGGTCTCACTCAAAATTCCACAGTGAGAGGTCTACTGTGAAAGATGGAAGAGAATAAAAACAAGAATAAACATTTATAGGAACCTCAGGGAAAAGAGGTATGGCCACCTCTCAAATATGGCATTTGCTTGAAGAGCTGCTTCAGTTTTACTCAAAACATCACCAAAGAGCATATAATCCACTCTGATCAATGGTTTTGCAACTCAGCTTCAGTGTCTTGATTTAGTTCTTTGCATGTTTTCCCCTGTCTTTTCCTTGAAGACAGCAGCAGTGAGTGGCTCCTGCAAGTTTCACAATAGTTTGGCTCTTCTTGGAATCCTTCTGGTGAAAGGCCAGCTTCATGATGTCATCAAGAAGCAAGTTGAGGCCATGGCACACACGCTCTGTTGCAATCACATGTAACCAAGTATCCCCTGTGTGTTCACAGGCAACTTTGTGACTTGCACGGTCATCAAAGCAAATACTTTGCCAGAAATGGTTTTCCCAGGATTCTTCCTTTTCTACAATTGACAGCTCTACAAGTGATGTTTTCTTTTGTTTCCGTACTCATCTGTAAGCAGGTTGAAAGAGTATCCTTCCACAGGCACCTGTTCGTCCATCTCTCAGTGCTCCATTAGATGTGTCTTAGAGATGTCCCATGTCCCATGCAGAGTCTACCTCCAAAAGAGACCACAAGCAGGACAACTTTCTTCATTGTTTTTGAGACTCCTTCCAATATGCAACACCAATCCAAATACCATGTGTTTCTCACCACAATTTGGGGCATGTTTCTGTTTTCTAAAGGTGTCTCATGGCTGAAAATAAAACTGACGAATCCTTTTATAGCACAATTGTCAAAAAAAATTTTAGCATGATGCCTGAGTCCCCTGTGAAATTTTGCTGGTGTCAACACATAACAGCAGAAGGTCAGATTCAAGTGGACAATTCTGAAGAGACCTACCTGCACTTCCTTCATTTTGACTCTCTACACTAGTAAAGGATTTTTTTGGCTTCTGTTCATGAGGGAGTTTTTTTGTTTTATTTTTTTCTTATTACATTAAAAAACACACTGGGTCACCTTAGTGACATGTGAAAATACATATTTCATTTAACAGCATTTGTAAGTTCTGGTGTCCATTCCCCACTGGACCTTTGAGTGACCTGCAGTGTGCAAATACTTCCACATTCTTCCACGATTTCATCAGGTAATTGATTGTCTGTGCCAGGGAGAGGTGGAGGAGGAAGGAAATAATTTTTAAAGGCTACACTGTGCATAAACATGAAGCTCAATTATGCACTAATTTAATAATGATTCCCCAGCAGAATAAGCTTGAAATATTCTTCTGCCCCTACAGACCTCCTCTCACTCATATATTCAGGTAAATAATTTTGAATAAAACATTGAATCTAATAACAATCTAGTATAAAATAGAATTGTAGCTTTCTAAAAGTAAACCTGGGGGTGCCTGGGTAGCTCAGTTGTTAAGCTTCTGCCTTTGGCTCAGGTCATGATCCCAGGGTCCTGGGATCAAGCCCTGCATCAGGCTCCCTGCTCCTCAGGAGGCCTGCTTCTCCCTCTCCCACTCCCCCTGCTTGTGTTCCCTCTCCCACTGTGTCTCTGTCTATCAAATAAATAAAAAATCTTTAAAATAAATAAATAAATAAATAAATAAATAAATAAATAAATAAAAGTAAACCCGAGTTTACAATACCCGATTATCAAAATGTATAAGCATAGTTAAATATTGCCTAATATTCAAGTAAATTTATGCACTTTCTTTTCAACTGAAAAAAAGAATAGCATTCTAAAGCTATTTTTGCAATGATAAAGTTTGTCTGCAAGGAGACCCAGAGTCTAATTTTATTCTAATTCAAGAAATTGAATACTTTATTTAACAACCTGAAAATCTGTTCTTTTGGCTCTAAGTCTTGCAAAATGAGTGGTTCACTGTTCTCTGAGTATGTGTGGTAATGTGTCTCTATGTGGACGTGTCTCTGTCTACAGATGCTTATGCTTTTTATAGTCATTTTAGGCCCACTTTACTTAATATATAATATATAATTTTTATTCTAACAATGCTAAAGGATGAGAGAGAGGCAAAGGGGATCACCAGGACGATTGTAAAGGCAGATCTCAGGGCAGAGGGAGGTACACCGAGCATGGGGACAATTCCAGACTGGAACAAAACAAGAGGCCCCAGGAGAGACTTCCTCAGGCAAATAAAATCTTAGACTACTAAATGTTTCCGAAATTACTGAGAAGGATTTAGACCACTGATGTAGAGTTTGAAAACAAAAAGCAAATAAAACAAGGCAATTATTAACTCTACAGAAAACAAAAATGTGTACAGGAAAGAAAAAGTAATTGTGGAATGCATAGTTCCATCATGAATAACATTTTTTCTTTAATAACACTTACACTGCCATTAAAAGAAAACATGTTTCTCTACTTGCAACACCAGACACCAAATTGGGGGAGTGGGGTTTCTCACACCAACCAATTCTCCAACTCTCCAGACATCAACTGGGGTGCCCTACAATTCAATTCCGACACTAGTTACTCGAAGTTAGTACAGACCCACAGGTTAAGGGCTCAGTTCCCCAAGACTGCACCTGCTTCAGAGGCCAGTCTCAAGGCTCAGGTTGTCACTCGTACTTCTGACCAACCAGCTATAAGGTGGAGGTTCCCACATTTCCTCCTCACGTTCAGTAATTTGCCATAGCATCTCATAAAACTCAGGGAAACACTTTACTTATATTTACTGGTTTATTACAAACTATTTAGATGAACAGCCAGATGAAGAGGCACATAGGGTGAGACCCAGAAGAGTTCCAAGTGTAGGAGCTTCTGTCTCCATGGAGTTGTGGTTCCCCACCCTCCTGGCATTTGAATGTGTTCACCAACCAGGAAGCTCTCTGAACCTCCTCATTTAGGGATCGTATGGTGGTTTCATTATGTAGGTACAATTGATTAAATCATTGGCCACCAGTGATCGACCCAATGTCCAGAGGCTGGAAGTGAGGCTCAGAGTTCCAACCTTCTAGTCATGTCTGGATCTTTCTATCATCAGCTCCATTCTGATGCTAGGGGCCCCCAGCCACCAGTCATGTTATTAGCTTCAAAAAGGCATTCCTGGGGCACCTGTGTGGCTCATTCCATTAAGCATCTGCCTTCCATCTGCCTTCCATCTGCCTTAGGCTCAGGTCATGATCCCAGGGTCCTGGGATGGAGCCCCATATCAGGCACCCTGCTCGGGGGGAAGACTGCTTCTCCCTCTCCCTCTGCCTGCCGCTCCCCCTGCTTATGCATGCTCTCTCTCTTTCTCTCTCTCTGTCAAATAAATAAATAAATCTTAAAAAAAATAAAAGACATTCCTATCACTCCAGAGATTCCAAGGGTCTCAGAAGCTTTGGCTCAGGAACTAGGGTCAAAGACTATATATTGGAGCAAAAAATGCTCCTAGCACCCCTATCACTCAAGAAATTACAAGGGTTTTAGTAGGTCTGTATCAGGCACCAGAGGCAGGGACCAAATGTATATTTCTTACTATGACAGTCATAACATTTCAAATACTGAATATTAATTTAGCCAACATTACAATAAAATGACATTGAAAAGTGAGACAGAAAGGGTCTGCCATGGAAATGGGGTAAGGAAGAACTAAGTTTTCATATTCCATAGTGGAAAGTACGCCGGAGACTGAGAAATCAAAAGTAGCACTACAAGCGTATAATTTAGAGACAAGACACACACACACACACACACACACACGGCTGAAGGCAGTGAAAGCAGTTGCTTTGGGAAAGAGGGGGTTTGGAAGAGAATGGGAGCAAGAACCACTCTTTTTCAAAACAAACTGGTAGAAATATCTAGCTCTTTAAACTACATGTATATATAACTTTGATAAAATCTTAAGGAAAAAAAATGAGAAAAGACAACAAGGAGAGAGCTAGAAGCAAATATAGCCAAGTTATTCCTCCTTGGTTTTTGTTAATAGCAGTGCTTCCTAGAAGCACGGATTCATTTTCCTCTTGCAATTAAGTATTGGAGTGCTATCCTCCATAAACAGGAATTATAATGATCTAATATTACTCATAATCTTATTAAAATCTTCCAAGTATGTGTTTTTCATAATCATTTGGAGGAAGAAAGGGCAGAAGTTAATATAGGAGTCATGTTTCTAAAATGGCTTAATCATTCCACTAAAAAAAAAAAATCATAATCTAAGATTTTCTATTGTTCAAATGTGATTGTTCTCCTAACTTTTTTTGTCTTCACACTCCTCTATCTTGTCCCTCCTGGGATCCTCAAACAGCCCCCATCCATCATATACCTCCCTGGAGGCATGGGGTGAAGGAGGCATGGGACGGGAGCGAGTGTTGGTGGTAGCATATTATGAAACACTTCCTAGGATGAGGCCAAACTGTGCTGACCTATATACCACGATTAGTGGTGTGGCGGTCCTGGGAATTGGGGGATAAAATAAAGAGGCAAAAGAAGAACATAGCAACCACTGTGTTCCTACCATGATGTGGGAGCTTACGTGTTTCCTCTTAAACTTAATAAAGGAGTTTAAAAACGCATTCCCAATTGTCCAGTGACTCCTGACAATCCCCTCAGAGAGCTCCCATCATTTTGTCTGCCTGTACAGAAACAAAGGAAATAGACTTCAGTGGGCTGTAGTGGTCAGGTGTCCAACTGGGTAACCCTAGGGAAGGATTGCAGAATTGCTATAGGAACACTGGGTGAGGGAGTGTGGACCCAGTAGGGACTGGGTACTGGGCTCCCAGGTAGGTAGGTTGGTAGACTGGTTCAGTTTCCCCCATCAGACCATAGGAATCAAAGTCAGAAGAGAGCATTTTTTTTTTTTAATCACAAGGCATTAAGTAGGGAGCTCTAGGAAAAAAATACAATCTCAAATTGAACCAACATTCATTGAAAACCTAATTGTGGCTGGCATTCTGCTAAGCACATTTGCACACATCATTTTCTCATTTAATCTTATTCAGGGATGCCATATGTGCTCCAGATTTTGCTCTTTATTATTAGATACACTGTCTATACCTCTGTGTTTTTCCTCAGGAAAATACAGTGAAGCTGTTGCCATTCTGCCTTTGCCCTGAATGGGAGACCGGGATGCCACATCGCCACATGATGTGTCCCAGAGCCTGGTGGGACCAAAAGAAACCAGCTTGATCTCCTTGCCGTTTTTCAGTGGCTGAGTCTCAAATTTCTGAACCAAGATTGCTGTTTGGAGTAATGAACAAGTGTCTTCTCATCTTCCTGTTTCTCCTCTTCCCCATAATATTTCTTATTTACCACCAGGGGACAACGAGTAAAGACACCCAAGCAGGCAAACATTAGAGAGTCTGAGAAAATATCATGATACTCCCAAGAAAAACACAAAAACACGATGTTCATCATAACATTCTACGAGTTCCAATTCATTTAGAGCTGGTTTGTTGTAAAGGGCATAAAATGTAGATTTGGAAGCCCTGGGCTTGGGTTTCATTTCTGTCACTTTCTCAGCCTGTAACCTACGATTGTCTCCTCCTCTTCTTCCACCTGGGTGTGTAAGATTGTAGTCATAAATACTTGCAACTCTGTGAACATTAGATGAGGCAATATGTATAAAAATATTTGTGTCCATGGCTAAGCCCTATATAATAGTGATTGAGTAAAAGAACCACAACCCAGGAAAGATACTGGAGACAAAGCAAAAGAAACACAATGCAAACTCCTTGCTATCAGCCTGTTGGTTTCCTTTTCTGAAGGGAAACATTCCCACGACATTCCTGCTCCAGAGTTTTTCCTCATTTACAAAAAACTGCCTTTTCTGTTCCTTACTTGTGAACAAATCTCAACTCTTTTCACAGCTTTTTTGTAATGTTTTGGAATCCTGCTTCTTTCTCTTAGAACATACAGCAGTACCCTGCTGCATCTGAGGCTTTTGAAAGGGGACCCGCTCGTGGAAAGGGCATCAAAACTCGGACGAAATGTCCTCCAAGTTCCCTGCCAGGCTGAGAGGCCACATCTCTGACCCTTCTCTCTTGTTCCCAGTCGCTCTCTGGAAACCTCTACCTTTTTTCATCAGTCTCTCTGGGAACAAGTCCAACTTCACCAGCTCTCCAAGAAACACCTTCAAGCTACTCATAATTTTCAATATGCACAATTATGATACCTCATTAATAAAAAAAAAAATCAACCTAATAGTTCCTGATACTTTACTCCTATTCCAAGCTTGACATTTTGGCAAGTAGTGGCATCCCCACCAGCAGGGCGTCCCACCAGAGATCACCTCCTACAGTAGAAATCGAGAGGTACATTATGGCAGATGAGCCGCGCTCACTGAGGACAGCCTCTGTGGAAGAGGAAGGTGGGCTCTCTGAAATCATGAATGTGCCACCTACCTTAGACGGACGGGTAAGAACCACCTCCCCCAGAGAAGGGCTGCATTCCCAGAGATGGAAAGGAAGCCATGGCTCTGGCTTTTCCATGAACTGGAACCCGCTCTGACCCAGGTCTGGAAAACACCTGGAAAAGAGAAAAGAAGTGGAAGAGAAATAGGCATCCTCTAGAGAAGGTCTGCTTCATGCTCCTGCTGATGCGTGAGAGCACCTCGGTTGAAATGACGGGGATTTATCTTTCCCTGAAGAATTGTTCTGACGTGTGCATAAGGAGGCATATATAATGATATTCTTCGCTGCTCTGTTTATAACAGCCAAAATCCAGAGGGAAGAAAAGCGTAAATGTCATCATCAGGTCAGTGGTTCTTAATGAGGACAGTGTAACCCTCTCTAAATGACACTTGGGAAATTTATGTGGGTGCTTAGATTTGCACCATCTTTGGGGTTACTACTGGCCTTTATTGGTGGGAGGCCACGATGTACCCCGCACAGTGAAGAATTTTCCCAGCCAGCAAGAACTTTGGGTGTCCCGCCAGACACTCCTATATGTGAAGAACATCTGAGCCAAGAATTTAACTCAGTTATATACAAACACAAAGTAATTTTTACACAACTGTAATATGCAATGAGTTTTCTAAGAATGGAACCACCAAATAAACGGACACATCAGAACTTGGTTAAGTTTGAATCTTTGCCACAAGTTGTTCATCATCTCAGAGAAATCCTAAAATCGATAGCAACATCACCCCAAGTATTCAAATCAGCAACAAACACACCTAAATCGGTCTTCATGTGGGGCTCTAGCCCTCCCCTAAGTCCACACCTGGTGCAAACATCTGTCTACTTTATGACGTCATCTGTGCCAGTATGCATGAGCCATTTATACATCAAAATAATACACTAGTTTATTATAAATTGCGCTTCTTTGTGTCATTATGCTACAGTTAGAATACCGTACAGATTTTAAGTCATATTTTAAGTAAGCCATCTTATTTATGAATTTCACTTCAGGATAATATAGGAGGTATTTCCCAATATTTTATAAAAAGGGGGCATTGGTCCAGACAGATTATCTTTAATTACATATACTTTGGAATACTCTGCAAGAATTAAAAGGATTAGCTAAATCGGGACGCCTGGGTGGCTCAGTCGTTAAGGGTCTGCCTTCGGCTCAGGTCATGATCCCAGGGTCCTGGGATCGAGCCCCGCATCGGGCTCCCTCCTCGGCGGGAAGCCTGCTTCTCCCTCTCCCACTCCCCCTGCTTGTGTTCCCTCTCTCGCTGTGTCTCTCTCTGTCAAATAAATAAATAAATAATCTTAAAAAAAAAAAAAGGATTAGCTAAATCTATATAAACTGATATGGAAAAATCTCTAAGACAGTTGAGTGAAGAAAACTATTTCAGGGAAACGTATACAGCATACACAGGTAATACCAATTTATATAAAGATATACGCACAAAATCACAAAACTATGTATGATGATATACACGTAGAGAGAGAAAAATGCATGGAGGAAACGTCTGAAAGTTTACAAAATGAGCCGATAACAAGGGGATAGAGTCAGGAATGGTAGTCAAGGTGGGTTTCCATTTTATTTGTAATGCTCGAATATACACACAGAAAATGAATGCAGACATCTGCAACATGATTAAAAATCGCTAAAATAAAGATTTTGAAAAGAAGTGCCAGGGGGAGGAAAGCTATGGCCACGTTCTCATGGCTGTCACTCTGTGTCCCTGGCCTGAACTTTGGGGTGACCTGGGCAGCAGCAGCGGCCTCTCCTGCTAGAGCGACTTCCCGGGGGGCAAGCAGGCGCAGGGCTCTCTGAGCCCATCCCGCGGCGCCCCGAGCCCCTCAGCACCAGTCGGCCATGCCTGCATGACTGCATCCTTCTGCACAAGAGCTAGGAAAGGTATCACTTGGGTCCCACCTTTCAGTCAAAGGTTTGCCACCGCAGGGGATGGTGCTGCATTACCACCGTTAGCTATAAAGGAGGTCCTAAACCTTCACCCAGCAGAGGAAAGCCAATTTCATGCAGCCAACAAGGTGGGCCTCAGTCAAACTGGGCTCCCTCCGTCTGCACCAGACCAAGACTGGATTAAGCATTAGGATACCCCAGACACAGAACCAGAAGAGGCAGGAGCATCAGAGGAGGATTGGGAGGAACTCCTGGGCCTTCTTTCATCATGGCAGGGTAGAGAGCTTGATGCCCTCCGAAGAGGCGGGCACCCATCCCATGATCCCACGTGACTAAATCAGAGTGCTCTTGGGGTCGGGGGGTTAAGGTCGCAAAAACTGCCCCCCTCCAACGTTCACTGGGCCTGCCGTCAATAATAAGTACAACAAAAAAATCTGGAACTCACCCTTTGATGAGGCACCTACGTCAGTAGAGAAGTACATTCACATAGCCCAATTTGGAAGATGTTCTTAACAGAAAAAAACACATTTGTCTGTAGTAGTAACAGCTATCTCCCCAGGTTGCAACAGCCTGGGGGGCAAATGACGCATCTCAATGGCACTAGGCTCCGCGTGCCCTGCCAGTCTGGTCTGTGCATCTCCACCCCCGGCCCCCCATGGGCCTCCTCGCCCCCACACAGCTGTGCAGGGTTCTGCTCCCTCAGCTGTCGGGCTCCCCGCTGTCGCTGTCCATCCTAGCCACTGCTCCGCCTGCCCGTGTTCTCACATCACCACCTGTGCCCTGCGGCCCCCGGACTGAGAGGCGCAGTCCCACCTCCAAGGAACATGGTCTTTCCCTCAACCCTAGAAAGTCAAGCCTTTAAGTCACCGATCGCATGGAACTTCTTTCCCCTCGGGAGACATGCTTTAGACAGGTAGCTCAGGGCCAGGGTGGCCGGAGAAGCTTCCTTGATGACAAGACCACTGTGCCGTGACAGCTCACACAAGATCTGGAGACGTGCGCGGAAGAAGCCACCACCTCCACTTTCCTACGGGGCAATATCAAAGACCTGCATTCGGACTTGTATACAGTCTCATTTCTTTAGGATTGCCTTATCTCCGAACTCTTCCATGAAGAGTGGGAATTCTGAAATTATGCTGGATTGATTCTGACCTTGTTTCTGGGCCCTAATATATAGTACTCACAGAACTGAAGATCTTAACTACAAGAGGGGCTTTAGGAGACCATGTGGTCCTGCCCATTCAGGAAAGATCTTATTACCCCTACTCGAAGCCAAGAGAGCTCAAAAGACTTGCTGAGGGTCTTCTAACCAGTGAAGGATGGGGGATCAAAGTCAGAAGGAAGTTAGGATTACCCAATTAAATTAGGACATTTTTCATTTCCGTTGCATGTGAGTATATCAATGGTTCTTGGTGTCAAACTCTCAACTCCCTAAGGACCAAGAGTCTCTGGATAATAATTATGCCTGTTCCCTGCTGTTACAATTCGATGCTTCCTCAAGATTTAGTAATAAACGTGACAGTAGTCAAAAGTAATGACAAAATTAATGCCATTTTTCTGTTAACCTATTGGTTTTCCTTTTGGTTCTGAGAATTGCAAAATGACAGCATAGATGTATTTCAAGCTGGAAAAGTGATAAAGGAAGATCCTCACCAGGAAATAAAAAACAAGTGAAGAACTGAGTAAACTCGCACCTCTTCTGGACAAACACCACCTTTGGGCAGGAGGCCAGACCCACAGGGAGGACTTTCAAGATTTCGGCACCCAGGGAGAGAGCTGGAGAGCAAAGATGCGGCAGACAGTGACCTTTATTTTCAGTCCAGCTAGACTGTGGGGAGATATAAAGCAAAACCTACGTCACAAAGCAGGAGCACAGAGTAAAACATGGTGCTTAGAAGAGCAGACGGCAGGAATAGAACACATTAAATAGAGAAAAAGAAAAACATCGGCATAGTTGAAATTTTCAACCGTTTCATTCTCTTACCAAAGCAGCAGAGCAAACAAAAAGATTGACCTGATCATGCGGAACTGTCCTTGGCATCCTGCACTTCCAAGAAAACCAAGGATCTGAATCCAAAAGCCTCACATAATGACTTAGTTTCTATGGGGAGACAGAGAAGAAGGCCACATCCCATGTGGTACTTCACTGCTAATCTTCACAAATGTCCCCTTCAAGTATCCGGGCCATTTTTCATCAACATTCTACTCTGGTAGGCACCTGCCACGTCTTGACTGCTTCTCTTGTCCTCTCTCAAACTAGCCTCTGCCTGGCCTCCCTGGTTCCCTGCCTCTCACCTGCCACCGACAACTCCTTTTCCCAGTCTCCCCAGCTGCACACCCCACTCCACCAGACAAAATCCTGATTAACCATTCCGATTCAAACTACAATTCTGTACCCAACTCTGATGGGTGGGCTTTTTTCCCACACCACCAAGCAAGTCTGCAACACCAGCAGGGTGTCTTTCCATTCAATATTGACACTATCCACCCAGAAACAGTGTCAGTCCCATTTCAGATGCCAAAGTAAGTCCAAGTTGTCACCTGTGCTCCTGACAGACCAGCTGTAAATCAGGAGTTTTCATGCCCTTCCTCACGGGGCGCCTTATAGAACTCAGGAAAAGAGTTTACTTACTAGATTA
>NW_023270451.1:79037340-79247911 GCF_011800145.1 Mirounga leonina | reverse complement strand
AAAAGAGTTTACTTACTAGATTATCAGTTTATTATAAAAGGATGTAACTCAGGAACAGCTAGCTAGAAGAGAGGCATAGGGTAGGGTATGTGGGAAGGGGCGCAGAACTTCCATACTATCTCTGGACATAACACTTTCTGGCATCTCCACGCATTCACCAACCTGGAAGCTCTCAAAGGCCTTTATTTTAGGTTTTTATAGGGGCTTCATTATACAGTCATGATTGATTAAATCATGGGCCATTGGTGACAGATTCAACCTCCAGCCTCACTCCCCTCCCTGGAGGTCAGGGTGGGACTGAAAGTTCAGACCCTGGATCACAGGATTCAAACTAGCAACAAGCCCTGGCAACAAGCCCTTCCTAGGGTGAACTAGGAGCAGTCCAAAAGTCACTCATTAACATGACAAAAGACACCTTTCTCGCTCTCAGCACGGTAATTCCCATGTTTTTAGGAAGTCTATGCCAGAAAAGGGACTAAGACCAAATATATATTTCTTACCAGGTACTGCAATATCATACTGATTTATCATCACCTCTAAAGCATTTTCCAGAGGGCAGAAATTCCTCCCAGCACACCTACTTCCACAGAGATACGGCTTTCTAAAATAAAAAAACATGACTTTCACCAATACGAGTCTACATGAATTGGTGAACATCTGTCACCTCCCTGTCTAACTGGCCAACACACCCTGTTATTCTATGAGTAAAATGTCACTCCCATATCCTTTCTACTCCCTGCCCAAGTTTGAGCTCTTATTATTTCTTACCTGTAGAGACCACCTTCAGGCAATAGGCATGCGCACTGGAAACTTGATCAAGGCAAAAGGGCCCACAGCGACCCCCCGCCTAATGCAAACAGGCTCATGAAGCAACCCACCTCGAAAGAGCCACCCTAACTGACCAGCTACAACCAGGCACAGTTCCTAAGATTACCAAAAAAGGGGAAACTCCATACATTCCCATGCTCCCTCACTCCTCCCTGTAACTATGGCCCCTCACCACTGCCTTGCAGACAGTCTCTCCATTGCGGTCCTGCCCTCCACTTCCCTGAGGCATACTCAGTACTATCTCTTTCATTCTGCCTTGGGTGAATCTTTCACTGCCCGAGCCACCGGCTTCCACCCAATCCGTCGATCCGTCGTCCCACATTTCGGGGCCTCCACACGATCGGGAGACACAGCGCATTACCTGGACCATTATCTCCGCTTCCCTCCTCCCCCTGTACCTGTAGTCTTTCCTCCGTTGTCCACCGGAGCTCAAACCCTCGTCTGATCATGTGGCTCCCATTGCTCAACACTTTTGCTGCCTCCGGGTGACACAGAGAAGAAAGTTCAAACTCTAAGCTGATCACCAAGGCCAATTCCACCCTGCCTTGTTGAGTTTATCTCCGTCTCTCCCTCTTCACCCCAACCGAGCCCATCACAACACGCAGCCCACCATTCCCTGATCAAGCCGTCTTCCCACTCTATAGTCAAATGCCTGCCTCCTGCTTGGTGTAAAACAACCTTTGCTGCACTACGACTCTCACCAGCCCCTGCACCCCAGGCCCTGCACCATCCACGAGCACTCTGCTTCCAGCCCTCCCATCTCTCCCCGGGGCCAAGACTGAGCCTCCTAACTGGTCCCTGCTCTGCCCCCACCCCACCCCCATCTGTTCTCTGCACACTAGCCAGAGTAGCCCCTTGAAAAGCTCAGGCAGAGCGTGCATCTTCTTTGACTGACACCTCTAAGGGTTCCCAGCTCACTCAAAGGAAAAGCCAAAAAGTCTTTCAAATGGCTTGGAGTGCCCTATGGGTGCTGACCCCCTCCCAGTACCTCCCTAATCCCACTCTCCCTGCTGCTTGCTCTGATCTGAAACACTGGTCTCCTTGTCTTTCGCTGAACCTCTGCACACACCTGCCCAGGGCTCCAGAGCTGTTTTCTGCCTGGGTTGTTCTCCCCTCCGATCTGAATCTGTATGGCTCATTTCTTCCTCTCCTTAAATTCTCTGCCCCAAACTCACCTCATCTATAGAAAATAGAGACCACCTCGCATAAACCCGACCCCCTTCCCTGTTTTAATTGTCCTCCCAATATTTCTCACCATCTGAAAAACATATTTGTGTACTGCCTGGCTCCTCCCCCTAAAATGTAAACTCAGTGAGGATAGGTCTTTTTTGTTTGTTTTCCCGTTTACAGGTATATCCCAGCACCTGGAACATGCCTCACTCATAGTAGAAGCTGAATATATTTTTTGGATGAATGAATAAACTGCCCTGTTGAAGTCATTCTACTTCATTCTACTTGTGGCCCAACACAAAGGCACCTTTTCCTTTGACAGGATATTTTTCCTGTATTCACATGGCTGTCTGCTTCTGCCTCCACCTGAGGGTTTATGGCAGCTGCCTTCCACTTGGGTGCAACACACACACACACACACACACACACACACACACGGAGGTGCTCCCAGAAGGTAAATGAACCGCTTGCAAGCGAGGAAGCTTAAGTCTCAGAGAGGTAAGAAAAATGCCTACAGTCCTGCACCTAAGGGGCAGAAACCCAGAATTCTACTCCAAGTCAATTTGAATCCAAAGGCTCCTAAGCCTCCTTTCTAACTAACCCTTAGTGCCTCTCAAAAACAAATAGGAACTTTCTCACTGCCCAACCAGAAGAATTATTGGGGCATACAATTAACCAGGATCAAATTGGGCTTTAGCAACAGAGAAACCGACACCACCTCAGGATCATCTTTAATAAAATCTGGGTATCTTTGGGCTTTGGGACCTTTTTTTAAGTCTCTTGAGCATTTTTAAGTAAAAATAAATTCTGAGTTTAAAAAAAATTTTCTAAGTAAATGAAACGCCCAGTACAATAAGTACAGGGTTTGATTTTGGTATAATAAACAGTGCTACCAGAGAATTATTTTAAAAGATAGAAAGAAAGAAGAGAGGAAGGGAGGGGAAGGATGGGCAGGAGAGGGAAAGAAAGAAGAAAAAAGAGAAACACTGTCGCCATTCTTTTTTTTTTTTTTTTTAAGATTTTATTTATTTGCGAGAGAGACAATGAGAGACAAAGAGCATGAGAGGGAGGAGGGTCAGAGGGAGAAGCAGACTCCCTGCTGAGCAGGGAGCCTGATGTGGGACTCGATCCGGGACTCCAGGATCATGACCTGAGCCGAAGGCAGTCACTTAACCAACTGAGCGACCCAGGCACCCCATGTCACCATTCTTTCTTCATGGGTGCTCTGCCCAGATCGCAGGGCAGCTTGAGGGTAAGAGGGCCGAAAGGGCGTGGAGAAGCATCTCTCTCCACCTTGCACCTGACAGATGCATTGCAAATAACGATTGTCCTCTCCTCCAGCCAGCACTTCCTAGGTGACTTGGTTCCTGCTTTCTTCGCATATCCAGAACTGAAGCAAGAGAGTAGGACAGGCCCTCATCACACCATGGCAAACCCCTCCCTCCCGCCCTTCCCACCTGGACCTTCCCTTCCTTCCATCAGAGGCTGTCACTCCTGGGATGACACAGGCAAGCTAGGAAAGGTACTTTCTAGCCTACAACCTACCCATTTTCTTTCTTTTTTTTTTTTTTTAAAGATTTTACTTATTTGACAGAGACAGAGATAGCAAGAGCAGGAACACAAGCAGGGGGAGTGGGAGAGGGAGAAGCAGGCTCCCCACTGAGCAGGGAGCCTGATGCGGGGCTCGATCCCAGGACCCTGGGATCATGACCTGAGCCGAAGGCAGACGCTTAACGACTGAGCCACCCAGGCGCCCCCCCCCCATTTTCATAATAATGAAAATTACTGTCCCTTTCATATCATGTCGATAATTATTCCCATGATATTCTAAGATTTTATAAGCTGTAAATTAGCTGTTGATAGCAGACCTGAAGATAGGGATGCAGATACCTACTTCTCCTCACCAGGTGGCGCTCAGATTTTATGACCCATGGCCTGGATACCTTCCAAATGAGGGGATGTATCTGGAGAAGTGTACATTAATTTCTGAACAGGGGTGGTTGTATCTGTATGTTCAAACACGCATGTTTCTGTGTGTATACATTTACAACAGTAACTTTCTAACTGGAACTTCGAAAAAAGTATGGATTGCCCTATTAGAATCCCTTTTATTAAAAACGTCTTCAAAGCAAAATTTTAAAGGAATCAAATTTATGCCCCATTACTAAGGTCCATACTTATCAAATACTTCTTTTATAAGACAACAAGGTAGTATTACCTCTGGACCACAGGACCAGTAGCTTAAAACTGTAAGTGTGGGTTTTGCCAATCTACATTCCAGCTCTCTCAGGAGGTTAATTTCCCAGAACTCCCAGCCTAGATTAGCAATAAAATTGTACGTTTTTCAAATAAACTATGTTACCCAATCCGGAAGGCAAAGCTGACGGTTTATTTCAGCCCTTTCCTTTCTCATACTAGCTAAACAAAAATTGGCTTTACAACATAGTCTACCACTCCCTCTTCTCTTCCTGTGGTCTAACCAGTAAACATTTTGACAAGGACCAAGCGCTCACTCTTCTCCCGGGGGATTCTGGTATTTAACACTTGTCTCAACTTGTTCTTATTAAGTTTCTGACGTGTCCCAGTTCACTGAGACACATTTGTTCTCTCCTTCCCTTCTACCTGCCCAAGCATTAATGGAGCGTATTAACTTCTCCGGTTAGCAATATTATCTTCTGAGGCAGTCAAGCAAACAAGTTAAGGTAGAAGCACAAGGATTTCTCATGAGACACACACAAATATCAGTATAAGGAATTCTGAGTCACAGCCCCTTCACGACTGACCCCTCCATGATTTCATGCCACCACTTTAGAAATCAATGAAATAACAGGGCAATTGCAAATTGGTTTTATTTTTACTCTGGAGTGAGATCAGTTAAGACTCGAGGGTGGTGATGGGGCGCCTGGGTGGCTCAGTCGTTAAACATCTGCCTTCGGCTCAGGTCATGATCCCAGGATCCTGGGATCGAGCATGCATCGGGCTCCCTGCTCAGTGGGAAGTCTGCTTCTCCCTCTGCCTCCCCGCCCCCCGCACCCCTGCTGAGCTTGTGCTGTCTCTCTCACTCACTCACTCTCTGTCTCTCTCAGATAAATAAATAAAATCTTTTTTAAAAAATTAGAAAAAGAATGGGAGATGAGGAAGATGTTGAGGTAAAGCTTGTACCTAAATATGCACTTGGGTGAAATGCAGAACCCCAAGTGAATTCCCACTTCACCCCACCATGTGTCTCCCATCAGCTCCGGAAAGAGCCCCATCTCCTTTGTGGCTGCGACCACCCATCCTCCATCTCGAGTTTCCTCTCCTCCGGGGCCCATGTTAGAATGCAGCGCAAGCTCACGGCTTTTTCACTACCTTCTTGCCTCTAAAACAAATGAAACACTTGGGAGGATTTTAATATTGCAAAGGGAAACAGAAGCTTAAGAAAAACAAGAGCAGGCAGAATTGCAATATGTTCTGAAAGTGTTAGTGTCATTATTTAGCCCCATAACACCTCATAATCTAAATGGATCAAGAGTGATTTCTCTTAGCTCTTGCTTTATTCTTCTCTTGCCTCTTCTTGAGATCTGAGCTTCAAGCAAACATCCCTTTTAATTCAGGGGCTGACACTACTTAGTCTCCTGCTTCCTTCAGCAGCCTTATTCCCTGATTCCCCAAATCTATCTTGCAAATAACCCTGTACAAGAAGATACAAAAAGGAAATCGGAAGCAGGAGCATCTGCTTGCATCCTTTATCATATTTGTACCCGCCTCATACACTGGTTATAGGTGCTTAGGACCAACATCATATCACCATTTCCCCCATTTTGTAGATGAGGAAGCTGAGATTCAAGACAGTCAGATGATTTGCCCAAGGTCACGTGGCTATTCAGTGACAATAGCAGGACTTTCTAATAGATACTTTTTGCTCCTGACATGTCAGAGAAAACTTCCAACAGCCTCTGTCTCAAAACCGTCCTACTCCTGGTATGAAGAGTTACAACTACTTAAACAAATCAGGCGCTTTCCTCTTGTCAAAGTGACATGGAAGGAGGGAGGGACAGACAAAGGAGTAGGGGAGGCGGAGGGGGTTAACCGGGCAGCTGCATTGCTCACAGGCTGCCTCTGTATAGATTTAATCAATTTAGGAGCCATGGGGCTAGCAAGAAATCTCCTTTAAAACAGAATTACCTTCTGGGAAGATCAAGCCTCTTTCAGAGATACCCAGATGAGCCAGATACACCCTGGGAGTCAGCCGGTGAGGCAGTTCAAGGGTAGAATGTTTAGTCACGAGTGAAGAAGTCTTTAAAAATAAGGTGTTCTTTATACAAGGGAGTATCATACAGCAGTGAGAACAAATTAGCACACAATGCATAAATAAATTGTGCAAACATTAAGAGTAAATGAAAGAACTCAGACACCAAAGAATGCATATCACAGGATTCCATTTTCTAAAGCTGGGAAACAGGCAAATCTAATGCATGCTGTTTTAAGTCGCAGGAGACAGAGGTAAGGAGGCAGGAAAACGAACTTTAGGTGTTGCCTACTTCTTTTGCTTCTGGAACCTCAAGTAGGGGCCATAGATAGGCCCTGGAGTCCAATAGACCTGGGTTCAAATCCTGCTTCTGCCACTGAGTGACTTTGAACTAAAGTAACTTAAATTCCCCGTGCCTCAGGTTTTTCCATCTATAAAATAGAACTAATAATACCTTCTTCAAAGGGTTGGTGTGAGAAGTAAATGAAATAATGTATGTGAAGTGCCCTAGCAGCATGCGTAGGTGCAGTAATAAATGGTAACTATGATTATCCCCACCCCTGTTGCCTGATAGTAAACCAGGATCAGAGAACAGATAGGTAAGAGCACAGAGGCAAAGGAAGGGGAAGGACCAAATTAGCCTTGCGATCAAAGATGTGCGGAATTCACCCGCATGCATTCAGAGAGGGCTGTTCTTTCGCTTCCCACTGCCCACACAGTCTCCTGGATTGTGCTGCCTGCAAGTGCAGGCCAACCCAAAGCAGCCAAAACAAAGCTGTTTGGTTCCATGCACACAGGCCCTTGCTCAGGACCTGATGCTCATCTGATAAACCCATTTACACTGATGCTCTCAGAGTCCGGCTGGCAGCTTACTGGGTTACCCTGCTGGTCAGGCTGTGTTTTAACCAGAACCTTATGGATGTGACAAGGCCTTGACCTAGGCTGGGTGAAATTTCCCCTTATCCCAGATCAGCAAGAGCCAGGCAGGCGGGGGATGGGACAGCCTAAACGTGCAAGTGTTAAGGTCCAGGCTGTGGGAGCAAGCCAGAACCCAGGAAGTCTGAGACTGTAGGGACGTACAGGCTTCCCTTCCTTCTCGACTACAGAATGAGAACAGGGCCAGACAACTTGGGCTCTCTCCACCTAAGAGGGGAAAACAGGTGTCCATCTGAGAAGGCTTGTCAGCTAGGGGGCCATAGCTCCTCGGGAAGCAGAGCAGAGGAAGACTTTTGGGTTTGATTTTTGTGTTAAATGACATCTCAGGGCATCTGCACAGGGAATATACTGGTCAACAACCAGAAGGAGCAAACTGCGGATGCCCAGAACATGCAGGGACCTAAGGATAAAGGGGGGCGGGGGGACACTTATCTATACTGACAGGAAGCCTGGGGCTGAGGTGGGATTGACTGCAAAGGGCACAAGGGACCGTTTCTGGGTGATGGAAGTGTGCTGGATCTTGACCGAGGCGGCGGCTATGAAATCGTATGCCTTTGTCAGAACCCATCGAACTGTACGCTTGGAAGGGGTGCAATTCATTTTATGCAAATTATCCCTCAACAAAGTTGCTTTTAAAAGAAAAAAAAAAGTTGATGCCTTAGTCACTGAGATTGTCCCACTCGAGAAGTTCTCTGGGAGGCCTGTAGGAGAACCTCAGTAAGCCACCACGTCCAACAATCTCCTAACACCTCAGCATCTGTCCAGTAATCTCACTGTTAGCGAGCTCTTTCTTCTCTTTTGATCATCACATCTACTGAGGTGGGCTTGATTAATCCCATTTTATAGCTAAGGAAACAGACACAGAATAGAGCCAGCCTAGGTCTTCTGACTCCAAATCCTGCTCTTTCCTGGAATGGGCCTCCGAGATCCCCCGAGTCTAAGGAAGCTAAGGTCCAGGGAGGATAAGGCGGCGCTGCTAGTTAAGGGGAGAGGCCAAAATCGAAGGCGGGCCTCGTCCCACACAAATGGAATGAGGAATTGTCGAATGGGGACCATCGAGAATGGAGGTAGAAGGTGGGCTTTTCCTTCTGCATCACTTCCAGGCCCCAGACAGAGAAGCAACCTTAAAACAAAAGCGAGGCTCCTTTCCAGCCCTCTCCGCACCACCTCTCACAGCATGGAACAGCCCCCACCCCGCCCCCTTCAGTCCCAAGGGTCTTGTAACTTTAACAAACTACAGCAACGAACACATGCATTACCTCACCACAGTCCTGGCTTATTTCCTAGCAGCAATTGTCCAAAGCTTGCTCCATTTCCCCCCTTGTGTTGGCTGTGCACCCTTCGCCTGCCCATTCCTCCCTGCTGAAATCACAAAGCTCTGACCCCAGTGGGCCTGCAGGAGCCTCCGCCTCCTTCCCAAAGTACTTACCATTAGAAAGAGGCCCCTGGTGCATAACAGAGTATCCCAGGGCCCCTCTGTATACATTCTAAAAGCATGCCTGTGTGTGTGTGTTTAGGGGAAAAATCCTGGGAGAATCTCAGGACATGATTGGTGGCAGTTAACTCTGGGGAGAGGAACTAGAGGGTGGAAGGAGGGAGGATGCTACTTTCCATTTGGTTTTTTTTCTGCTCAATGTGAATTTTCCAACCAATGTACGTGGATTACAATTATTTATTTATGCCAGTAAGGATAGTCTAGGCCAGGAAATTATAAGCCATTTTCCTCTTTTTTTTTTTTTCTATTTTATTTTATTATTTGCCATTTATATTTATATTTGCCAGAGAGAGAGAGCACAAGCAGGGGGAGCAGCAAGCAGAGGGAGAGGGAAGGGGGGGGAGAAGCAGGCTCACCAAGCAGGGAGCCCGATGCGGGGCTTGATCCCAGGACCCTGGGACCACGACGGGAACCGAAGGCAGACGCCTAACGACTGAGCCACCCAGGTGTCCCATATGAGCCATTTTCTTCTTATACATATCTATATAAAAAAGAAGAAAGCCTGAGATATATTAACTTTTGAAAATAAAGTATGCACCTGTAATGCACCACCTCCCTTTCTCCACAGTGACTGAAACATGCAGCAGTTTAAATGATACAAAGACAATGAATGATTCACCCAAATGAGATGGAGCCAGGAAGGGGTACAGGAAGGACAGGCCCCAGGAGTGGCGCCTCCACCATCCTCAGTGGATGCATCACTCCCCTTTGAGCCACAGTCACTGCCATTTCGTACCTCAGCTGGGGTCTACTCCCGTCTGTCATTTTAGTCATACACATTTGCTTTATGCCCTAGCCCTCAACACTCCTCCGACAAATAGCTTGTTTAGGGCAGGGACTGTCTGACTCTTCTTCGATTCTCTCAGAGCTTGATGTGTGCAGAGTAGAAAGTGAATAAACTTTTGTTAAATATAATGTTAAGACAGTCTCCAAGAGGATGGGAGGGACGTGGGTTGTCTCCAGCTAGACGGGGCTAAAGCAGGCTGGACCTGCTCCCTCTTAACACTTGGGCTCGCAACCTCTCACGGATTCCTCTCTTTTGCTCAGTGAGGGGCATGGTAACGTGTTTACCAAGACCTTCCCTGCTCTGGCCACACCTGCCTTTCTGCCCTGCTCCCAAGACAAATCCTGTGCCCCAGCAGTCAAACTGGTCCATTTACCACTCCCAGAGTGCACCTTGAGGCTCCCTGCCTTAGGCCCTTGCCTTTCCCAATCTCTGCCACTGAAAACCCAGCTCACACCGTCTACTCCCTAAAGACTCGCCTAATGAGCCCCGCAGGCTGGGCTTGCTGCCTCTTCCAACCCCCTCCACGTGCTCCTCTAAGGGTTGTAGCCCACCTTGCATTATGGTTATCTAAGCCTCCCCTACTGCAGCATAAAACCCTGCCTTCCCCAGTGTCTATTACATTGCTAGACCTTTAGAAGTGGAGAGGTGTAGTTCCAGTCAGGTAAAATTAGGTTAGGGGCTGGATCAAGCCTGGGTTGGGTTTAGGATTAGAATTAGAACCGGGTCAGTCAATTCCTAATCCCACTCACTAGGCGGCGCCCGCAGTCTCATTCCGGTCAAGACGCCTCCGGGTTTTGAAGTTTATTACCTGCCTAACGAGTTTCCTTCCTGCCCTACTGTCCCTTTAAGAAGGTGATCCAGGTGAGGCCGGGCTCCGCCCCCCGGCGCTGGCCCCGCCCCCCGCCCCCGCCCGGCCCTCCCCTCTCGCCGTGTCCTCGCGACCTGACCCAGCAGGCTGGGCCGAGGTCCCAGGTCCCGGCCCGGCGCCATGGAGCGGCGCTGGCCCCTGGGGCTCGGGCTGCTGCTGCTTCTCTGCGCCCCGCTGCCCCCGGGGGCGCGCGCCAAGGAAGGTACCGACCCCCGCCCCTCCCCCTCCCCCGGGGCTCGGCCGGCACCCGCGTCCGGGAGCCGGCCTTCCGAGGAGGCCTTCTCCGCGCGCCCCTCTCCAGCTCTCTGGTTTTGCCCCGCCGCCAGGCGATCGACTGGCCAGGCCAGCCTTTGGTCTTTGACCCCGCAACCCGCTGCTTTGCCGGGTCAGTCACCCTGGCCAACAGTTTGCGCCTGGTGGTGGGCAGGGAGCTCCTGACCGCCGCGGGGACGCAGCGCCCAGACCCCTACCCCAGCGATCGTGGGCATCCCTCATTCCCAGGCGGTCTCAGCCTCAGGTGCCCAACCCAGAGATCCGGACCCCTATGAAGTCAGGGACGGGAAGTTGCCTTATGCCATCCTAGGCCGGAGGACAGAGGGACCTGCCGCTGGGGGATGGACTAGAACTCGGGGTGCAGGGGTTCCCAGATGTACCGGTCAAGCCTTACAGGTGAAGGCTTGCACACCCTCTCTGGCCCTACTACCCCTACTTCCCAGACTCAGCTACGCCTGTACCCTCAAATGCCCACCCCCAACCCCAGGCAGAGCAGGCCCTTTGCCCATAGAAGGGAACCTCCCCACCCAGGAACCCCCTCTAAGGTCCCCTGTCCACACCCTACCCACTTATGACCCCCAGGGGCTGAGATCGTCTTTTGCCCATCCACCCTTCCATTTCTGCAGCTGATGGACCCCGCCCCGCCCCAGGCAGCACCAGCCCCTGCTGAGAGAGAGGGTGCAAGTCTTATGTGGGGCTGCCCTCCCCAACACTTCCTGCCTTGACTTTGGTCAAAGATCCAGCTGTCCAACCCTTGCCCGACTCTGCCTTCCTCCCTTCACGCTCTGGAGGAAGACTAATCCCTAGAGCTCTTCACTCCTCCTTCCTGGGCTAAACCTCAGGAAGTCACAGCTGTTAGAACAGGATGTGGATGGAAGCCTTGGGGCTGGGGGCCCAGGAGGAGGAATGTGGGTTGCATGTGTGGGGCCTCCTCTCCCAGAGGTGACAGGCCCCTCTTCTCCCTACTTCAGTCACTCTGATGGACACAAGCACAGCACAGGGAGAGCTGGGCTGGCTGCTGGATCCCCCAGAGGATGGGGTAAGTGTCAGGGGAGGGATGGCTCAAAGCTGCAGGCCAGTGGGAAATGGGTGGAGAGGTGGGTGGAGGAACGGAGAAAAGAGCAGGAAAAACTGGAAGTGTCTCCTCAGGGAGGGGGAGGGGAGGTGAGTCAGAGCCTCCTGAATGGGACATTGGGGGGGGGACGGGTGGTCAGGCTACACCCCATGAAGAACGCCTCAGTGCCTGGCTCCTTCCGTCCCTATCCCAGTGAGGGAGGACTGAATACTTAGGAGGACTTGGCGGGTGATGAGCCCACATCCCCAGGGAGAGGATGCACCATAGTAGGGATGGTTGAGGGCTAAGAACCAAAACACCAGATGTGTCCTCAATCTGAGGTCCATCTATCCCAATAGAGTTGCACAGATAGGCTTCAGAGGGTCAGGGAACCCCATAAAAGTGTATTCTAAATTGTGTATATGGAGAGGAGAGCCAGAGTTTTCATCCAACTCTTCAAAGGGTGTTTGCCTCCCCAAAGGTAAAAGCTCCCCCACTAGAGGTCCCAGAGCCCTTGGCACCTTCTCCATGGGTTCCCCAGCCCAGGCACACCATGCGCTCCAGCTGTCTGAACCTGCTCCAAGTCCCTTCCCTCCTTGGGTCTTCCTAAGACCTAGTGAACAGAGATAGGTTCTTGTGAGTCCCAGAGAGCACCTTTCTGCCACTCAGCAGAGCCGGCCACAGAACCACGGGAGGCCGACCTCGTTGGCCTCAGCTTCCAGGAGTCTGGACTCAGGCCCTCGTCCCCTCTGGTCCTGGACCCCTTTCCCCTTCCTGTTCTGGTAGGAATGCAGCCTCTACTTCTGGGATTGGGGTCACTTGCTCTCTTTCCCTCTGGGTCCTAGGGTCCTGGCTCTACTCAGTTCTCCCACGGAGTGGCCTATAATTAGAATTAATAGACTAAACCATAATGTATCCTCCAGGAGGGGCTGCTTGGAAAATCCTGGATTAGGCCAGCTGTAATAGGTGCCTCATCTCATAAACCAGATGATCACTCCACAGCGAGGCCACGGGTCCATTTGCTGGCTCCATGGGCCTTCACCCCTGGTGTGGCCCAGCCGCCCCCCACCCAAATAACTCTTCCCTAATTGAGCTGGAGTGGAAGCAAGGCCCTTTTTGCAGCTCAGGCCAAACAGCTTTGCACCAGGAGGGCAAGAAGACGGCAGCAGTCACATACTCCCCATGCCTGCCTTCTCCCCTCCCCTCCTTATCTTTTCAGCACACACACTCCCACACTCAAATTCAGGCCCCCCTGAATGTACCCATGGAGCAGCCAGCAGCCTGAGTGGTAAGTGAAAGGATTCTTGTCGCTGATCCTGGGCAGCTGGTTCTCCCCCATCTGTCACTGCTGGGACTGGGAGAGGCAAGATACAGCGGGAAACATCTGCTCCTGGCTCCAGCTGCAGCCGTGGCACTCTAGCTAATGAGCTGCACATTAACCACCTACTGCCCTCCCACCTGATCTCCACCCCAGGCCTTGCACTTGGGCTTCCCCATCAGAGCTTCTTCTTAAGAGCAGGCCCTGGGTGCCGTCATTGCCGGGACACCCTTGCCCAATCTTGGAACTCCCTAACATAAAGCAAAACTAGGTATCTCATGGATTTCTGCCCCTGCCCCACCCCACCCAGTTCTTAGTTAAATCCCAGAGCTGCGCGTAGCAATGAACACCCTTGGAAAAGGAGACATTCTGAGGGCCTCAGACTCCTCTATAAGGGGGTTGCAACCAAAATATCAATGGGATATTTTACAGAATTTGAGAGCTCCTTTCTTAAATCCATCTGGCAGAAAGAAAATATGTAAGAACGGCTGAGAATTTTTTTTTTTTTAAAAAGAATAAGGAAATAGAATACTTGCCCTACCAGATATCAGAACATGATGATACCTCGACTATAATTAAAACATGTTGCATTGCACAAGCATACCCAGGTCAATGGAACAGAATAGAAAACCCACATACGTGAGATTTTAGTATGTGATGACATTGGAATTGCAAATCAGTGTGCAAAGTATAGACCGGACAGTAAATTGACAGCCGGATGTCCATAATTTAAAAAAGAAGAAGACAACAAGGAAGTAGAAGAAGAAGGATGTAAAGTTACATCTCCATTTCACACTATATGCAAAAATATAAATTCTAGGGAGATTCAAATCTAAACCTAAAAGCCAAACCTACGAAAATATTAGGAGAAAATATAGAAGATCTTTATAAGTTTGGGATAGGAGAGCTTCCCAAGCAAAATACACAACCCAAAATTCACAGAGGGAGAGAAGAGAGATGTTATTATATGAAATTTTTAAAAGGTACCAACATCAAAGACATCATTAGCAAATTAAGTGGCATGATGGGAAGAAAACATTTGAAACATTTCAAGCAAATGCTTAATATCTATAATGTAAAAAAAAAAAAAGGGCTCATCCAAATGAATACTCAAAAGATAAGAACAGGATATCAGGCAAAGTTTACAAACAGATAATTACATAAAGATAGAAATAGCCAGTGAACAAAACAGAAATGCACAACCTCCTTCTCAAAAAATGTAAATTAAAATGGCAAGAAGCTGTGTTTTGTCCATAAGATAGGCCAAAAGTAAAGTGATCGTTAATATCCAGGTTTTCAAAAAATGGGGCCTCATGCATTGTTGGTGAAAGTGTAAGTTGATAAATCCTTTTTGGAGGCCATTTGACAGTGTCTTCTTTAAAAATTTATAAAACTTATCCTTTGTTATAGCAGTTCTACAGAAATCTTATAGAAATATGTACATGTTTACCTTAAAAACTAGAAACCACCTAAATGTCCAACAATATGTGAATGATTAAATAAATTATGGTACATCCATACAGTGGAATGCTATTTTATGGATTGCTAAAGAGAATTAGGTAGATCTATTTATATTCTCGTGAACATCTTTTTTTTTTAAGATTTTAATTATTTATTTGAGAGAGAGATCAAGAGAGAGTACGAGTAGGGGGAGAGGCAGACTCCTCACTGAGCAGGGGGCCCCATGCAGGGCTCGATCCCAGAACCCTGAGATCATGACCTGAGCCGAAGGCAGATGCTTAACTGAGCCACCCAGGCACCCCTTGTGAACATCTTTCGAAGATTATTTATTTGTTAAAAGCAAAAAGCAGGTTACGAAATAGCACTTATGTTTTTAAAAAATTATGTTAAAAACACATCCACACAAAAATATTCAAACATTTCTCTAGAGGCACTGAAAATGGTGTGGTGAGCTTTATTCCAAATTGTTCAGAGTGGCTCCCTGTGAAGGGTAGTCGGGTGAGAGGACCTTCACATTATATATGTTCTCTGACTTTTAACAAGTGCATAGAGACATAATGATCAGGAGCATAAACTCGAGCCTAGAGTGCCTGGGTGCATGCCCCAGCTCTGCCTCTTAACAACTGAGGGCATAGGGCAAGTCATTTAACCTTGCTATGACTCAGTTTCCTCATGGAAAGTGTTTACAACAGTGACTGGCCCATTAGTGCTAGCCATTATTATTAGTAAATTTAAAAATTATTTTAAGGTAAAAGCAGGTAAGGGGGGGTGGACTGCATGGTGTCCAGGAGACCACCCAGCCCTGTCCGTTGTTGATTTTGATAGTGACCATAACTAGAAGGAATATCGGAGAGGGTGAGTTCCCCCTATACAGAAGAGTTCTATGCTTGTTCTTGCCCTCCAGAAGTTTAAAGGCCTCGACATTAAATGTAGTATCCTCTTCTCTGAACAAATAGGCAGAGAGGTTTTGTGAATGAGCTTTTGCCATAAAAGTCTGCTTTTTGGGGTACTTGAGAACCTGCTGATGAGAACAGGTAAAAATTGGTGCTCATACTTCAGTTGGGAGTGGAGTCATCGAAGGCACCGGGGCTTGCTGCAGATCATAAGGGGGTATTGTCTTGCCTGTCCTATATCCCAATAACTCCTGACCCTAAACATTTAACTGACTCTTCTCAGGCCCAGGGGTGGGAGGACAGCAGGACAAGTAGCTGAACCCCGGGAGCCCTGACACCAGCTTCCCCGTCGTCAGCTCTAGAAAACCCAAGTTTGGGGAGCAGGTGATGAATTGGAGCCTGACTCGGATTTCTCTCCCGCAGTGGAGTGAGGTGCAGCAGATACTGAATGGGACGCTCCTCTACATGTACCAGGACTGCCCAGTGCAAGCGGGCGGAGACACTGACCACTGGCTGCGCTCCAACTGGATTTACCGGGGGGAGGAAGCTTCTCGGGTCCATGTGGAGTTGCAGTTCACCGTGAGGGACTGCAAGAGTTTCCCCGGGGGAGCCGGGCCTCTGGGCTGCAAGGAGACCTTCAACCTCCTCTACATGGAGAGTGACCAGGACGTGGGCATCCAGCTCCGACGGCCCTTGTTCCAGAAGGTGCTTCTCAACCCCCACCCCCGCCCCCAGCACCGTTTGGTCCTAACACTGTTTCCCGCCTCACTCTTTCCCATGACCCCGCTCAGCTAAGGAAAAGACAAAGTGGCAGAAACAGAAAGAGGGTCTAGTGTCAAATAAGGACGAGAATGTGGGCCTAGAGATCAGAAGAGGTGGATTTGAGTAGAGCAGCCCCCCTCTTAGCTGCGGGGCATACCTCCCAGGACCCCCGCTGGATGCCTGCGCCCCGGGCAGTACTGAACCCCAGATGTGCTGTGTTCTTTCCTGTGTGTCCATCCCTGTGGTGAGCTTTCGTGTGTAAATCAGGCACCGTAGGAGAGTAGTAACAGTAACTAGTAATAAACCAGACCAATTATAACAGTATACTATAATAAAGGTCATCAGACTGTAGTCTCCCTCCCTATCAGTCTCTCTCCATCTCTGTCTCTCTCTCGAAATATCTCATTGTTCTGTACTCACCCTTTTCCTTCTGGTGATGCCGCGAGCCGATAAAATGCCTTGCGAGGAGATGAGGTGAGGCCCACGGCCAGGTGTTGCGTCCTGACGTTGGGCTTGCGACGTGACCCAGCGTCAGGCTGCTATTGGCCTAAGGAGGAAAGGTCAGAAGGAGGATCACCTGTTTCCGGCGGTGGCTGACACCAGTGGGTAACACCTGCAACCCCAAAAGCCAAGCTGTGGATAAGGAGGAACCGCTGTGCCTTTTCTGCCGTGTCCCGCCTTCGGGCTCAGCTTAACCCCCGCCGAGGCTTCCCCGTCTGAAAAGAGTGTTGATAATAGGGCCAGCCTTAACCTGTTGCAGAGGCTTTGCCTCCGTTGAGATAACAGACTTCCCTGGTGGAGGCTGGGAAGAGGTATTTGGACTTCTGCTATCAGCACGCAGGGTGCTGGTGTGCGATGCACCCCTGTGAGTCCACCTGGAGTTGTGTAGAGAGACAGTTCTCTGCAGGCTCTCCCTCTGATACCATCCCTTTCTTTTCTACTCAGGAAAACGCACTGGAATGCAGAGGTATAAGGAGCGTATTATTATAGGATGTGCTCTCATTTTTTTTTCCCCCAAAGGGAAGATGTTGTAAAGTTTGTTATTAGTAATAAATTACCGGTGACGCACTTTATAACTGATCACCTCATTGGCACAGAGGTTGGGAACACCTTCAAATAGTGGAAATTATATGGGCTGTGGCGTCTTGCGGCCCGGATTCCAGTCCCATCGTGTTGTAGCTGTGTGATCTTGTACAAGGTCTTGAACCTCTCTCTCTTTTTTTTTTTAAGATTATTTATTTATTTGAGAGAGAGAATGAGACAGAGAGCATGAGAGGGGGGAGGGTCAGAGAGAGAGGCAGATTCCCTGCCGAGCAGGGAGCCCGATGCGGGACTCGATCCCGGGACTCCAGGATCATGACCTGAGCCGAAGGCAGTCGCTTAACCAACTGAGCCACGCAGGTGCCCCGGTCTTGAACCTCTCTTAACCTTAGTCTCTCTATCTGCTTAGTGGGGCTGGTAATCCATCCTACCTCGTAGGTTTACTGTGTGGACCCAAACAGCGTAATCGCTTTCTGTTCCGTGGGAATGAAGCGTGACCTTGCCACGCCCCCCTCCCCGCACCTCTCCTTCCCAGGTAACCACTGTGGCTGCAGACCAGAGCTTCACCATCCGGGACCTGGCGTCTGGCGCGGTGAAACTGAACGTGGAGCACTGCTCCTTGGGCCGCCTGACCCGCCGAGGCCTCTACCTCGCTTTCCACAACCCGGGCGCCTGTGTGGCCCTGGTGTCGGTGAGGGTGTTCTACCAGCGCTGTCCCGAGGCTGTGCACGGCCTGGCCCGGTTCCCCGACACCCTGCCTGGCCCCGGCGGGTTGGTGGAGGTGGCAGGGACCTGCTTGGCCCATGCCCAGGCCAGCCCCGGCCCCTCAGGGGCGCCCCGCATGCACTGCAGCCCCGACGGGGAGTGGTTGGTGCCCGTGGGGCGGTGCCACTGTGAACCCGGCTATGAGGAAGACGCGAGCAGTGAAGGCTGCCTGGGTAAGGAGCCTCGAGGAAGGGGCGGGGGGCGGCGAGGACTCACAGGGGCCGCTCGGGGGAGGCTCCCCAAGTGCCAAGGGAGGGAAGGGTGCCTGTGCTCCATCTCAGCCATTTTTAGACTGGGTGGCTGAGCACCCCAGGGTGCAGGGTGTTTCTGGTACAAAGGATTGGGGAGAGGGGTGAATGGGGATGAGTCTACCGTAAAAACTGGACATCCGTGGCTCTGCTGCATTCTCTCTCCAGGCTGCCCTAGCGGCTCCTACCGGGCGGACACAGATGCACCCCATTGTCTCAAGTGCCCCGGACACAGCACAGCGGAGTCTGAGGGGGCCACCCTCTGCACCTGTGAGAGCGGCCATTTCCGAGCCCCTGGGGAGGGCCCCCAGGTGTCATGCACACGTGAGTCCAGGGGGCAGGGCTTGGCCATCTTCGAGGAGCTGCAGGCCCTTTAAGGTTGGAAGTTTCCAGAGCTTTTCAGACATTGGGAATCCTTTAAAGGGCCGGACGCTTAAAGCTCCTCCCCTGCCCCTTACTCTCCCTGGAAGAATGAAAAAATGAGGTGATTCCTCACTTTTGGAATCAAATCTCCCAGCAAGGCCTTCAGAGGTGGGAGGAGGCAGGGGCCAGCAGCTTATATGAAAGCAAAGGTGGCCCCTCCTAACGGCCCCTCTTCTCCTTACAGGGCCCCCCTCAGTTCCCCGAAACCTGAGCTTCTCTATTTTGGGGACTCAGCTCTCCCTGCGTTGGGAACCCCCAGCAGATACGGGGGGGCGCCAGGATGTGAGGTACAGTGTGGGGTGTTCTCAGTGTCGGGGAGCAGCGGTGGATGGAGGACCCTGCCAGCCCTGTGGGGGAGGTGTGCGCTTTTCCCCGGGAGCCAGCGGGCTCACAGCACGAGCTGTGCATGTCAGCGGCCTTGAACCCTACGCCAACTACACCTTTAACGTTGAGGCCCAGAATGGAGTGTCAGGGCTGGGCACCTCCACACCCGCCGGTGCCTCCCTGAGCATCAGCATGGGGCACACAGGTGAGCAATCAGGACAGGACCGGAAGAAACCAGGAGGGCTTAGGACCACAGGGACAAATGGATGGGCAGGAAGCAATCGAAAAGCTACTGAAGTTATTTCCTCTTTTCTTTCCAAACCCACTGGAACCCTCCCGACTCACAGAGTCCCTGTCAGGCCTGTCCCTGAGGCTGGTGAAGAAGGAGCCACGGCAGCTGGAGCTGACCTGGGCAGGGTCCCGGCCCCGCAGCCCCGGGGGGAACTTGAGCTACGAGCTGCATGTGCTGAATCAGGTGAGGCGGGGCTGAGAGACCGTGTCCAGTGTCCACGCCTGGGCACAGCCCAGCATCCCTGGCCCGGGTGACGGGATGGAGGGAAATCTGACCACAGTGAACTGTGCGGCTTTCTCAGGACAAAAGCCTACAGAGAGCCCTGCCCTGACCATGCCCCCACCCCCCCACTCTACGTGATCCCAAGACTGCCCATCCCCTCCACCCGGTCTGGCTTGGCACAGCCAAGTTAACGTTAGTTCTCATCCACAGGACGAAGAACGGCACCAGATGGTTCTGGAACCCAGGGTCTTGCTGACGGAACTGCAGCCGGATACCACGTACATTGTCAGAGTTCGAATGCTGACCCCTCTAGGGCCTGGCCCTTTCTCCCCTGACCATGAGTTTCGGACAAGCCCACCAGGTGGGTGGGTTCTCCTGTGCTCTACCCCAAACACACATGCACCCGTCCTCCCACTAGGCTTCTCAGACCCTGCTCCGATCAGTGACCTTTCCCCTTCCTGTATGCATGTGCAGGAGCTGCCCGGGGTGGGGTGAGCCCCACACGGACTCACATGAAGCCCCCGCCCCACCGTAATCTCAGATACACCTCCCGATGCTGGATGCTGCCAGCCAGTTTCCTATGCAATCTCCTAACCCCTGGTGCTCGGCAATAAGCAGCCCCCAGCTGGTGGTCCCGGTGTGGGGGCTCCCCGTGCTCTCTCACACACATACCCCATCTCCTCGGGGAGGGGACACACACACCTGCGGTCCACTGAGGGCCCTGCCCCTGGGCATGCCCTTTCAGCCTCCACCATCCCGGTGGGCTCTGAGCCCTCTGAGCCCAGACTTCCTCACCCCATGTGCCACAGTTTCCAGGGGCCTGACGGGAGGAGAGATTGTAGCCATCATCTTCGGGCTGCTGCTGGCTATAGCTCTTCTGCTCGGGATGCTCTCCTTCCGCTCGAGGTACTGTTCCTGCCCCTCCCCGGCCACCATCCGGGCTCCCTTTGCCTGGCCAGGAGCCCCGGGAGGCAGCCCCAGCCACCCGCCCATCCCCTCGTACGAAAGCTCCAGCGTACCCCCACCCCCTGTTGTTTGTGGGAAGAACCCAGCCAGAGGCCTTTGGTCCCCTGCGGCAGTGCCGGGACTCTGAAGAAGCTGTCCCCTCACCCCCACAGGAAAACTCAGCGGCGACACCAGCCGAGGCAGCGTGATCGTGTTGCCGACGTGAACCGAGGTGAGCCCAGGGCACCTGTGTGTGTATATGTCGGGCGGCGGGGGGTGTTGGGAGGTGCCACGGGATGGAACCAGAGAACCCACGTTGGCCAGGCCAACTCTGGGAGCACAGGTTGGGGCTGTTGTCTCTAGGGCTTTTCTGTTTTGCTACCTAATTAACTTTGGTTAATTAACTTTGTACTGATAGCCCCCCAGAGGCTCTGTGCAATTACCTGGTAGCTCTTGGTGTCACTGTTCCAACACCCGGGTCCTGGGCAGCCTCCCCATCCTGGCTGGCCAGGTCTGTGGGCCGAGGCTCGGCGGGAAAAGGACTGCTGGCAGGCTCCCTAAAGTCCTCCAAGGCATGTGGGCTTCCTGCTGGTCACCTCATTAGGTGCCCCACCAAAGGGGGAGTCAGTGGTCCATCCAAGCGAAGGGGTGAGAGTGAGCCTTGTCTGGGAATGTGAATGAGGTGTGAGTGATCAGAGGAGTATGGCTAGCAGGGGTGAGGAGGAAGGGCAAAGAATTTGAAGTGCGGTCAGTGAGCCATGGGAAGATTGGGTCACTGGAGGCCGTGAACAGCTTTCAGGCCCAGGTTCTGGCCCACTGCTCTGGGCCTCTGGGGGCAGGGACACAGGGCTTTGCGCATGGACGGAGGAAGAACCTCATTGCTAAGGACAGAGCCTTTCTCCCACTTTAGCCAAAACGGGACTCCTAAGGGAGCAGAAGAATGAGAAGGCTGGGGAGTGCTGCTGGCCCCCCCTCCCCTCACCACCCCCCAAAAAACCCTCCTGAACCCTGCAGTTGGAGTTCCTGTGGCCGAGCCCTCCCCGTTCTCCCCACAGAGGACAAGCTGTGGCTGAAGCCGTATGTGGACCTCCAAGCATATGAGGACCCTGCACAGGGAGCCCTGGACTTCACCCAGGAGCTTGATCCAGGCTGGCTGATTGTGGACACTGTCATAGGGGAAGGTGAGCCGGGCAGGCCCCCTCTTGTGTGGCAGCACAGAGCTGCTAGCTAGTCGGCCTCTGTGCTGGCCCAAGAGCTCCTTGATGCGTTCCCTCTCTGTTCTACCCTGTGTCCTCCTTGAATCGCTATGCTTATGTTGTTACCCCCTTATCGGGTGTCCGAGAGCCGCCTGCTCCCCACACGATCTGCTTCTGTGGTTAATGGAGTTTCTGATGAACAGCCTCCACACGTCATCCCTGTCAACAGAGGGGTCACTGTGCCCAAGCCCAGGCTATTCCCAGACGGTTCCCGAATGTGGGAGAGATTCAGGGCCTCCCTCAGCCCGCACCGTACCCCACCAGGGGCCCGGTGTCCTTGGGCTGCCCTGATCCCTTGGGTCAGCAGAGGAAATGGAGCTGAGCAGGAGAACAAAGCTTTGCAGTGTTCTTGCCAGCTGTGTAGCCAAGCCAGCTGAGCTGGGACCGGAGGATCTCGTGGAAGAGGGGAGGCAATGATCAGCCTCCCTGGTCACTGGTGCACTGGCTCAGACCCCGCCTGCCCTTTAGGAACACAGCCCAGTGCCACCACACAACCGCCTTCACCTGGCACCTGCCGAGCAGCTCCTGCTAGCCAAGAACTGTGCTCGTGTGGGAGACGGTACTGGACAGGTCGCTGAGCAACAGTCCCCTTCCAGACTCCTGTTCCCTTCCTGGGATGTGCAGCCCGAGCCCCTGGACCAACAAGGGCAAGCCACTTTTCTGATCCAGAGAAGACCGGAACCTGGGGTCTGGAGGATATGGCTGCCCATCCCCCTGGGGGAGCCTGACAGGGCATCGGGCCACGGCCTGTTTTCTTTCCACCCAGGAGAGTTTGGGGAAGTATATCGAGGGACCCTGAAAATCCCTAGCCAGGACTGCAAGCCTGTGGCCATTAAGACCTTGAAAGACACCTCTCCAGACGGCCAGTGGTGGAACTTCCTTCGAGAGGCAACTATCATGGGCCAGTTCAACCACCCACACATTTTGCACCTGGAAGGCGTTGTCACAAAGAGTATGAGCAGCTGTCTTCAGGAGCACGGGGAGGGAAAGAGGAGGAAAGGAGGGCGTGAGACCATCGGGAGTGAAGGGAAGATATGCTGCCAAGGGCAGGAAGTCTGGTTCCGGGTGGAGATGGGGTAGAGGCTGCCATGCTGACGTGTGCTTTGTGTCTCAGGAAAGCCCATCATGATCATCACAGAGTTTATGGAGAACGGAGCCCTGGATGCCTTCCTGAGGGTGAGGAGGGCAGAGAGCCAGCTGGGCAGGGGGATGCACCGTGGATCCCTGGGGTTGGCTCCTGGTTTGGGAAGAGGAGACCCTGCCCATTCCCTAACCTGCCCACTCACCGTGCTGCAGGAGCGGGAGGACCAGCTGGTCCCTGGGCAGCTGGTGGCCATGCTGCAGGGCATTGCATCCGGCATGAACTACCTCAGTGACCACAGTTATGTCCACCGGGACCTCGCCGCTAGGAACATCCTAGTGAGTCAGAACCTGTGCTGCAAGGTGTCTGACTTTGGCCTGACCCGCCTCCTGGACAACTTTGATGGCACATACGAAACCCAGGTTAGAGCCGTGTACTCACTGAGCGTGCGTGCACTTGCGCAAACACACACACACTCGCGCAATAATGTGCCGTACCTGTAGTCACACGTGCACCAGGAAGGACACATGCTCCTGTGGACACGATAATTACTCATCCCTTTGCACAGGGGTTTTCTCCTCCCCTCCCCCCACCATGCCCTGAAACATCACCTTTCTGTCCTACGTGCCCTGTTAGGGAGGGAAGATCCCCATCCGTTGGACAGCCCCTGAAGCCATTGCCCATCGCACCTTCACCACGGCCAGCGATGTGTGGAGCTTCGGGATTGTGATGTGGGAGGTGTTGAGCTTTGGAGACAAGCCCTATGGGGAGATGAGCAATCAGGAGGTAAGCCTGGGGTACTCCTCCCCATGTCACCCCTAACTCACTGCTCATCTCCCGAAATCCTCCCATGGCTCTTGCCTACAAATATCCTATTCCTTCTTCCTGACCCGCAGTTTTTCTGCACTTCCTTGGTCCCCTTTGCCTTACTCCCTGTTCTCTTTACTGCGGTCGGGGGCGGGTAGAGGCTCTATCACAGTGATCTTGTGTGAACAGAGATTTCTCAGGGGCCACCAGGGAAGCCGAGCTTCCTACCTCAAGCCTGCCCGCCCCCCCCCCCCCGCTCCCCACCCTGTCCGCACTGCAGGTAATGAAGAGCATTGAGGATGGGTACCGGCTGCCGCCTCCCGTGGACTGCCCTGCCCCTCTCTATGAACTCATGAAGAACTGCTGGGCCTATGACCGTGCCCGTCGGCCCTCCTTCCACCAGCTGAAGGCACATCTGGAGCAATTGCTTGCCAACCCCCACTCCCTGCGGACCATTGCCAACTTTGATCCCAGGTAGCCACATTGGAGAGGGCAAGGGGTTTCGGAGGATGGATCTGGGAGAATGGAAATGGGCATTCAGCTACATTCACTGAGTGCTGGGCCTGTGGAGCTCTGGACAGAGCGCAGCATACTACTGAGGCAGGACCATAGTCAGCGCCCTTGGGGACAGTCCACCCTGATGGAGGAACTGCCCTTCCATCCCCGATAGCTCTAGTTTGGCAGAAGAGAGGACGCAAGTGCAGAGAGGTGGAAAGTACATATAAGCCGTGCTGACACCGATATCGACTCCAGGGAGCTTGGTCACTTGGGTGGGGAAGAGAGAGCAACCAGCAAGTACCAGTGGGATGCATGTTGGTACTGGGAGGGGCGGCCTTGTGGGGTCTCCCAGAACACATGGCCAGCATGGGTTGGGGAGCGAAGGGCAGGCTGATTCCAAATAGCGCAGGATCCCAGCAGCGTTATTTCGGGACTGTGGCCAGAGGTGAAGCTGGAGACAGGGGCAGGGTCAATGCCAAGAGGACCAGCTCTGCGGAGAAGTTTGCACTTTATCCTGAGCGTGGAGAACTATTTGACCAGTTTTTAAACTGGAGGGACATGATCAGAATTGTGTTTTACCAGAAACGTTGCCAGAATGTGGAGAATGAACTGGTGGCAGGGGTGAGGTGGGGGAGATGGGCAAGGCCGGACTTCGAACGCTTAATCAAGCCAGCCAGCCCTGGCATGCTGGCCTCTGTATCAAACCACCATATATAACCTTGTTTCTGGGCGAAAATGTGCCTCAAGTTCCAACTTCTGAAACTATCTTTTGGAACACAACTCCCTCGTATACTGGAGACTGCGTGTGCTAATCTTTCTGGAATGTTGAACATTTTTCCCCCAGCAGATCTATTCTGCTAATGGTTTGGGCTCCGGCTGGCTTTAGCACAGGAACACTCATTGTCTTGTGGGTGTCGGAGGGCAGGAGTAACAGCCGGGCTTGGAGGCGGCGAGCAGGGGCTGCTCCTGGCATTCGCAGGGGCCGCCCTGACGATGGCAGGACCCTACCCGGCTTCCCCGGCCTCTGCTCTCCTGCCTTCTGCGTCCTCTCAGCTGGGACGGCTGACACTTGCGCGTCAGCCCCCAATCAGGCAGCACCGGCCGCCTCGGTGGGAGGTGGGCTGGCAGCCTGCTTGTGTCCGGGCCTCCCAGGGCTGCCACTTTCCCTGGGCCCATCAGTGCGGCAGGACCGTCAGCCTGCCCACTGCTGTGAACACACCAGGAATCGGGCCAGGAAACGAGCTCACAGACAATGGCCGGGCTAATCCACAAAGTCCAGATAATCTCTGTGCTCAGACACCCAACTTGAATGCTGGCTGCAGATGCTCATAGGCCGAGCCCCGATTTCAGGGAAGCTGGAGCGGGGAGACAGAGGACACCTGTACCTCCCTCGGGACTGAGGCACCCTGTGTCCCACAGGGTGACGCTTCGGCTGCCCAGCTTGAGTGGCTCAGATGGGATCCCCTATCGAAGCGTGCCCGAGTGGCTAGAGTCCATCCGCATGAAACGCTACATCCTGCACTTCCACTCAGCGGGGCTGGACACCATGGAGTGTGTGCTGGAGCTGACAGCTGAGTGAGGACCCCCCTCCGCCTACCCCCCCACCCCGCTGCGGGCCTGGGAGGGGAGGGCTCCTGGGGGGGAAGCCCATACCCACAGTCCCCTTCCATCGCCCACAGGGATCTGGCGCAGATGGGGATCACGCTGCCAGGGCACCAGAAGCGCATTCTTTGCAGTATTCAGGGATTCAAGGACTGAGCCCCTCCCTCGCCCGCCCTGTCCTCAGAGAGCAAAGATAGGGCCATGGTCACTCCCCACGGCCCTGCCCTCAACCGATGTAGGCCTTCGGTGCTGCTCCTGCCCACCCTTCCTTGAGCAACTCACCTCTGGGCTGGGAGCCTTTGTTTTAAAAAGGGAGGTGGGGGTAGAAGTAAAAAGGTAATTGGGGGAGGGACCTGGGGAAGGGTTTAATATATATACATAAACATATCTATTTTTGTAAATAAACAGGAGCTGAGTTTTCTCCTTTACCCATTGGCTTTGTTATCCCTGTATTTCCTCCGATCCACCCATGAAGGCTGTAGGCACAAAAGAGTTGACTCCTAACGAATTCTGGAAAACAGGTTTTTTTATTTGTAGCTGTAGCCACAACCTGGCAGCATGGGGGTGGGTGGGAATGTCCAGGCCGGTCAGCCCGGCCCAGCCCAGCCTCCCGGAGTCAGGGAGTTTCCTGGCCTCAGCAAGCAGAGGACGCGGCTGCCCGGGCGCCAGCCGAGGGCATCGGTCAGCAGTGAAAGCAGCAGTGCTCAACCTGGTGCCCCCTCGGGTGGGGGACACTGGAGGGCGGTGGGTGGTCCCTGCGGGATGGGGGCGGGCTGGAACCCGGGAGCTGGGACTCTGCAGCGCTAGGCCGTGCTGGGGCCCCGGACAGGGCACTTGGGATCCTGGGCTGGGGGTTGGCGCAGGAGAGGCCGGACGTCAAAAAAATAACTGAAGGGGGGCAGGGTGGGCTCCGTGTGGGTGGTCCGCTGATGGGGAAGGGACTCGCCCGCCCCCCGCTTAGGTCTGGGCTCTGGCGGTGTGGCACTTCCGGCAGAGCACGTGGCCATCCAGGGGGAAGCAGCCGTTGTCATCCGCCTCGATGGACAGCGGCTTCCCACAGTCCTGGGAGAAAGGAAGGAGAGCCCGCTGGCGGAAGGCCCCGGTGTCCCCCCCACACCTCCGCCTTCAAAGTAGGAAGACCAAATGCCTCCTGGCTTGGCTGATGTCCAGTGTCGCTGCCTGTGTCCCCAACCACACCCACGCCCACTCCCAGCCTCACCTCTGTTGCCCATTTTCACTCTTGTCCCCTAGGCCGCTCCCACCCAAGGTGGGAGCTGTGGGTAGAGCTGTTTCCAAGGCTCCCACCCAATAAAAGACGCGAGACCCCTCCCACCTGCCTCAGCTCCCCCAGCTGCCTCCTTTAACTTCACCAAGCACAACCCCTTTCCCCTCCCACTGGTCACGCTCTTTCTTGGTTTATCAAAAACTCAGTGACGCCACAGCAAGCCCTCCCCGCACCTTGCACAGTGACAGGAACATGGCCCCCCCCCCACCGCCCAGCCCCCGGGGCCGGAGGCGCGACCAACCTCACACTTGTAGCACTTCATGTGGAAGTTCTTATCCAGAGCGACCACTCGCACGGTCTCCTCGCGGCCGGGCTCAGGCATGATGGGCCCTTCGCAGACGGAGCACCTGGGGGCGTATTGCCTGGAGGGGCCAAAAGCGAGGCAGGAGTCAGACTGGGGGCACGGGGTGCCGGGGGCTGTCAATCGAAGTGCAGGGAAATGCCATGGTGGTTGCATGGCAACAGGGCAGACGTCTTGGCCCACTTGCCTCACATCCCTAGGCAGAGGAAGCTCAACGGCGAAGTCCTAAGACCAGCCACCTTCTCGGGCCCTTATCAAGGGGAATTTCCTTGCCTTTCCCCCCTCACCCTCCCGAAGCAAGACGCTGGGTCCCATCCACCCCAGGAACCTCTGCCACCAGGTCTTTACCTGGTGGTAAAGACCACAGCCGAGACGCCCTTCTCCAGCCCCCATGCCTGGACCCCTGACCCTAGCCTACCCCGGCCACACGGGTGTCTCCGCCCCACTGCTGGGGTGGGTGCAGGGAGGGATGGGAAGTTCCGGACACCTCAGGTGGAATTCTGAAAACGTACACTTCAAACACACTGGCAGAGGGGGGAGTGAGACGGTGCAGTTTTCCTGTACCACCCTTGAGCTATGTTGTGGGATTCTGCTGCGGGCCTAGGAAAGTAGCCACCTTGTAAACACTGTTTCTAGAGGAAAACCAGAGCTCCAAGAAGCTGATCTCCAAAAGAACTTTCAGAACCCAGCCTATGTGTGAAATGACGTCCTTCCAGCACACAAGGCTGAACACAAGACCACCCCAAAGCAGCCTCAGGGAGCCCAAGGCCAGGCGGGCCTTGCCAGTGGCGGGACTTGCTCCCGAGGTCTGAGGCCCCTGGACGGCTACATCCAGACGAACGGGGCTCTCGCTGTCGGACAGGATGCGGGACCAGAAAGTGAGGCCAGGGGTTTGGAGCTGTCTTGGACTCAGGCGGGCAGCCTAGCTCCCAGACAACCTCAGAGAAGAGCCCAGAAGACAGGAGGTGGGTCCTCACTTGTGGTAGTCGGGGACACAGTGGGGCCGGTTGGCCTGGTCCACAATGAAGGAGGTGCCCTCCAGGGGGCAGGCGCAGACCACACAGGTGAAGCACTGCGGGTGGTAGGCCTTGCCCGTGGCCCTCAGCATGCGGTCGGTGATGGGCTGCCCACACGTGTTGCACTTCTCCAGAGTGTCCTGAGGAGGAAGCAGGAGGGCGTTGGCAGGGAACTCACACCGAAAAGCCAGCCACTGGGGCACATCTGCCCCGCAGCCCTCCCCCCTCCCCGCCACCCGCCAGCAGAGCCCCTGGGGTGCCAGACTCACAGTGTAGCAGCCCTCGCAGTAGGGCGCCCCCTCCAGGCTGTAGAACTGCTGTCCTTGCAGCTGCTGCTCACACTGGCGGCAGGTGAAGCAGGTGATATGGAACAGCTGCCCCAGAGCCCGGACGGCAGGCTGCGTGCGCGCCAGGGGCTGATGACACCGGCCACAGGACTCTGGGAAGGCCAAAGACAGAAGTGACGAGGAGGAAGGAGCGCGCGCAAGGGATGACAAGCCGGCCCAGGCACCGGCCAGCACCGCGATGCAAGGGCCCAGGGCCCAGGTCCCAGCGGCTCGGCGGGGAGCTCACCGTTGACAGCCACGGTCTGCCTCTGAGGATGCTCCATGTCGTGCATCAGCTGCTGGGTCAGCTGCTCCAGCTCCTCTACCTCCTTCAAAGTCAGGGGTCCTGGGGCCCCCGGGGAGCGGACCTGAAACGCCAGTACTTTCTTCAGGCTCTCCGGAGAGTCACCCTGTCTGAGAACTCTCCCCCGCCAGCTCATCCACTTTCTTCCAGTAAGGACTAACTCCCCTCCCACTTCCCAGACTCTCGGGTTTGACTCGGAAAGCTCCTCGTCCTCCCTCCCTGACCCCCAGCACCACACAGATAAAGGGGAAGGCGATGACCCTTCCGCCCGCTCTGCCCAAACCACCCCCCGCCCCGGGCAGTCACGGACAGGCCAGAACAACTGAGCGGACAGAGGCCACACACACAGCAGCTGAGGTCACCGAAGCCCCCAACACAGCAGGCCACGCGTCAATTGCACAGAGCATGCTCAGACATGGCCCCCCAGGAGTGGTTGGCACGTGACAGCATGTGCACCCATGTGCACACACACCTACCCGTCCCGCCTGCTGCTGAGCAGCCCCTGTCAGCGTGAGGACACAACACAGGCGGGAATCACAGGTTAAACCCCCAGCGCTCTCTTCTGGAGCCCAGCCCCCAGCTCCCCAGGCAGGGGTCCAGGACTACCTGACCCCACTTCCTCCCCAGTAGGCCTCTGAGAAGGACCATTCGCTAGGCCTGCCTACCCCTTCTATTAAGGGCATCCTGAGAGAGCTGGACATGGGGGCGGGGTGCAGGTGAGGTTAGGGGGCACTGCCAGGCAGCCTGGGCCGTGCCGGGGGGAGGGCCGCAGGGCTTGTGACCTGCACCGACGTCTCCATGACACTCCAACAGAAACACTGGGTTGGTTCTCTCTGTACTGGACAAGCCCACCCAGGCCTGTGCGCCTGTCACTGAACGTTCGACCTGCCAATGCCTTCGCTCCTATAACACCTGGAACCTCCAAGCCTCCCATCTTCCCCGCTACTCACACCCGTGCACATCCAGAGCTGCCATCAGCCCGGGGAAGCACAGCTCCACGGAGACTCCGGCTCCCAGCCCTCTCCCCCGAAGCCTCCTACCACCTCCTGCCCTTCCGTGACCGTGGCCCCTGGAAGCCCCTTCCACAATGCAAACCCTACCCTCTCTTCTCCCAATCTTCCCTTCCTGGCATCTTGGGGACAGAGGAAGGGCATTCAGCCAGCCCTTGCTCCCTGGGGCCACTTTAGGTGTCTGTCCCATTCTCTGAAAGTATGAACTATTCATACACATGGGCTCCCCGTGGGTATCCACACGCCTTCAAGACACGCTCCATCCAGCCACTGTTTTCCCTCTCCGCCTGCCGGCACCAACATCACGGCCTCAACACCCATGGCACTAAGACCTCTAGCTCTTCCACTCCAACTACTCCAAATGACCTTCCGCGGCGGAACACCCTGGACCCCAGATTTACTGGTCTCAAGTAAGTAAATCTTCCTCCAAGACCCTGGTCTTGAGCTCCCAACAATTACCTTCCTCTCCCCCTCCCCACTCGTACCTACTGAATGAACTGACCTAGAAAGGCTGCTCTGCCTCCCGACCCTCCGCAGGTGTCTCGCGCATCGAAACCTTCTGGCTCGCCTCCCCCCAAGTCTGGTCCCTGAACCATCTATTTCCACAAGGCCCTCGCAACTGTTCATGCCACCCCCAGGCACCATCGCTGGCTTATATGGCCACATCCCCAGCTTGGCCCATGCCACTGCCCGCTTCCTGCTTCTGCCTCCAAGCTGCAGAAAGTAGGTGGAGAGATCACTGAACACCGCAGAGTGAGTTCACAAAACACTGCAGCGCCCTCTGCGCCCTCGGCCTCAGCCCCGCTGGCTGGTATTTGGCTCCTGCAGATTCCCAGTCGCCTTCCCCACAGCAGCTGTTCCAAACCTTTCCATCTCCTCGAGCCCCGACTGCGTGGCCCCCTCACTCACCGATGACCTCACCTCCTACATGACTGAGAAGATGGAAGCCAGCCAGCTCCAGCTCCTTCCTCCGCTCCCAGAAAACACTGTGGCCACAGCGCCCTTGCTCTCTGGGGATGCTCCCCTCCAGGACGCCATGCCAGCCGCAACCCCTGCTCTCAGGCATCGTGAACCCCTCTCCCAACAGCGTCGTCCTCCTGCTTCTCACACGCTCGCCCTCACTCCCCTCCCGCTGCATCTCCCTGCCAACCTGGGGGCAGGCCGCTTCCCCGAGGCAGTAGACTTACCTCCTTTCACTCTGTCCCCACCACAGGGCACCAGCGGGCCACCCCAGAGCCATCTACAACTTCCGAATGGCCAGATCTCTGGCCTTAGTCCTCGTCCACCTCAAGCCCCGGCTGAGCAACTGCTCAGCCGTCACATTCTAGAGACCCCACCCTGACTTGTGACCCTCTTCCTCCTGATGCCCGTCTTCCCCCCTCCCACCTGGTCAGCCCGAGCATCACCCAAGGTTCTAACTCCCAGAGCCTCGGCTCCTCCTCTCGGCAGCCCCTGGGCCCCTGGGCAGCCCCCGAAGCTCCAGCAGCTGCTCCGGTGTCACCGCGCATGCTCTACTGCGCACGCCCGCGCCTCGAGTTCGAGGCCCTCTCCTAACACCCAGTCCTCCACGCTTAACTAGATGACAGTTCCAGCTGAGCCCAAGTCCTCCTGGAACCTGTTGCTCAACATGCTGACAACGGGACCCCTCCTCTTCCCGTCCAAACCATTTCCCCTTCTGGACTTCTCCATTTTGTCGGCAACACCGTCATTCCCCAACACGCCCCTCCTCTTCCACCCGCTTGTCAGTTACCAAGCCTGGAGGCTCTTCCTTTTTAACAGCTCTCATATCTGGGCCTTATTTTTCATTGCAACTAGCACTACGACGGTTGCCCGGGAGTGAACTCCCACACATCACTGACCTCCTACCTCCAGGCCAGGCCTCTGCTGGAAAAACTTCCCCCAAAGCTTCCAAAAGCACAACTGTCACCAGCCCTCCAACCTGACCGCACGACTCCTCAAAACCCAGGACTCACAGGCTCCCTGGGTGTGTTGTCTTATTTTCCTCCACCCTCAAGCCCCCACCTACCTACCTCCCTAAGTACAGCTCTGCAATACTCCCAGAGGAACCATCTACTTCCTCTTCTCCAAACACCCCTGCGTACCTAGTGCCCTTGAGTCTTGCTCATGCTGTTCCCACTCAAATGCCCTTCCTGCTCCTCTCGGGACTGGCCCCGGTGCGGACGGCTGCCTGGAGTTCCTGTACCACCAGATTCCGCAAAACTCACTGGCACTTGGCATCCCTTCAACTGTGCCTACACACTAACATACTCGTTCATGCCGTCGGCTAACCTCACGGCTCGTAGGACTACGTGACCAGCAGGGTCCCCTGAACCTGAAGGCAAAAATGGCCACACAGGAACGGTAACTTTCCTACTCTGAGCATCCAAGAGCTAGATACAGACCCCAGCCCTTCCTATGAGTTAGCTCACTTAGTCTTCACAACCACTGGGTGGGGGTAACGGTGGGGAAACTGAGGGCCAAAGTTCACCTAACTTGCCTAGGGTCTTGTGAGCCGGGAATTCTATCCCCAGCCCCTCTGACCCGCTCAGACTTCACCTCTTTGAGAGATCTCTTCCCTCCAGAGCACAGAGGCACAGTGCCTGGCACCCAGCGGACGCTGGCTCAGCCAGTGTTTACCGACGCTGTGACTCTTATCATCAGATGGGCCCCGGGGCAGTGAGAGTGGCTCAGAGGAGCAGAGACATTAACTCAAGAATCCAAGAAGGGGAAAGAAGCAAGGTTGGGCTGCGGCTGATCTCATCCCTCCCTTTAACATTCTAGGGGGCAGGATGCAAGGGAAGGTCCACCAAATCCCCCTCTTGATTCAGAGCTTGTGCTGCTCCCCGACTCCCGGTAAGGCCCCACCCAGACCCAGACCCAGCCAGGCCCTCCTCCTCCTCTGACCACTGATTCACCAGGCCAACTTCAGAGGCTCAAAACCCCTACCCCGCAGCCCCCATGTCCACCTCCCTCTCTGGGGCCACCTTCGCCCTCATTCTCTGGCTCCTGACTTAGCCCCAGCCCCAGGCCTCTGGTCTCAGGCTGGTCCTCCCACCCTTCCTCACCTGATTTTGGTTTTGAGCCGGTGGGGGCACTGGATGCGGTTTCTCCTGCACTCGGGGCTTCTCCTTCTGCTGAGCATAGGTGAAGCTGGGAGGCTGAGGGGAGCCTGTGCTACTGGAAGAGGGAGCTTCAGGGGACCCCAGCTTCTGATTGGGCTGTGACCCAGGTCCACCCGGGGCTCCAGGGCTGAACTTGGAGGCCACGGGAGTAAACTTGGGAGTGACTGGAGAAAACTTAGGGGCAGGAGATGGGGCTGGGGGTCCTCGAGGCTGAGTGTTAGCCAAAGGCACAGGCTGGGGATGAGCCTGGGGCTGGGGCTGCACATGGAGCTGGACCTGAGGCTTGGCCTGGGGCTGCACATGGAATTGGGTCTGGCTGGGAGGCTTAGCCTGAGCCTGAGCCTGAGCCTGGGCCTGGGGCAGAGGCTGGGAGCTAGAAGGGGACTTCCAAGGAGGCAGGGGTGCTGTGCCCCCAGCTGCAGGCTTAGTATTGGACTTGGGGATGAATGGAGTGGCGACTGGTGGGGGTACATATCCAGATGACACCTGCAAGGAAGGGGAGCAGGAGGGAAGAGAAGCTCAGTTAGAGGGGTGGACCCACCTTTCCTCCCTGCCCTGCCTTTCCTACTCTCCTGTCCCTTACCCGGGCTTTGAAGGGATCATTCCTGGTCATGTCATCCAGCAGCGAGGACAGAGAGTCGATCTCCAAATCAATACTGCTCACCTTCTCCCTGGGCTAGAGGGTCAAGGGTCAGAGCACGGATCCCAGGTCTCCATGCCCACCTCACCCCCATCAGGCCAGAGGTGCAGGGGAGGCCAGAGGTAAGGACTCTCCTCTCCTCCCTGGGGGGTATCCCACTGTAGCCACCCCTCCCAAGCCCCCATACCTGTGGTGGGGGAGGTATGGCAGCCTCAGGCCCTCCCTCTTCCTCCAGTGGAGGGGGAGGGGAAGGGAAGATCTCCTCCTCCAGAGACTCAGAGGGAAACGGTTCCTCCACAGGGGGAGGGGGAGGTGGGAAGGCACCTCCTAGAGCACCCTCCGAGTCGTCGCCATCCCCAAGGACAGGAGGGGGTGGTAGGGGAAAGTCTGAGGTAGGAAGGCGAGAGGGGACAGTCAGGAGAGAGGACAGTCAGCAGGAGATCCCTCCACCCCTTCCCCAAGTTACTCTCCCTCTACAGCTCTCACCCCTAACCCAAGAATTCTCCTGGGGGCCGCGGAGCGTGTGGGAAGGAAAGGGAGAGGCAGGACGCCCTGGGAGCACTGGGTCAGTAAAGGCGGGGGACTCGACCGTGGAGTGATGCAGCTCCCGTTACACTTGGGAAAACGGACCCGGAGGGGAAGATTCGTGCCCCACATTCCCGCCTCCCCACCCCCAGGCGGGGGACTTGGAACGGTCCCAGGAGCCCTGGCTCCCAGCCATGAGCTCCACGATGAGGTAAGAACATCTGCTCGGGACAGGCTAGCTGCGCCCAGCCCCCTTCGTGCAACCTTTCCAGACACCCCCAAACTCCCGAAACCACTGTCCCCGCCCGGCGCATAGCCGCCGGGGTCCAGCGCCCAAGCCCAGCCGCATACCTTCCGGGGGCGGCGGGGGGATCTCGCCCACCCGGCCCATCTGCGCGCGCTGGGCCCCGGCGGCCGGGGGAGCCTCGCTGTCCCCGGGCCGGAAAGGATTCACTTTGGGCTTTGGGGCCACCACCGGGCCGAACTTCTTCTGCGGGGCGTAAAAAGCCGGCGCCGAGACCGAGACGGAGATCGCGGGAGGCGGGCGGGGGGCCGCCATGGCCAGGCCGGGCTGCTGGGGGTGGGCGGCCAGGTTACGCGGCGCCGGGCCCGGGCAGACGACCCCCAGCCGGCCCGGCTCCCCGCGGCGCCCGCGCCCCCGCCCGTCCCCGTGCGCGGCCGCCGGGCGGCTCCCCGCACCTCACCGCGGGCCGGAGCGTGCGCGCCGCGTCTCTCGTGTGCGCCCCGCAGCCGGGTCGGAGGACTCTGCGTCCGGGTCCCGAGCAGCCTCCAGCCTGGCGGGGAGGGACGCAGGGAAGAGGGAGGGAAGGAGGGGGCGGGGAGAGAGCGGCGCTCAGACCATACAAGGAGCTGCCCGGCGAGGGGGCGGGAAGAGGCGGGGAGGGCGGACCCGGCAGGAAACTCCCCCAGGAAGGGGCCCTCCTGCGGACCCGGGGCCCGAGGCTCAGCCAAGGGCCTCCCGCCCCGCCGCCCCCCACCCTGTCCCCGCCGCCCGGGCCGGGCCCAGACCTCCCCTCCCCAGGCACAGGCCTCTGATGTCATTTCCTGACTCGCCACCGCCACCACCTGCCCCCCCCCCCCCGCGCCCGACCCGCGGGTGCCCGAGATCTGACTCACCGTCTCCACTCCCGGCGGAGCCCGCGGAGGTCGAGCGGCTGCCCCGGAGGTGGCGAAGCGGCCCGACTGCGCCTCCGCCGCGGCCCAGCCCCCTCCTCTGCCGGCCCGCCGCTACCTGCCCCCGCCACCTCCAGCCGCTCCTCCACCTCCCACCCTGCCGCCGGCCCCGTCCCCCGTCCCCCGTCCCCCGTCCCCTCCGGCTCAGCCCAGACGGGCAGGACTGGGACGGAAACGGGCTCCAGGGTGGACGGGGATGGTGAGTGGGGGTTCTCCCTGCCCACGCCCCCCTGGGCCCTTCTGTGACCCCGAGGCGGGGTGTGAGCGCGAACCTCGAGGGTCCTTGGAGGATCCGAACTTCAAATCTTGGGCAGCCGCCTGAGGCTTCTAGGAATTCGCATCACCCGCGCCCCCGCCTGCAGATCAGTTAAGCTTCGCGGGAGGGAGAGACCGGGAATGGAGGGGGGGGCGGGGCGGAGGCGAGGGCGGCCGACGGGAGGACGGATGTGGACCCGGGCGACAGGGCTCCGGCAGTACTTCAGCGCCCACCGTGACCCACCCTTCCGAGAGCCTTTGCCCCGGGGCAAGCGGAGCCTGCGTTCGGTGGAGCGCCCCCACTCGTCCGACCGGATTCCTCAGCCTGCGACTCAGCCCCTGGCGACGCAAAAGGGACAGATCTAGGCGGTTTTTTTTTTTTTCTTTGTTTTTAATTGAACATGGAAATTTACCAAATTGCTGCCTGCATTCCAACCCATCACTACCTGCAGTGTATGCAGACATATGGCATTTCGGCCTGTGGGCCAATGTATCACCCGCGGGTGCTTCCTTTTCTCTCATTCTGTGCTGCCAACCTTCACTGCTATCTAAGGCAGGCGGCACCGTACTCAATATGCACTTCCAGTCCTTGGCCCTCCAAATGGGCCATACCCTACTGTCAGCGAGCCTCTGGGCCATGCTCTAGAGACCTTCCAGACTCAGCCCTCACATTGGCCACAAGAAAACAGGCTGGGGGGCTCCTGGGGGGCTCAGTCGTTAAGCGTCTGCCTTGGGCTCAGGTCATGATCTCAGGGTCCTGGGAGCCCCTCATTGGGCTCCCTGCTCCTTGGAAGCCTGCTTCTCCCTCTCCCCCTCCCCCTGCTTGTGTTCCCTCTCTCGCTGTGTCTCTCTCTGTCAAATAAATAAATAAAATCTGAAAAAAAAAAAAGAAAGAAAGAAAGAAAACAGGCTGGAAGCTTAGGTGATGCGGCCAGGTCCTACCCAGTAAGCTTCAGGGTCTAGACTAGAACAGGGTATCTTGAGGGCTGTAATGTGAGAGCTCATTCCCCTATGCTTGGTGTCAGGTAAAGCAACCCTGGATACAAGAGAGCAGGGTGAGGTCAGGCTTCAGAGACCCAGCCTGAGTGCCCAAAATAAGTGACAAGTGTCTTCATTCTCTCTGCCTCATTTTCTCTGTAAAAAAAGGGTGATCTTCAATCCACCGACCTTATTGCATTGTATGGAAAAACAAATAAAACTCCATATCTGCAAGTGCCATATAATGCTCAGTATTATTATTCAAGTCCCAGTTCTGCCCAGAAAGGAAATTCTGGTGGGTTAACCTAGAGCCAGTTTCCCCTTGGGGTTGGCAGGCAGACCTCTCACGGGCCTTGGTACACGCAAAGCCCTGCTCCTTTCTTCCACCTTATGGAGTAACTAATTCTACGTGCGGCTACATTTTCATCTCCTTCTATGACCCCACTCATCTTTTCTTTTCTCTAGCGTCCTACTGTCTGCACCGGGCTTTCTCTCAGCCTCAAGCACGTGTGGCCAAGTATGATACTGAGCCTGCAGTGCAGACCTCCTCTGACACGTAGGAGCTGGTTCTGGGCCTGTCCCTATGAAGATCTGCTAGAAATTTGATACTAGATTCTCCGTGCATGTCGGAGATGGTGTCTTGGGCTTTACGGACCCAGAGTCTCATTGCCAACCCTTCAAAAGACAGCTGGCCCTTGAACGACATTGGTTTGAACTGTGCAGGTCTATCTGTACGCAGGGTTTTGTTTTGTTTTGTCTTTTGAGAAATACAGTACTGTAAATGTATTTTCTCTTCCTTAAGATCTAATTAACATTTTCTTCTCTCTAGCTTCCTTTATCGTGAGAATACATCATATAATACATATAGCATACAAAATATGTGTTCATGGTCTGCTTATGTTACTTCCAGACAACAGTCTATTAGTAAAGTCTGGGGGAGTCAAAAGTTATAGGCAGATTTTTGACTGCACAGGGGTCAGGGCCCCTAACCCCCACGTTGTTCAACAGTGAACTGTACACCCACTTGGGGATAAAAGTTAGGAAGATGGTTTCCAGATAGCATTGCAAGAGTAAAAGCCGACTACCCTCCAACTGTCTCCTTAAGGAATGTGCGTGTGCAAAATATAGTACGTTTAATTGTTAGGCAGCTGAACCTATTTATAAATCAAGAATAGAAGAGTGCGTAGGCAGGCTTCGTTTTACGGACAACTAAGAGCATTTGGGATACAGAATATTAAACCTAAGAGTTTTAAGCCAGCTTTTCTAAATACAAGTAGAAACGCTGCAGAGCATCCCAGAAGGACACATTCACTAGGCCGAGATGTCTCCAGCGTAGCTTCGGGGTCACACAATGCACACAGTGAACAGGGGCAGCCCTACGGATTCTTAGGTATTTTCTTAAGTAAGCAATTCTAATTGGCTTGTTCGGGTAGTAGGTGTAAAGTGTAGAAAGTGAGTAGATGTTCTCCGGGGCCAGGCGAGAGAGAGGACAGGACGTGACCTTTTGCTACCGAAAACATCTCTGCACACCTCCGAGGACCGATATTCACCAGGTCTCAGAAGGCTTGCTTCAAGGGCACACAACATAAACAAGAAGTTAGAGGCCATCGAGGAAAAAAAAAAAAAAGGAGGGAACCAGGGCAAGGAATTCCGAAATGAAAAGAGGAATGTCATCACCAAGTTCTTTCTGTATGCTGGCTGCAGATGGACAGAGGGTGAACAGCGCTCTGGGCGTGGTGCGGGATGCTGAGACGACAGCAGGAACCGCAACCTCCACGTAACGCCACCACCACCAATAATAATAGTACACTGAGCTGAAGCTTAGTGTGTGCAGCCAGGCACAAGACTAAGCACTTTAAACATATCCCCCCTATTTTATCCTCACAATAAACCTGTGAGGAAGGTACATTATTATCCCATTTTTCAGGTAAGGAAACTGAAGCCAACCAGATGTTGGATTTCTTTTTTCAACTCCAAAACTGCAAAAAAAAAAAAAAAAAAATTGCAATGCAAAAAAAAGAGAAAAATTGCAATACAAATATTTTACTATTTGAAGACACTTCTGCCCCCCACGTACACCCTTCCAGTCCCTCATTTCTTCCCTTCAGGAGCCCCAGCCTGGTGCATCGACAACCTCTTCAAGTAAGCCTCTGACTCCATCCCTCACTGAAGTACTGGTGCCTATCTGTCTGTCTGTCCATCTGCATGTATGTATTCACACTCACGTTTTGTATATATGATATATATATATACATATATATATATGTATTTTATATCTACATTCTAGGCACGCTGGAGATTTTGTGTATACATACAAGAGACAAGCCTTTGTACCCAAGTGTGAGATGCTAGCAAAAGACATGCTTAGGCTCCAAGCAACCTTTTGTATATTATGCTTTTGTATAATATATACTTTTGTATAATAGAACATTTCCAGGAGGCTTCTCAAAGAGTTGTTAACAGTGGTTGGTGTTATGGTATGGAACTGAGAGCAAGCAGAAGACTTTTATAACTGTTGTCTTTTTCTCCATTAACATGCATTACTTTTATAATTTTTAAAAAGGAAAAGAAAGAAAGAAGAGCAATGACAAGGCCACTGTCTCTTCCCTTCCGTCGGAGGGCTCTCTTGCCCTGAGTGCCGGGAGCACAGGGTCTGCAGCTCTCCCGCTTCCTCCAATATTTACTCCTCTCCTAGTCCCACTTGCATTTCTTGTCAGTGCAAAATAAGCTCTCGCAGCTGGAAGGACAGACGCCAGTCAGGGGCTGGGTGGGGGCTGGTGAAGCACCCAGGAAGACCCAGGGAGCTTGGTGGCAAAGCCAAGTAAGAGCAGTGTCCTGCCCGGCCCAGGGGCCACCCCCTCCTCCCCACCCCCCTGCCATGGAAAGGATGCACTGACAACCACAAATGCCCCCTCTGTCCTCCTTTCTTCCAGGGCCGGCCCAACAGGCTGATATCAAAACAACATCCTTGGTGCACTTTTCTCTTCCCTCCCTCACTTCGGTTCAACCAACATTTACTAATAACTTCTATATTCTAGGCACTCTGGATATAAAGATAAAACCAGTTCTTGCCTTCAAGGAACTCTCCATCTAGAGGAGAAAACACTTAAGCGGATATTTTAGTATAATAGGGTAAGTGTTCAGGTTAGGAAAAAAGCTTTCGCCCACCCAATAGTGCTGCTTGGTGCGGCCACACTCCTTACAATAACTGGGTGGGCTTCTGGCCACTTAAACCTCATTACGATCGTCCCACCAGGTCCCAAGCGGCGTAGGGCCTGCGTAGGGCATCCGGAGAGCAGAGGTCAGAGGAGCAGAGCCTGCGTAGGGCATCCGGAGAGCAGAGGTCAGAGGAGCAGTGGAAGTCAGGGCTCCATCCATCCCCAGGTCGGAGCCAGATGGGCACCCAAAGGCGCTGTGTCAGCAAGGCAGAAATGCATGGTGGCCGTGGGGGGCAGGAAGACAGATGGTCAGATGGCGAAGAGTCAGCAGCCAGGGAGCTGGGAAGGGCAGACAGGAAAAGAGACCCAGGGCTCCCACAGCAGCACAGGGGGCTTGCTGGCACAGGGTCCCGCCACTAGCGAAAGCATCTGCTGCCTTCCTTCTCCCTGAACCCAAGCAAGCCCAAATCAGAGAGGTCTGGCCTAGAAGCTCGAGTGTTTGTCACCAAAAATTGCAGATTAAGTGGCTCTAGAGAGTACACATCTCGGGAAGTAGGGGGGTTAACTATAGAGAGATAACCTAGGTGCTTGAGACGAGGAGTACTTCTGTTTCTTTCGTGGTTACTGCCTTTAAGAAGATGGGCCTAATATGAAGAAACCCACCAGGCTGATCTGACAAAGGAAGTGGGCGCTCCCGAGCAAAGCCACAGAGCTTGTTCAAGCTTCCTGGGGTGCCTTCCTGCCACTGGGTTTATTTACCTGCCATCCAGAGATGCCACCCACGCGGCAAACGGACACCCAGTCTGCGAGAGAGGAGAGAGGATCCACCCAGAACACAGACGTCTTCCCGCATAGACTGTCCTCTCTCGCTTCTCGAGCAAAGCCGAGAGACAAGCCTTTGTACTCCAGTGTGAGATGCGAGCAGAGGACACGCTTCGGCTACCAGCAACCCACCCAATTCCAGCCAAGCTGTCGTAATCTCTGTAGTAGCAGGGCCTAGGAGACCTAGCGCGGCGCCTGCCACAGAGCGGGGGGCCATGTGCGCATTTGCAGACTGAAAGTGAGCTCCTGAACCATGGAAATCTCATACTAGATCAGAAAGGCCTGTGTTTAAGGGCTTTTAAATCATCTTGAGTCGTTCATTTATCCATTTAACTGACATTTGTTGAGTACCTACCGTGTGCAGGACTTTGTTAGGTGCTGGGGATACAATATTGAGCAATAACAGACATGAGCTCAAGGCCTCATGAAGGGCCACGCCCTTGGAGAGGCTACTAGGGGAGATAAATATTAATCCAATAATCATAAATGCAAAACTGCAGCTGTTACTAGGACTTCGAGGGAAAGATACATGATGTCTCTTGAGAGATGCGATCTGGTGCGGGAGCTTAAGGAAGGGATGGCCAAGCTGAGATCTGACAGATAAGGAGTCAAGGAGGCACAGCGGGAGGGGAAAGGCATTCCACGCAGAGGCAGGGGCAAGGGCAGAGCCCTAGCCGGCTGTGGGCACGCGCTGCCGGGGGGAGCGGGGGAAGGCGGGCTGGGCGGGACCCTCCGCGGGTGTGGCGGAAGCGCGCTCCGGGGAGCTGGAGAGGGGGCGGTGCAGAGATGCCGAGCGCACTTTGTCCCGCGAGCGGCGGGGAGCCGCTGCAGAGTTCCAGGTTGAAAAGAATGGCATGAAAAGACGGGAGTTTTGAAAATCTCACTGTGGGGGCAATGTGGAGAATAGCAGGAGGGTCCAGTACAGATGTGGACAGACTCACGGGGGAGGAGGATGTTTGTGGAGATGGACAGAAGTGGATAGATTGAGGGCTGTTTAGGGAAGAAATCATCGGCAGAACCTAGTGACGTCTTGAATCTGATGCCTGGGCAGGGAGGGGAGAGGATGGGGAGTTGAGGAGAAAGAGGCATCGTGGACCCAGCCCAGCTTCTGGCTGGTACCCGCCCAGAGTGCGGTGCTCAGGGCTGAGAGGTGCAGGTCTGGGAGGAAGACTGCGTTTTGCTTTGGACTTGCCAGGAATGAGAGGGTGTACGGTAGGCAGTGGGCTATCCCGGTCCAGAGCAGAGCAGAGCAGAGAGAACTCTGCGGAATATCCACATTTACGAGTCATTTGCCTCCAAGTAGTAATGCGAAGCTGCCATTGGCTGGGAAAAAAAAACCGCCTAGTGAGTAGTTGAGAGGACCTACGATGGGCTTTGATGGATTAGAGCATTTGTGGGACAGGTGGAGAGGGAGGCGCGACTCTCCGAATAAAGAAGCCCCTCCCTAGGCCCCCTCCTCCCCTCCTGTAGGGGTGAAGAATGGAGGCCTCCTCCCTTGCACCTCCTTCCCTCCCCACCTGGCCTCCATGTGCTGTGATTGCATTAAGCCCCTTAACCCCATATATCAGTCACGGTAAGAAGCCCCAGATGCCCAGCTCACCCCACATCTTGCTCCTCTGCCCAGCTCCTGAAACCAGGGCCCTGGGGATCTCATAGCCACTGCCAACCTGTTCTTCCAGCATTCTCTCCCCACTTGCTCTAACCGGATCACCTCTGAGGACACACCCCCCTCTGCAGCCCTCTCAGGTGGCAGTAAAAGTTTTCCCCTAGAATTTCTTACAAGTAGCCCTGGATGTGGAACAGATCTCCCTTTTGATCCTCGTTACTGCTTCCACACTATTCTCCTTCCCTCCTCCCTAAAATCCCCAGCTTTGAATATCTTGTCATCAGACTATACCACCTACTGTCTGTCTGTGGCGCAGCCATCTATTGCCCTGGGCCATGACTCCTTGTTTCTCATTGTTATGTCCTAGCTCACAGGGCACTTTCTCCAAAATAACGTTGCTATTAAGTCTTGGTGATTTCAACATCACAAAGATGATACCTTCCTTCCCTCTGCATCTCTGTTCCTTGCTCTTTTCTGGTCCCACGTCTTTGCTCTGCCTCAAGCACTATTCCTTGTGGTAATACCCTAAACCAATATTGACCAAAAGAAATGTGAGCCATATATTTAATTTAAAAAGAAACTAAAGGGGTGGCTCAGTGGGTTAAGCGTCTGCCTTTGGCTCAGGTCATGAGGGTCCTGGGATTGAGCGGAGCCGTCAGGCTCTCTGCTCGGCGGGGAACCTGCTTCTGCCTCTCCCTCTGTCTGCTGCTCCCCCTGCTTGTGCTCTCTCTCTCTAATAAATAAAATCTTAAAAAAAAAAAAAAAGAAACAGGTCACAGTAACTTCAATAATAGGTTTAATGTAGTGTATCCAAAATAGTATCATTTCAACATGTAACAATATTTTAAAATTATTAATAAAACATTTTATATTTTTTTGGTACTAAGTCTTGGGGATTTGGAATGCATTTTACCCTTACATCACATCCCAATTCAGACAAAGCCCATTTCAGTGCTCAGCGGTCATCTGTCACTGGTGACTACTGTGATGGACAACCCAGCTCTAAAAGCCTTGTACCACCCTTTTCCAATCACAGTTTCAAGCAACCCTCTCTCCAACCAGCTCCTCATATCTTTCCAGTTCACTCCCTTCTTTTAGCTTAACCCTAACAATCCTTGGACCCACTGGGACCTACAATTTATGTCAGCTTTTCTCTTTATCTCCCCCTGCATCATGCCCTCCCTACCCAGTTGAAACGCCTCGGGCAATCATGAGAGCTACAGCCTTGCACCTGCCCTCAAATCCCTCCTGCATCCCACTTTGTGGTACTCACTGGGCAAAACCCAAACCTGGGTTCAACCCAACTCTACCAAACCCACACCTGTAGCCAGGCAGCTCCATGGGGCAGGAGGCAAACACCCAGCCCTTCTGACCAGTCTCATTTTAAAATTCATGACAACAAGCCTTCCGGTACCACTCAGCAACTCCACTTTCCCGTAACCATGCCAATTTCTCTTGTCCATTCACTTCCTACTCTTTCAAAAGACTTCTAGTTCTTTCCTCTCTTCAACTTCTACCCCGTCCACCCCCACCACCGATGACCTTGCTTCCTGTTGCACTGAGAAAATTGATGAAATGGAAAAGACCTTGCCCAGGCTCCCCTGATGTCCACCCCCACCCTGAGTCTGTGTTCCTGCCCTCTGCTCTCCTGCCTCTTAGTCTAATAAATGACCCATAAAGCCACTACCACTCCATCTGCTCCAGGAATTAATGCACTCTCTTGAATTTCAGTGTTTCCTTCTCCACTAGATCATTCTCATCAGTATACGGATATATGCTAGTGTTTGCCCCAACTTAGAAATTAACCTCCCCCAGCTACCGCTCCATTTCTCTGTTCATTTCCTGAGTTCTGTATACTTGTTATGTCTAATTCTTCTTTTCCCATTTTCTCTTAACTTGCTCTAGTCATCTTTTACCCCCAGCACTGTACCAACATTACTTTTCTCAAGATCTCCACATTGCCAGTTAATGAACAACTCTTGGTTCCTACTTTTCTTGACATATCAGCTATATTTTATTCAGTTGTTTACTCTCTTCTTTATGAAGCATCTGTAAACATCTGTTGCTTCACTCTCTGTGTATCATGTTCTCTTATTTTCTTCCAACCCCGCTGGTTCATATTTCTCGTTCTCCCTGTCTGGCTCCAGCTTATCTCTCAGCCTCTAAGTGCTGAGATTGAGTCCTTGCATCTCTTCTCCTCCATCTGTGCGCTCTTCTTGCTGACCATACCCAGTCCCGAGCCTATAAGTGCCATCTCTATCCTAATGATCCCCAACTGTGTACCTCTATCTTGGATCTTTCCTATGACCCAAAAACACATACATCCAACCTCTTACTCATCCTTCCCACTTGATTATCTAATAGACATTTCAAAGTAAATATGTCCAAAACTTAACTCCGACTCTTTCTCCCCAAAACTTGTTCTACCCATAATCTTCCTCATTCAGCTGATAGAAACTCCATTCTTTGGTTCAGCCCAGAAGTTTTGGAGACATCTCTGACATCTCTCTTTCTTTGGTGCTACAAATCCATGGAATCCTGCTGACTCTGTCTTCAAAACATTTCCAGAATCTGGCGACTTCTCCCCATCTCTACCACTACTCTCTTGGTCAGAGTCTCCATTATCTCCTCCGATTTACTGCACTATCTTGCCTCCCTACAGTCTACTCAAAATATAGATGCCAATGTTATCCTTTCATCTCATTTCACATCATGTTACTCTGATCAAAACTCTCCTTTCTCATTTCACTCGGAATGAAAGCCAGAGTAAAAGGCTCTACCTAAACGAGTCCCACATACTCTCTGAGCTCATCTCCTATGACTCATTCTGCTCTAAACATGCTGGCCTCCTTGTTTCCTCTCCAACATGCAAGTCACATTCCCACCCAAGAGCCTTGCACCTGCTGTCTCTCTGCTTGGAAGGCTTTTCCCCAGCCATCTGCATGGGTCATTCTATTATCGCCTTCATACTCTTCCTCAAATGCCACCTTCTCGGTGAGACCATCCCTGACCACCCTGGTTAAAACTACATACATTTGGGACACCTGGGTGGCTCAGTCATTTGAGCATCTGCCTTCAGCTCAGGTCATGATCCCAGGGTCCTGGGATTGAGTCCAACATCGGGCTCCCTGCTCAGTGGGGAGTCTGCTTCACCCTCTCCTTCTGCTTCTGCCCTGCCCCTCTGCTTGTGCCCTCTCTCTCTCTCTCTCTCTCTTTCTCAAATCAATAAATAAAATCTTTAAAAAAAAAACTACATACATTTAAAACTACGTACTACAAAACTACATGGGGCTCCTGGGTGGCTCAGTCAGTTAAGCATCCAACTCTTGATTTGGGCTCAGGTCATGATCTCAGAGTGGTGAAATCAAGCCCTGCTTGGAGCCTGCTGAAGATTCTCTCTCTCCCTCTGCCCCTCCCCCTGCGCTCGCAAGAACGCACATGCATGTGTACTCTCTCTCCCTCTCTAAAAAAAAGAAAAGAAAAGAAAGAAAAAAGAAAAAAAAAGAAAAAGTAAAACTACATACACTAATGCTTTTTATTATCCTCCTTTCCTTCATTTTTCTTCATAGCATTTATCACCTTAAATGTATTCTATAGTGAGGTCCTGAGCTTCAATACCAAAAAAAAAATTATAATACTTATTTAATTTCTATATTGGTATCTCCTCCCAACTACTTCTCACTAGACTGTGAGCCCCGTGAAGGCATGAGTTTTGGACCCTAGCACCAGGAATAGTATTGCCATAGAGGTGCTCAAGAAATACTTGTAATATGGAATGAATGAAGAATGAATGAATGAATGAAATGAATTAGCAAAGAAAGAAGACAAAGAAGGAGTAGCCAGAAAGGCAGGAGGAAAACCGGGAAAGAAGGTTCAGGGACAAGGGAGGGGTCAACTGTGGAATGCTCCTGATGTGTCAAGTTAATTTTAGAAACGAACCCCATCCGCTGACATGGAGGATACGTGAGACCACCGTGCGAGCTGTTTCAGTGAAGTGAAGACGCCAGATTGGAGTGGGATGAGGAGTGAATGGAGGTGAGGAAATGAGGACGAATGTTGGCGGCTCTTCCAAGAACTTGGGCTGTGAAGGGAACTCGAGATACAGCGAGAGAAAGATCAAGTGGCAAATTGCAGCTCCCACTTTAGAATGCAGAAATTGCTCCTGTTTCCTCCCTCAACACACTTTTCCACCAACCCTAATGAAATCCAACACGCACTACCACCAGCCACCCCGGTGCATATAGATGCATGAGTCTGTTTGAAAGGAAATGCTGTAAAATGCGAAGAGTGTGAGAAATAGGTGATGGCTTTGGTTTCCTTCTTTCTGCTTGTGTGTATTTGAATTTTTCCTAGGGCCATCTGGCTGGCTCAGTCGGTAGGGCATGCGACCCTTCATCTCAGGGCCCCGAGTTCAAGCCCCGTGTTGGGTGGGGAAACTACTTAAAAATAAATAAGTAAATAATTTTTTTTTCTAAAACGAGTACATATTACTTGAGAAAAACATGTACGCACCACCCAGAGTTCAAAATGTCCAGTCTCTTTAGGACTTTCCCATCTGGGTGTGTCCACTGCCCGTTGGCAAGACAATCATGATTGATTTGGTGAGTGAACAGCCCTCAAGTGAACACCCACCCTCCCCACCACCCAGGAAAGTAAAGCCTTGTCCCCTTCAGCTTATCACCATGAAAACACCTAAACCAAACAATGACCTGAACATATACACAAAGATTACACGCCCATTCTTTTTTTTTTCTTACACACCCATTCTTTTTTTTTTTTAAGATTTTATTTATTTATTTGACAGAGAGAGACACAGCGAGAGAGGGAACACAAGCAGGGGGAGTGGGAGAGGGAGAAGCAGGCCTCCCGCGGATCAGGGAGCCCGATGCAGGGCTCGATCCCAGGACCCTGGGATAGTGACCTGAGCCGAAGGCAGACGCTTAACAACTGAGCCACCCAGGCGCTCCTCTTACACACCCATTCTTAAGCACAAAGAACAAACCTCTGGAACTTCTCAGTTAGAACAATGTTCTTTTCTTTTCTTTTTTTTTTTTTTATTTTATTGTGGTGAGAACACCTAACATGAAATCTACCCTCTTAGCACAATGTTCTTTTTACCTCATTTTACCCAGAAGGAGCTGATCAATCTGCATGAGCCAAAGGAGTAGGGGTTCTGAGCATATTTCAACGGGGTTTAGTGTTACACACATTTTACATAATAAAAATCAGAAAAATAATCCACCATACATTTAAGGTAGCATCATAGGATAGGGAGAAGAATGCTAGAAGAGAGTAGGAGAACATGAATTTTGGTTACAGCTGAGCCATTTAGACAAATTTTCCGTGTCTGTGAAATGCTAGCAGTAGATTGGATGTCTAAGGTCTTGTCCAGTTCCAAAGCTCATGGACCGGTACTGAATGCCCTGGACATCTGCTGCTCTTCCACTTTCAGGAAGACGCCTCTGCTGTCCTCTCTGGACCTGGCCGGCTTACTTATGAGAGAAGACAGCAGACTGAGAAGGGCAGCGTCCTGGAGTTACACCCACCCATTGTGTAGTAAAGCCAACCCTGAGGATCAGGACCAGTCGCAGGAAAGAAGCAAAAGTTCAAGGCAGTTAGACTTTGTGGCAAAAACAGATCCTCGTCCAAGAGAGCATTTGCAAGAGGGATCCATGCTAAGATTGCAGGACATCCCAAAAGTTAAGGAAGGCAAGGGGTTGGGAACCCAGAATGGGGGTATATTCAGGAGTCCGAAAGGGGGGCTGTCAATTGTCAGCTGGTGACAGAGAAGTCTGGCAGGTAGGTCCTCATGGAGCCTCAGCCAGCAGGCTGTGATTCAGGGGCAAGACCAGGGGAGGGAGTGTTGTAAACACAGGCAGTGTCTCTCCTGGGGTAGCTGGGCATAAAGGTGGGGGCTGGCGCATGCCAGCAGGGTGGTGAGAGGGTTTCCGAGGCGTGATGTGGCGTGGCTGCTCCCCTCCCCTGAGGTAATAAATACTAGCCAGGAAGCTGTCAGTGATGCTCAGGACCCAGCCTTCCAATTCCCGGTTCTCCCTGATTCTCCCAGAGGGAGGATTAAGGCATTGGCAGGAAGGCTACAAGAAGCACCTGCTAGGCGTTACCTGCTTGATTCTTCCCTTTCTCTGTCGGTGGCTCTGGGATGTGTGAATGCTAAGAATTTGCTCGACCTCTGAAGATCCCATCTGGTCCAGCTCTCTTGCTATGGATGAAGTCCATTTTTTTATTGCTTACCTGGCCTCTGGCTCATGGTTGCCCAAACTTCAGGCCTGCTTCCTTGGTCTTGGCACCCTGCCTGGTCTGCTGCTGGCTGTGACCTGGACATGATGAAGATGACACTCCCGAAACCCTGAATAGACTTGGGGCCTGCCATGGAAGCAGTTGTAAAGCACTGACATTGTTCTGGGCCCTCTGGACCAAAGCCTCCCTTTCCTTGAGGGAGGTAGGATCCTGTTTGCTTAGAACGGCTGGCCTTTCTCATCAGACTGTTTGGAGGGAAACCCCAAATCTTAAGTGATTCTCTTTCAGCCTTTCCCACAGGGCTGCTTGTCAAAGAGAAGAAAGGGCAAACGCGTCCCCTTGAAGAGCTAAAGAATAGACTCTAAGAGTCACCAGGGAAACGTTGGTTTGGGTATTCTCTTCTGCTGAATGAAACCACAGGATCCTGTAAAATGTGGATTCGGTGATGGTGAGCTGCCCCAGCAGGAGACTTTGCCTCGCACGTGGAGGTGTGTCTCCAGAGAGAGAGAGCTCCCCACCACGCCCGCGCCGCCGAGCTCCCTTATCTCGGCACCCATTGCCATGAGCTCACCTTACTTCGATCCCTAATGTTCTGTAAAGTTTCAAACTTTATCTAAAAGTCAAGCCAGCAATGACCTGTGCGGTCTAAAAGGTTTTATCTGCCTCAACGTCCAACAGATCAGAGATTGGTCAAGTGAGGCCTTTCTGTCCCCACCAGCAACACTGAAACCAGAGAACTTCTGTTATGGAGTGTGTCGTCCGTATAACCAGCCTCCCCGAGTCGTCCTGTCTTCCTCAGCAAACTTGCTCTGCCCCGGAAACACCCCGTCCCAGCACAGCGGCCAGGAACCTCATCGACTGATTACTTGGGGAATCCAGCTGAAGGTGGGGGTGGGGTGGGGAAGAGAACGACACAGACCACAGAAGACTGGGTGGCCACTTTCTCCCCGTGGGAATACCATTTGCACAGTACTGACACCCCCTGTCCATCCATGACTTAGCTCTGAGCCTGCTCCAATGTGTCAGCAACTTCAACGGCAAGCTCCCTCCTTTGTCTTCCTGTTCCCAGAGGATTAAGTAAACGACTCTCATTTAAAAGAATCCTGGCCTCCATCACTGCTGTTCTTCTGATGCCCATGCTATTCCAGGTAGCCGCCACCAGATAACCTCCTGCAGCCCTTTCCCTGAGTTCTCCAGTAGCCTCGTGCCCACTTCCCGTGCCTTCAGCGAACAAGGCCTCCTGTGAGCCACGAAGAGCTGCCCCAAGGCTGACTAAACGTGGGGGCGGCCTGAATCACCTGCTTGTCCCCCTGAGATAGGGACTCTGATACAAAACACCGACATGGATAAGTAGGAGCCGACACTCCGGTCATCTGTGCCAGAGACCCATAGCAGGGGCTGCAAGTCTCCCTTTGCATTTCAAAATTTAAGAGTGCACATAGATTTGTTCCTCTCTTCAGCCCCACCTTCATAAAAGAAAGACAAGAGTGAAAGAACGTGTATCAAAGAAAACCCTGAACCAAGTAGCTCTAATTATTTAAAAAACAAATGAACAAACAGTGTAGCTTTTTCCTACAGCATCCAGGAAGAATTTTCTATGTGAGGGGCTGAGTTTATGCCCCAGCTCCTTCTCCTTCCGGCTGGGTAATTTGGGGGAAAAGATGGTTAATGGGCCTCTCAGCCCAGATTTCTCAACTGCAACACTAAAGACCGTGATTTCCCTCCTGAATTGTTGTAGGAAGACACTGAACACCCTTTGTCAACTGCTAAGTGATGTTTGCGTATTACTTATCATTTTATGCTATCTCCTCCATTCCCAGACTTCGTAGATGAGCTCGATTCCTACTTCTCAGAGAAAACAGACACCATCAGATTGGAATCCCTCCTCTTCCCAACACCGAATGTGGAACCCACTGGCATCTGCTTCATCTTTCCATCTGCTAGACTAGCTGGGCTCCTCCTTCTGAGCCCAGTCCCCCTCCCTGAGCCTTGTGCGCATCCCCTGCGGCTGCCTTGGGAACTCACCCTCTGCATCATGAATCTTCCTCTCCTGTACTTTGAACCTCCCCCTCTCAGTTGGATCTTTTCATCCGCCCTGAACTGTGATCTACTGTCTCGCATTAAAACAAAAGAAAGTCTTTATTAAGCTGCTGTCTTTTTAGCATTTCCTCTGGATTTGTTGGGGTGGGCATGAAGCTTGGGTGTGACTCTTTCAGTCCTGCAGATGAAAGGGACATATCTTTTCTTGGGGACCAAGGCTTCAAAATGGGATGTCAAGTGTCTCGCTTGGTCATTTAAGTTGGTAGTATTAAAAGGATTATTAAGGGGCGCCTGGGTGGCTCAGTTGGTTAAGCGACTGCCTTCGGCTCAGGTCATGATCCTGGAGTCCCATGATCGAGTCCCATGATCGAGTCCCATGATCGAGTCCCATGATCGAGTCCCGCATCGAGCTCCCTGCTTGGCAGGGAGTCTGCTTCTCCCTCTGACCCTCCTCCCTCTCATGCTCTCTCTCATTCTCTCTCTCAAATAAATAAATAAAATCTTAAAAAAAATTTAAAAAAAAATAAATAAAAGGATTATTAAGCTCCTGCAGAGTCAAAGACCACCCAACACCACCACCAACACCAAAAATATATTTAGAAGCCAGGGATTCTTTCTTTTTTTTTTTTTTTTAAAGATTTTTAAATTATTTTTAAGCAGTCTCTACACCCAAAGCGGGACTTGAACTTACAACCCCAAGATCAAGAGTCGCATGCTCCTCGGACTGATCCAGCCAGGCATGCCTGAGGCTAGGGGTTCTTACAAGTTTTTCTGCCCTGGATGCCTTGGCAATCTGGAAAATCCATGGCTTCCCTGTCAGAATAATACTAAATACTAAATATTAAACAATAATATAAAAAGAGAATGACTAATATAAAAAACCAGTTATTATAAAATGGTGATATAGTAATATAGCTGCTTCTTTATCAGAGCATTAAATAGGAACATGTACAGGGGGGTTCAGTACCACCATAATTTCAAAGTAGTGATGAACATAAAGGATAGTGTAAGAAATCTGCAACTGTAGTATAATAGAAACATTTACAATTTTTATAGGCAGTAAAGACACGGAAATACAGCTCTAATACCACTGTGCTTTGCTGCCTATACATACACCTGAAGGACATGAAGAATTTCAGTTATAAGTCAGTGAACATAAAGATATAAGTTCTCCCAACCAAGGTTAGGGACTCTGGATTCTGCCCGTGGATCCTGGGACAAGAGTTCCTGTTTTAGGGGCACTTGGGTGGCTCAGTCAGTTAAGCGTCTGCCTTTGGCTCAGGTCATGATCTCAGGGTCCTGGGATTGAGCCCCATGTTGGGCTCTCTGCTCAGCCGGAAGCCTCCTTCTCCCTCTCCCTCTGCCTCTCCCCCTGCTTGTGCTCTCTCTTTCTGTCAAATAAATAAATATTTTTTTTTAATTTCCTGTTTTATTTTACTTAAGATTTATTTATTTATTTGAGAGAGAGAAAGAGCGAGCAAGCAGGGGGAGCGGCCAGAGGGAGAGGGAGAGAGAGAATCTGGACCAGACTCCTCATTGAGTGTGGAGCTTGACCCTGGCCTTGATTTCAAGACCAGAGCCAAAACCAAGAGTCAGAAGCTTAACCCACTACAACCACCCAGGCACCCCAAGAGTCCCTGTTTTAGATGGTACCATTTCATTCTTTCTTTTTTTAGAGTAGGTTCCATGCCCAGCATGGAGCCCAATGTGGGGCTTGAACTCACAACCCTGAGATCAAGACCTGGGCTGAAGAGTCAGACACTTAACCAACTGGGCCACCCAGGCACCCCTAGACAGTACTGTTTCTGAACTTGGTTCTGTTCCTCCTGTCCAAGAGATATCCATAGGAGACTAGGGGCATGAAACAGCAACAACAGAGAAGGGGGAAACATCATTCCACCTCGTTGTTTTCCAAAGGGGACCAGTTAGGAAGTACCAAAGCCATATTGGGGCATTCAGCCAAAATCCTCTATTTTTAGAGTTTAGAAATAGACTCATTAATATTGTGATTTCATTGAGGACCAAACTTAACTGATGAGTGAGACTGGACATCTGTAAAACATAGGCTTTCCTCAGGGAATCCTATAAATTACTTGGGATGGAAAGCCTGACAAAAGGCAGGAGAATGTGTGTATGTGATTTTTAAACAAACATTGATATACTCTAATTCTTATATTACAGTCTGCTTCTTTATAATGTCAGAATATACCAGGAATAATTTGTCAACAAATTCAATTATAAAATATTATCAGTGGCTACATAGTATTCTCTTATAAGCATATACCATAATTTATTTAATTAATCCCCAGGTTTGAGTCCATGGGTTGTGTACAATCTTTCATTATTATGTAAGTAGTGCTCTGATGAGTGCTGTAGATTAAATCTTTGTCCATATTCTATTTTTATTTCCTTAGAATATTTCTATAAATGGAAGAGCTGTGTCACAATTTAGTAATGTTGCAACAACAGCAATGCATATTTTAAAGATTTTTTTTATCAGTACTGTCAAATCGTCCTCCAGAAAGGTTGTTCCTGTTCATATCAGAACTAGGATCTTTGACCTTGGCTCAGAAGATGGCAAAGAGACTGGGAAAGAATGCCACTAAATGGTGAGAAGTAAGAAAATCTGACATTCTGCTTTTCTCTGGTGCTGGAAATACCTTTAAGACAGAATGGGAACCAGGACTGAGTCTTCAAGACCCCCAGGGTCCCTTGTGTTGACTGGATTTCAATCATTTGGATAAACCCAGCCTTGTACCGCTGTGCTAAGGGGAACGAGGGACAGGGTTTATATCCATGTTTGGACCAGACTAATAGTGGGAATACTGGAATCAGACAGCACTGCAAAGGGAGAGCAGTGTGAAGTGGGAAGGTGTGAGCAGAGCTGGCCACTTGGTCTGTTCCTTCCTGACCTGGTTATTCCCATCAGTGCTTTCTTCCCACAAGCGATTAGGGGTTGGGTGGCACTGCTGTAGTATTTGAAGTTGTTTCTTCTTCCTCTTCTCCTTACCCTTCTTCTCTATCTTCTCCTTCTCCTCCTCCTCCTCTTCTTTCTTTTCCTTCTTCTTCTCCCCCCCCCATCTTTCCATGTTCTCTCCTTTGCGGCTAGACAATATATCCCAGGAGGGCAGAAACCACGTGGTGCTTCTTTTGTATAACCAACAATAGTAGATATGGGGAAAATACTTGCCAATTCTCCTCACTGTCAGAATAAGGTATCAGATCTTGCCACGAATTATACTGGATGACTAAAATCTCAGCAGACCTACTGACTACTCCCTCTTCTCTCTCACGGTTTTATAGATGCAGATTGGATTTATTTCGTCATGCACAGAGACCAAAGGTCAGTTCTCTCTCCATAATTCCATCTCCCAGATCTGCAATTAGATTATTAGCATCTTCTCTCCCATCTTTCATCTGGGATTCCACAGAATGTAGTGGTTATCACCGTGAAGTTTAGCTCCCCATTCAGACTCTAAAGGGTTAAAAGGTGCATCTACGAGACTTGGTCTTTTGTCCTATTACACACCGACACCCACACTGGGACCCCTGGTCTGGTGCCCTCAGTCCCTGCCCAACCTCAGGAGGGAAAAGAAAGCAGGTGGGGAACAAACAGACCCCGGATTTGCTGTCATTGGTACTGACCCGGTCTGCTCTCTCACACTTTGGGTTTGCAGGTGCTGCTTAGACAAGTTTCCGTGCCCTTTCTTGTGTGACTTTTCTGGACTTCACTTCTTGCCTCCTATACTACGTGTCCCCTACCACGTAGATCACTCTCTCTCTCTCTCAATCTCTTACTCACCAGGCCCTTGGTACACCTGACCCCTTCTGGCCAGCCAAGGGGCAATCCTCCCCTCTCTCGACTGCTTCCTGACATTCATGCTGTCATTTGTCAGAGGAGCAAGACTCAGAAAGTTAAATTGAATTTAAAACTGTGCCTTCTAGCCAGTCTCGAGTCCTGATTTTTATTCCACTCTAGCTGGGACCGTCATTCTACTCCCCCATCCCCAATCAGTCCTGGAGGTGATCTGCACCAACCCCACACCCATCCCCGAGTTTCCAGCGAGCGCCCAGCACAGGGAAGCTTAGTACACTATCCACTCGCAAAGACTTCGCGATCTGTTAGGGTGGACGAAACAGCGCACAGGAAACGCAGAGCAACCGAAGCTGTATCCAGTCACGCTCGCGTCTGTGTCCCAGATGCGGCCCCAGGAAGAAAACAAGTGTTTGCGGAATTTGGCGGCCGAGGCCCTTCCTCCAAGCTTTACTGCACGTCCCGCGCCACCTTCCCCCCCACCCCCCCACCCCCGCGCCCTTCTCCCTGGGCATCCCCAGCCCCGGCCCTCGAAATCCATCCCCCAGAACCGGAGGGCGGGCGCGGAGCTCTTTCCGCCGCTCAGGGACCCAAGGGGGACGTTCTCTGGGTCTGCAGCACCCGCAGGCGCCAGCCCGGCCGGGGCCCGGCGAGGAGCCCCAGCGCGCGCCAGGGGCACGGCTGGCGGACGGGGAGCGCCGCGAGGTGAGCGGGGAGCGCGGCCGCGGGGTCGCGGGCAGGGGCGGGGAGGCGCCGAGCGCAGCCAATCCCCGGGCCGCCCCCTCCCCGCCCGCCGCCAGCCGAGCCCGGGCGGGGGAGCCGGGCGGCGGCGGCGGCGGCGGCGGCGGCGGCGGCGACGGAGGCTGCCGCGGGGAGGGATGGAGAGGGGAGGGGGGAGCGGAGCCGAGCGGAGACAGCCGCGGCGCTGCAGAGCGGCTGGGGCGGCGGCGCGGCTCCCGGTGCTGCCCCCGGCGCCCGCCCCGCGGCGGTGAGCGCCCGGCCCCGGAGGCGCCGGAGCCATGGGCTGCATCGGCTCCCGGACCGTGGGTGGGTACCGCGGCGGGGCGGGGGCGGGCGGGGGCGGGCTCGGCCGCGCCGCTCCCCGGCCCCCTCCCCCACCGCCCCCCGGCGCCCCCCGCCCCGCCCGGCCGGGCTCCCGCACTTTCCCCGCGCTCGGCTTTCCTCCGCGCTCTCGCCTCGCGCCCGCGGGGCCGGACGCCCTCTCCGCTCCCCCGCTCCCTCTTCTCCTCCAGCCTCCTTCCGCCGCCCTCCCCCCGGCGCGGTCCCTCTCCATCATCTCTCCACCAGCCTCCTCTCCCTACTCTCGCGTCCCCGCGCCCTCCACCTCCAGGCCATCCGCCTCGACCCTGCCTTCCCCAGCGCCTCTCTCCCCCTCCATTTCTGGGGCAGCCCCCTTCCAAGGACCCCCGGTCTCCGCCTCGGCCCCCCGCCCCCCGCCTCCTTCTGGCTTGGGTGTTTGGCTCCCACCTCTTTCCCTCTCTCTCGTTGCCTTTTTCTGTCGTTCCTGCCTCCCCCGATTCGCTTTGTTCACGTGCATCTTCCCTCCGGGGCGGGGGCGGGATGCGCCCGGTGCCTCGGGGAGGGGAACTGGGTCCACGCCCGGAGAAAATGGGGCCGGGCTGGGCTGCGCTGGAGGGGAGGGCCGGGGGGCGCGGGGAGGAGGCGGGGGGTTTCGAGGGACGGGCAGGGGTCCGGAGCCCGCTCCCAGGAGGGTGGGGCCGGCCGGCTCGAGGAACCGGGACCCGCACCTGTCGGCGGGGGCTGGCGGGGCGGGGCCGCCTCTTTATTTACCTTGGACTGGGGGCGGGCACAGGCGCCTCCTAAGTCGTCTCTCCCCTCAGCCTTTGCCTTGCTTCCACCCCCTTACCCCCCGCCCCACGCACCCACTCCACGCTCACAGCTCCACGAATTAGTCCATCCCTCTCCCAAACCCCCCAATTTTTCCCATTCCAACTCGCAATTTCTCCCGCCTACACGACCCAGTGACCTCAGGCCGAGAGAATAATTCGTATTATTATTACAAACAAACTCACTCTCCGGAAGCCTGATTTCTCTAAGACCCGATTTATTTCCATGGATACCCCCCTCCTCTGCTTTCACCTCTTCCTGGGGTTCTCTCTCTCCCCCTCCCTGCCCCCCAGGGCTCTGACTCAGCTCTCCCTCCTCTACAAAGGCCACCTCCCCCTCCCCTTTCTCCTGCTCTGCCCTCCTCATCCCTCCTCTCCTCTGTCAGCCCCCTCCCTGCTCTCTACGCCCAGGGTCCATATTTCCTCTTCCCTGCCAGCCACAGCACATCACTCCCCTGTAGCCCCAAGGGAGAGGGGCTCACTTAGGAGGGGTCCTACCTCCTTCCCACCCATTAACCACCATCCATCCTTCTGCACTAGCTGTGTGGATGCGTGCTGAATGCCTCCCCATGCTCAAGACCCCGTTCACCTCACCCCTTCTCAAGCATGGACCCGTAACTGTAAATTCAGAATCACAAACTCCATGCGCAGGGAGGATCTCTAAGGTCAGATGGTTCCACAGTCATCTGATGCTTGAGTCCCTTTCCAACTGCCCAAGGGCTCCTTCCCCAACCTCCCAGGAGAGGCACCACCCTGCCCGCTTGCCAGCATCTACCTGGGCCCCAAGCTCTGGCCTCACCTGAACAATTCCCATCCTCCTCTGCCCTCCAGCTCCCCTCAAACCCTGTCCACCCCTCCCATTGTCTTTTGCCTTCTCCGTGACTTGAATGCCTTTCTTTTAGTTCCTATTTTTAAAAGTCCCCTTCTCTTCTCCCCTTGTGCCCCTTTGCTCCTCTTCCATCACTTTTCTCCCAACAGTCAGGGGAAATGATCGCATCTCAGTCTTTACTTTCTCTGCTCTCCCCATTTCTGGGTGAACACCCCCAACTCATGCCTCTATCCCCGCCAAATCTCCTTCCCATCAGACAGATCACCAGCTCCAAGATACAAACCATAAAGCCCACATATAGAGAAGCTTAGCCCTAAAGAAGTTCTGCCCTTATTTGTGGGAACAGAATGGACGAAAGGCACAGCTCCCATATACTCCCATATAGAAACCCTCAAAGACTCCTCAGGACAGACTACAGAACGGTTTTCCTGGTAAAACCCAACCACTGATCCCTCCATTTCAACAACAACAAATAAGGCCATATAACACTTTCTCTGAATGTGCTATTCTTGGGTGCGCTCAAAGGGAATATTTTGGCTCAGCATTACGGTTTGTCCTACCAAAAATTAGGGGAGAGTAGGGATGGGAAAGGGAATGTGCCATCAGAAGGAGTGGGAGCTGGAGGGACGGGAGGGGTCTGGAGGGACTGCCCCTGGGTGACCTCAGCACTCTGTGACCCTGGAGGGGCCTTTGGCGAGGGGGAGGGGCAGGGGGGGTTGAAGGTGGAGCAACTAGTGAGCCTGTGTCCACCTCAGGGAATGAGGTGATTGCAGTGGACTGGAAGGGCCTGAAGGATGTCGACCAGATCCACATGGACAGCACCAGCTCGCTGCATGGGAGCACCCTCCATCGGCCATCCACCGAGGTGAGGCCCCATGCCCCGCTGCCCCCCAGCCAAAGGAGTTTTATTTTATTTTTTTTAAGATTTTATTTATTTGGGAGAGAGGGAGAGGGAGCAGAGGGAGGGATGGAGGGAGAGGGAGAAGCAGCTCCCCACTGAGCAGGGACGCCCCCCCCCCCCATGCGGGGCTCCATCCCAGGACCTCAAGATCATGACCTGAGCAGAAGGCAGACTCTTAACCAACTGAGCCACCCAGGCGCCCCCAACCAAAGGACTTTTAAAAGACCCCAGAAACCCTCATGAACAAAGCCTCCCAGCTGCCTGATCCTTGAATTATCTTCCTAAATTCCAAGAGAACAGCCCAAACACTCCTTCTGACTGACACTTTCACAGAACATTTCTCCTACTTTCCTCAAAACACAGGCCAAACGTTCCACACTGAGCTCCTAATCCTGAGCTCCTAAATTAAGCTGGGGAAAAACCTCTCTACTTCACACACTCCTGGGAGTCCCTGGGCTGGGGGTGGGGTGGGGCATGCCCGGGACCCCCACTGCCTTCGCTCTCTCCTCACAGCAAACCCGGACTGACTTCTCCTGGGACGGCATCAATGTGAGTGCAGCTTCCCCCTGCCCTCCCCAGCGCACCCTAGCTCCTCTCCCTTCTATTCTCCCTTTGACCTGCCATAGAACACAGGGCTCCCGGATGCCAGCAGGCACCGTGAGCCCTCACATTCCCTACTGATCCCCCATATTTTCAAGGGCAGTTGTGGCATAAGCGACCTCAGGACTCCTGGGCATAATCGTTCCCTTTCACCTGCCCTAGCTCAGACCCTTCCTCCTGGAAACCCTGAACTCATCTCTGCCCCTCCTCCCACATTCCCTCTCCCAGCTCTCCATGGAGGACACCACTTCCATTCTTCCGAAGCTTAAGCGAAACTCTAATGCCTACGGCATTGGGGCCCTGGCAAAGTCATCCTTCTCAGGTGAGACTCCCCACCTGGGGATGAATCCAGACAGGAGATTCCCTACGTGCTCCTGGTCTCAGTCTCTTTGCTCCTCGAGGCCTAAAGAAGACCCCTACCCCTGACCCATTTGCCCTTGCCGTCAAGCCCTCCTGTCCAGGCTGCCCCTCATATGGAACTTCCCCATTGGATGGAGTCCCACGGGACTTGGGTGGGGCCGTGGGGTGGATCTTGTATGGGTATCGTGTACTATTCTGGAGGATGTGGGGAACGTCTGGCCCCTCAGGGATTTCTCGCAGCATGAAGGACCATGTGACGAAGCCCACAGCCATGGGGCAAGGCCGGGTGGCCCACATGATTGAGTGGCAGGGCTGGGGGAAGGCGCCAGCCATTCAGCCGCAACACAGCCACGAGGCAGTGCGCAGGGATACCGACGCCTACTCGGACCTCAGCGATGGCGAGAAGGAGGCACGTTTCCTAGCAGGTACTTATTCCGGGGACCCTCAGGAGACACATTTTCGGGATGGCCAGAGACTGACCTTCCAGCCTGATCCCCGATGGCAGGATTGGCTCTATCCCTGTGATGACGATAAGACATAATTTCCCAATCAGCTCTGATTTCAAGTACTTTGATTGATTGGGGTAAGTGCCCTCAAACTTATTTTTATTATCGTCTCAGAAATTAAAGAGAATTACATGGGACTGCAGGCCCACCTGTTACCAGATGCCTTCTCTCCTACATGGCAGCACTGTCTGTACAGGACATAAAGGCAGGGGCCTTGAACTCTGAAAGGCACTCCTTCCCCCCATGTCTCTTGAGAAATCCCCTCTACACTTTGCCCCTCAGCACGTTGCAATAGTGGATTCACTTACGTGGCTCATTGCTTGTGACAACCACTAGAAGATCAAGGGACCTGGGTGGCGAGACGGTGGTGTACAGAAGGGGTTTTGGTCCAGGACAGTGGAATCCCTATGAGACAGGCATATGGCGTGCCTGCCGCATGGCCAAGCCCCTGTAGCACGCCCCAGTAGGACACCTGGGAAGAATGTTAGATCCGGAAGAGAAGGGAGGTTTGTCTATGTTTTGGTGATGTGAATGGTGGAAGAACTATCAGTGGGGAGGGAGACAGACGTGTAGTGGGCAGGGGGTAGTTTAGGGCAATTGGCAGTGTAAGCTTCAACCTACGGCTTTGACCACAATGGGGACCCCCAGGTCTACCCAGCCTCCATAGTCTGTCCCATCCCTCCCTTCTCCTTCCAAACACTGGAACTTTCCTTTTGACACCACTGTGGACCTACAAGCCCATGGTGCTCCCTTGGGGATTCTCTGTTGAAACTGAGCCCTCTCATTTAGATTCCTCTTTGACGACCTAGTACCAGCTAACATTCTTAAAACCGTCCAAAGAGAAACTTCTGGAAATTCCTCATTTTAATCCCTTTGGCCATCTCACCAGAAGACCCCTCAACTCTCTCCGCTAAGAATTCTTAACCTGACCTTCTGGGAAGTCCCACACCGTTTTGCCTTGTGTGGGGGTTAGTCTGTGCTGTCCCAATACAGTAGCCACTTGACCTTGAACTTGAAAGGTGGCTCATCTGAATGGAGACGTACTGTCCATGTAAAATACCAACGGGATTTCAAAGACCTGTATGAATAAAATAATGTAAAATATCTCATTAATAATTTTATATAGATTACGTGTTGAAAGATAATCCAAAGTATATATTGGGCTAAATAAGATATAAAAATTCATTTCACCTGTTTCTTTTACATTTTCTTTAATATGACTGTGAGAAAATTTTAAATTGCACAAGTGGCTTGCATCGTATTTCTATTGGGCAGCGCTGCCCCAATGTCGCCCTACCCCGTGCGTGTGTCTAAGGGTTCCCAGAGGTGTCCTGTGCCAACTACGTCTCTTCTTGTAGGTGTCATGGAGCAGTTTGCCATCTCCGAGGCCACACTTATGGCCTGGTCTTCCATGGACGGGGAGGACATGAGTGTTAACTCCACCCAGGAGCCACTGGGCTGCAACTACAGTGACAACTACCAGGAGCTGATGGAGAGTCAAGGTGAGGGATGGCTCCTCTGAGGCCTGAGAGGTCTCCCCAACTTTACTGGGCTACCTCCATTCCTGTGTGTTCCTCTTCATCTCAGCTTTCTTACTCTCCTCCTTACTCTGTCGCCCTCCCTACTCAGTTCTCCGGTCTATTGCTCCCGCCTTTGATGTTCTGTAACCGTGCTGACTTCCCTGATTCTCTTGGCAGATGCCCTTGCTCAAGCCCCCATGGATGGATGGCCTCACTCCTATGTGTCCCAGGGCATGTACTGTCTGGGGTCGTCGGATGCCTGGGAAGCCAGCGACCAGTCCCTCATTGCCTCTCCGGCCACAGGATCCTATCTTGGCCCTGCATTTGATGACTCACAGCCCAGCTTACATGAAATGGGGCCTTCCCAGCCTGCTTGCGGATACTCTGCTCAGGAGCCTCCACCTTTGCTGGGGTCAGACACGGACTGGGCTCCGGAGGTGGGGGGAGTGGACCTGGCAAGGGGCCCTGCTGAGGAGGAGAAGAGGCCATTGGCCCCCGAGGAGGAAGAGGATGCAGGATGCCGGGACCTGGAGTCACTTTCCCCACGAGAAGACCCTGAGATGTCCACTGCTCTCAGCCGCAAAGTGTCTGATGTCACATCCTCAGGTGTGCAATCCTTCGATGAGGAGGAGGGCGAGGCTAACAACTAGCTTCCTCCCCCTCCACGCCCAGCCTTCCACCCCCACCTAAGGGGCATGGCTGCAACATACCCTCCCTTCCCCCAGCAGTACAGCTGAAACCCGGGCAGAAGACCATGAGGGACCCAGGAGTTGCCAGTCCCCACCAGCAAAATGGGGAGCCAGGATGGGAATTTAACCAGGTTTATGCTGTAGAAACCGCAGGTCCGGGAACTGAGGCCCAGACAACCAGGTGGCTGTGAACTTTGCTTGGCTGCAGGCTTCTGGGTCTGTCTGAAGCTCCAGTGTTTCTCCTGGGGACAGGAGCACAGAGCAGTGTGTGGCTGTCGACTGGACCTCAGTTCTTCACTCTCTGATTCGTCTTCCAGGCGCCTTGACTGTGGCTATGGGAATGTCTCCTTTCTCCGTGTCACTCCTGCTTTTCCCGACTCTGTGTTTTCTCTGGCTGTGGCCCCAGCTCATCCCCACTATGAGGAACAGACCTCAGGGGCTATGGGTATGGCTCAGTGGGCACAGGGGAAGCCACCTAAAGTCATGTGAGCTCAGCGAGAAATTGGCTTCTGAGATCAGGAGTCATGGGGGAGGTGGATGTGGCAGCTGGGATGCACAGGGACACAAACCTGATTCTTTAGATCGGGGCCTGCTCAGAGCTCAGAAAGTCACTGATGAGACCCAGAACAAACATGGCCGCCTGTTTCGAGATCTTGACTATTCCCTTGTCGGGAAGGAGGATCCAAGGATCTGGGAAAGGGCCCAGCCGGGGCTGACTGCCCCAGCTCTTGCTTCCCTTTTCTGCCTTCTTCTGTCTCCTGCTCTGGGAGCCCTGGCCCTGAGGGGGTGACACAAAATGCAGGTGTCCTGGCCAAATGGGGAAGCATGAGGGCTGTGTCTCCCTCCATCCACCCTCTAATTCTCTGGAGCTGTTTACACTTTTCTCTTTGCCTTTTCTACATTTTTATAACTTGTTGGGGACTCAGGGTTGAGTGGGGTGGAGGGAGGAGTCCGGTGCTGTCAGGCCCCGGCCAGGGTGGGCTGTTTGCTGAGGGGCAGTGTGGGCACTCGAGTCCTTCCCCCTTCTTCAGCTCCTCCCAAGACTCCAAAGAGGGCCTCACAGGTGTTCTCCCTCCCTCCCCAGGCCTCCTGTGGAGGAAGAGAGGAGAATCAGTATTCTTCCTTCCAGCATGGGTTACGGTGAGGCGTATGCCCCTGAAACGGCCTGCCCTCTCACGCCCCGTTTCCATTGTGGTGGGGACTTCCGCGTAGCACTTCTGGGAGAGATCCTGAAAGCGGGGGACGGGGGAGAGTGAAGGACGCCACAGCTGCAGAGCTGGCTGGCACACTGCCCCTTCCCAGGGCAGGGGCACAGGGAGACTGGGTAGAAGGGAGAAGCTCAGAGCTTCATTGTTGCCGTCCCTCCTTCCTTGTGCCCGACTAAGTCTCCAGCTCCAAGGCCTTGTGTCCTACCCACGCTTCGTCAGGGCTCCTATCACTCTACCCTCTGCTGGGAAGGGAGCACTGTCACCCTCTCCCAGACCCTGGACAGAAATTGTCCACCCCACCCCATGCCCCAGACCTATTTTTCTGGAACGAGGAGGTTGAGAGTCGGGCTGTTTCTGTCCATCTATGACTGTCCCCCCACACCGAGTTCACACTGTCATTCACATGTGCGCCTGCAATGCAGCTGAGGGTCCCGTGTCCTCCAGAGGAGGGGGACGATGGCTTTCCTGGGGTTGGTCCTTGGAGGACCCAGGCGTGGGCATGGTGAGCACGGGTAGGCGAAGTCACCTTATCCACAGCCATCTCAACAGAAGACCTCTCTCGTGTTTGGTGATGGGACCTGACTCAGGAGGCAGCAGGACCTCGCGGGCTGCTGGCCCTCACTCGAGACTCCTGCCCTCCTGCCATGGGACCTTGGGGTCTTGCATGCTCACGGTTCCCTGTTTCCTCGCCTCGTGCCACCTGCTGTCTCAATGCACCATCTTTTTCTGTTAGTCTCATCCCCTTCTTGCCTGCTCTCTGCCCCCAGACCATGGTGGACACACAATCCAGTGGCTTCATTCATTACAGTTCGTTCTTGCTCAGGGCCTGTGGAGTTGGGAAAGGTGGACCAAAGCAACCAGCGTTCTTGCCTCCCTCCCTCCCTCCCTTCCCGGAGGAAGCCAAACGGTCCCTGCAACAGTGGCTGAAACTGTGAGGGCATCTAGCAGACTTTATACGTGGAGGGGGCTCGCAGAGCAGAGGTCAGGTGGGGGCCTGCATTTTCCACTCTGAAGAGGGAGAAGAGCCAAGGAGCTGGCCTGGGACCCTCGTAGGACTCTTCTGAGGGAGGAAAGGCCTCTCTGGTGCTGGGGGGCAGGGTGCATGGGGTTTGCTTATAGCCTATTCTGGGGGGGGGGGGCATGTGCAGGAAGAGGCTGTCAGGGGTGGGGTGGGGGAGGGTTGCTTTTCCTTTGGGGTTAAAGGCTGTGCAGCACGTTTTCCAACAGTCCCGGAACAGGGCTGTTTTTATATTCTTGTGAATGAAACTGCTCTTGCTAAATGATTTTCCTTTGGTTGGGGGGGGGGGTGCACTTTCATTTTCAAATCACTTTATTAAAGAAAAATCCAAATCTCCCATTCTTCCCCTTCCACTGCCCCACCTTCCCCCACGCCTCCCTTCTTACCCTTGTGTTGAGGGGGTGGGGGCTCTTGGTAAATGAGTGTATGACCTTCTCTTTGCCCCGCCTCCATATCCCATACTCTGTCTTCCAGGTCTGGGAAATATCCATTTTTATGGCCAGTCTTAGCATGTTTTCTTAATGTGACATTCCCACCCCAGGCCCAAGAGAGATTCTATGACATATATTACAGAGAGAATTATATATAAATATATACATATATAAATATTATAGATTATATACACATGGGCATGGGCTCCAATGCCCACTGCCAGCCCCCCTGCCCAGGCTGCACCGTCTCTGGGCCTGGGGAGGTGGAAGGGATGTCCTGTTGGAGAGGGCTACAGGCTGTGTTCAATGGCACTAAACAGAATGTGGTGGCAACTCTGACTATGAGTGTCTTCTTTGGGGGATGATGGAGAGTGGGCACGGGGGAGGGGAAGGAGGAGAATGTCGGAAAGGGGGTACAGCTGCAGAACTAGATAGGGACCAAAAGGAGGGAGGGAGCGAAGAAAGCCTTGGGTATGGAAGTGAGGGCTGCTGGAGGCTCCGAGCACCCAGGACCGCTTCATAGGAAAGACGGGCTACCGGCAGGCACCCTGTGGCTGATGTGGGGAGGATAAGGCTCTGACTTCAAACATCAAAGAGGTCTGCCATGTAGACATCGAACCCCCATCTCCCCACCACCTCTAGAAGAGGTACACAAGGAACTAGTCTAAGAAGGGCTGGAGTCTGAGTGCCCCAGGGACCTGGCTGCCCTGAGCCTTGGTTCTGGGCGGGAGCCACAACCGCAGCAGCTGGAGGGCACAGTGGGCCCTCGGGCAGGAGAGGTCAGTGAGGACAGTGGGGGGCGGGATGTCGTTCCCAGGGGGTGACCTGGAAACTGGAGCGTGAGGAAGCTGGCTGGTGCGAGATGGGATGGACGGGGGCCTGAAGGAGGCCTGCGTGATCGGCAGCAAGGCACCTGGGGGCTGTGAGAGAGGGGTATGAATGATGCGCCAGTGTATTCCGGCCGTCACTCTGGGAGGCCATGAGGTGCTCCCCTCTCCTCTGAAGGTCACAGTCATTGTGGGCCTCCCCCTGTGGAGCCTGGCAGACACAGGGGCAAAGCCGGGGAGGTGTTGGGACAAGACACCAGGGTACTGCAGGGGACTGAGGGGAGGCCGAGAGAGGCAGGGTATTTCCCACCCACGCACCAGGAAGGCTCGGGAAGCCCCATGGATTATCAGGTCCTTCACCGGGGTTAGAAGCCCCTGCCTGTCTGGACATAGCCTAAATAGCTGACCGAGGCTACTCTCTCTGCCCAAATTGCAACGCTCTTCTAAGACTATCACTATCCCATTTCAAAATTCCCAGGAGGGGCCAGGATGTTGGTGTGATCTCTCCAACTTCAGGACACGCCCCCCTCCCCCCACCCATACAAATCCAACCTCTGGCCTGGGCCTCTGGACAGTCTTTAAGAGGAGGTCCTGGAGGTGGTCAAAGGGTCAGCTCGTCCTCATCCTCCTCATCAGTGGATCGCAGGCTGGGGCCCTGCAGGATGTCAGCCAGCCCCTCCTCCAGTCCCGGACTCTCTATCAGCCCCAGCTCCTCCAGCTCGCCCTCCGCCTTGTCCAGGGCGGCCGAGAGACTGGGCTCTGCTGAGGCGGAGGGCACGGGGGTCTCTGGGGAGGCGGGAGCCCCGTCACCTGCCTCAGCAGCCCCAGCTCTCTCCTCAGGAAGGCTCCAGGCCTCTGTGGGAGGGGGCGGGCCCCCGGGGTTCTTCCGGGTGGAAGTCGTGTTCCGGAAGCTGGCGAGGGGAGGGCGGAGCTGCACCCCAGACTTGGTGTGCCCCTCAATGGCCTTCTGCAGCTGGTGGGGAGAGGGAAAGGCGGTATACAATTGGGAAGAGACAGAGGATGGGACAGGGTGAGACAAACAGGTGCGAGAGGACAGATTCCTACAAGGAGGAGAAGTGGAAAAGACATGGAACAGCACGAAAAGGGGCCTGGGGAGAGACGCATCTGCGGACCTACAGATCTCAAGCTCCTCTGACAAGGCCCCTTCCCACTGACCCTCAGGCGTCCTTCAGCCGCATCCTATCTCTTCCCTCTTCCCACGGCCCTCTCCAGAACACACACATGAAACTGCAACTCATGCCTGGAGTCCTCACCCCAAACCCCCGGCCCATGGAAGGTCCCGGGGACATTCCTCTCCACCAGCCACTTGATCCCCCCATCCCCTCCAATCTCTGCCTGAGAAATAGACCAGGAAATCTGGGGGACCTCCCAGATGTTAGACCATCCCCTCTGCACGCCCACACCCTTATCCTGTGCCCACTCTTCCTCCTGCTGCTCAAGTGGGACCTGTCACCTTTACCTCTTCCAATGCCAGCACGCCCCTGAGCTTCCCCATGCTGGTCACATAAGCAAGATGGAGGCCAAGGAGCGAGAACAGCGTGTGGGTCTGTGGGGAAAGAGCAGTACATCAGCTCGTGTCCACCCCAGACCCGCCCTGCCCTCGGCAGCCCTGAGCAGTCAGGGGGCAAGGACTTGCCTTGTGCAGGGACGTCTGCTCCACCAGCTGGAAGGGAGATTGGTCAATGCAGCAGTAGTCAAAACAGACAGGCTGGCTCAGCTGTTCCTGCTCCCAGGCCTCAATCTGTCGGGCAGAGTAGGGCAGTCACTCAATATTGTGGAGCCCCCTTCAACCTCAGACCTGCAGCTTGACCCCAAACAGCCCTCTTAGCCCCAGCCCAGACCTTGAAATATGCAATGAACTGTCACAGATCCTCCAGATCACTAGACATCCTCCCTTCTTCCCAGGGCCCGGCACCCTCTCCTGCCTCACCAGGCCCCACATCACCTTCACCCTCAGGCACTTAGAGCACCGCTCTTGTCCTCCTGTCCTCCAACCCCAACACCCCCTGGGGCTCCGAACACTTGTCATTTCCAACCCATCTGCCCAGTCTTATTTTCCACCACTCCCTCAATACCCATTGCTCAGTGAAACCAGGCATGCTTCCCAAATCTGCATTTGCTCTTCTGGATTCCCTTTGTTCCCCTTATTGCCCCCACCCTGCCTGCACACTGTTCTCCTCATACTCCCAGGAGCATGATTTTTCTATCCCTATCGTACTTTGCTGGTCTCTCCTTTTCGGAAATGACATGGCTTGTGCTCAATCTCTTATTGGTGTTTGTCTTACCTCTGCCTACAGGACAGAGGTGAGGATGTAACCCCTTCAGAGTGTTATGTGGGGCTGCCCCCTGCATGTTGTGCAGAATCTAGCAAATTTGCCTCTTACAGATCGTAGCAGTGATCTGTGGGGTTTGAAGAGCTGCATTGAGTCACGTGGCATTTAGCTGGCTTGAGCAAAACCATTTTTGTTTCGTCCATGACAGAAGCATGAAGGCATAAAGGCCTTAACCTCCTCTTGATTTTAGAGATCCATGCCGAAATGCCCAAGATTCCAAATAATCCAGGAGAGGCTTCACTTTCAAACTGAATCTAAAATTCCTTGAAATCTCTTTTCAGTCAGTGCCCTCTGAATGCTGTACTACTTTATTTTCCTAATGTCCAAATCCGCACGTCTCAAGCTTCAGAGACATTCTCCGAAGGTCACCTCCTAGCTCTGGTACCCAGTGTGGAGTCCACAGAGGCGTGCTCTCCATCTGCCCCTTCCTGGTCCCACCTCGTCTAAACCTCACCCTCCCTGGCTGAAGGTTCACACCGGGTTTGGCTGGCCCTCACAGCACAGGATGGATGACCACTCAGCAGGTGTGCTGTAGACATGATTTATTTGTAGGACCCTTGCCAACCCCGGGGTGGTGGGTCCTGTCCTCCTGGACCTTTCTATGACCATTTCCTGCCTTCCCCAGTGCACATGCACCAAGCACTTCCTCTGGGTCAAGCATTATTCGAGCCGCTTTAAACGTCTTCACTCGTTGAATCGTCTCCAACAGCCTATCGTTGTCTCCCTCTTACAGACGAGGAGACAGAGGTACAGAGTGCGTAAGTAGTCTGCCCAAGACGACACAGAGGTGGAGTCGGGCTTCCGACCTTGGCTGCCAAGATCCTGTTCCAGGAACCCCCAGCTTGTGTCCAAGGGGCGGAGCGCATCTGCTTCCGGGTCTGACATGTCCCATTACTTGCAAAGGCTCAGCCCCAGTACCAAACTGGAGCTCTGACTGTGTGTGCTCCTAACAGAGGAGCAGAAGGAAACAAGACTTCTGGTGACGCGTAATTGAGCTCTTCCCACGGGCGTCACCGGGATCTTGCCAAAGGTGCCTCCTCGATCTCGTCTGAAAACCACGTTCAAAATATCCTGAATTTTTACTCCTATGGGATCTTATCCCTCTAGAATGTCCCAGTGGGTGACATGGGAGCTTAGATACTCCAAATTTCCTTTTGGAAAGACATAAGCTAAAAATGTATGCTCTGTTTTTACCCCTGGTTGCACTTTATTTCCAGTGGTCGTTAAATAGCCTCACTGGTCAACTAGCTGGCTCTCTCTGGTGCACTTTTTTAAAGAATATGATTATTGGGTTAGTACTTGAGCAAGGCCCTCCTCAACCATAGTTATGACCCACCTGATTCCTGCTTGGGGGCAGAAACAAGAACTATTGTTTTTCCTCTGTGCTCATCGATCTTTCCATTAAGCATTGATCAGAAGGGAGTGTGTTTTGAGGGGTAACAAGGGGAGAAGGAGAAGATTTTCCTTCTCTCCTACGGCCCCCCTCTGGCTCCATTTAGACTGAACAACCAATGAGATGTTTATTTTAAAATAATATCCTCTAGGGTGCCTGGGTGGCTCAGTTGGTTAAGCAACTGCCTTCGGCTCAGGTCATGATCCTGGAGTCCTGGGATCGAGTCCCACATCAGGCTCCCAGCTCAGCGGGGAGCCTGCTTCTCCCTCTGACCCTCTCCCCTCTCATGCTGTTTCTCTCTCTCTCTCTCACTCTCTAATAAATAAATAAATAAATAAAATCTTAAAAAAATAAAATAAAATAAAATAATATCCTCTAGGGTTCTTTGTCATCTACATACTTTTAAAGCTTTGCTTTTTCAGCCTCCACAGGGGGCCTGCATTCTTTTACCAAATGGAATGGCTGCTAATGGACTCTTGTTTCTCTGGAACCCCGGGGTCTGTTCCCATCAGGACTGAGATCAGGATCAGGACCGCCCTGCGGTCTCCTCCAAATCACTGCTCCACGTCTGTCCGCTCCTCATAACCAAGCCCATTCAGGGCTGGATTTTCTCTCTCACGGACTCAGTAACTACCTTTTTTAGGAAATAGGTGTTTGTCCCAATGAGACACCGCTGTCAATATTTGCCCTCTGCTTTCGGTTCTTTCCAGTCTTGCTTCCTGGCATTTCCTAGTTGTCCACGGTCTTGGGGCCCTGCCCAATCGGCTTCGTAACCTCCAGCAGGCACTGACCATCTTAGTTTCCATGCTGCTCTTCCACATTGTTACGTGTAACCACTGGCTGCCCAGTGCCATCTTACTTCAGGTGAAGCTCATCCTTCCTGCACAGCCTCTGCCTGGTCCAGGACATCCCTAATGTCTAAAAGAGCTAAGGCTCATCTTAGCACTTTGGTCCCACCTACGTGTGGAAGCTCACAACCTTTCTCTTCTGATCCCTCTGAGACCACCACTATGTTTCCCCCACCTCTGAGCGATGGGCCCGTCCCTCTCTCCATAATCATGTCTTATTCCCAACGTCTCAAAGTGCTTTCTGGCCTGGACTCGCATCTTACTCTTACAACAACACAATGAAGCAAATGAGCAATGTCTTCATCAGACAGAACGATCCACCCCGGATGGCTGTTTCTCTTACCTCTTCAGGTGGCATGTTGTCCACGAAATCCATTGGCTCCTAGAGAAGAAAGCCACAGGTCTGAGTTCTCTCCTTTTGTCCCCATGGCAGCTGTGGTCCCCCTGGCCGTTAGCAGACCTCACAGGCCAGGGCCACGGATGCCTGCTTTCTCCTGCTCATCATTCCCACCCTGTGATGAAACTTCTCTGTGCTGGGACCTCCTCCCCTCTGACTTAAGGACCATGGGTTTCTCAGTCCTCAGATGCATGCCCCTTTCCCTGTTCACCCTCCACAGCACATCTGCTCTCACCTGGGTTGTTTTCTTTGTGGGGCGAGGTCTGCCCAGTAAGCAGCGCAGCAGGGACCAAAAGACAGAGGGTCTTTGACCTGAGAGGAGTGGCGAGCGGATGGAAATGGAAACAAAGTCGTATCTGTCCTGGGAGGAAATGGCGGGGGTGGGGGCAGGGGCTCTGGAGGGGCCCCTCACACTTTGCCACATACAGTGTGTTCTTCCCAGATGCCTCACCTCCACAGACACCTTCTGTCCTACCCCCCCAAATCAGCCCTTGCCCCCACCCCTTGGGGCAGTAATATGGAGACTCCATGATTAGGACTCCCTTCCCACCCACCCCTGCTCTCATCCCTCCTTAGAGGAGCAGCCCTTGGGTGGAGGAGAGCCCAGAGAGAACCCACGAGGCATGAGTGAGGGTGCATGCTGGGAGAATCGTCACCTGCAGGCTGCGGTGCTTCTAGCTGCTGTTTGTGGCTGTGCAGGGGCCCATTGGACTCTTCGGGGGAGAGTGGGGCAGTAGGAAAGGGGTGAGGAGGAGGGAGAGGGAGCAGCTGTAAGGAACAGTAAAAATTCTCAGTCCTGGGTAAGAGGCTGCCTAGCGCTTTCCTGCCTTTATCAGCTAGTGTCCCGGGAATTCTCTCTACATCCATTCGCCCCCACACCCGTTCAGATTTCCTATATCCCTTTGAGTTCTCATGGGTACCATCATCTGCAACCGGATCTCCTTCAGTCCCTGGCCCCCAGGGCACTGGGCTCTTGGACTTTCTCAGTGACCAGGATCCCGTCTCCCTCCTCCTACTTTCCCTTTGCCCCACTCTATCCTGCTCCCCCAGACCGTCCCTGCCTGGTCACCTCGGGCTTCCCAGAGAGGTCCTCGTCTTCATCCTCATCCACAAAGGCAAAGGACTCCCTCCGGCCCTCGGGTGAGATGCCTTGGTGTCCCTTGCCCGCTGGCCGAGGCTTTCCGTCGAAGGGCAGCTCAGACAGCTTCCTGGCCATGTCCTGGGCTGCCCGCAACCTCCGCTCGGGGCACAGGTGGCGCTGAAGGAGGGCCTGCAGCTCTGACCGCTCCACGGAGCCCAGCAGGATCATCGAATCTGGAGGAGAGCCCAGCTCAGCCTGAGGGCCTGCGCGATGCCCCCGCCCCCGCCGCCACTCCGCAGGATTGAGCCGGGGACAGAAGCCCAGCACCCCTGCTTCTTTTTCCAGCTTTTACCATCTCTTCCTGAAAGCTCATTTCAAACATCTTCCAGGATTGACCTCACTCAATCCCTTTTATTTCACTCATTTCGCACTTAGAGACCCAACTGATAGTATGCTAACTGGTGCTAATTTGTACTTACTTTGATGCAGCCCCTCCTTATACAGGCTGTTGGTAAACAGGGGAACTTGGTAGTAAGACAGCTAATCAACCCTGTCTCCAGAAAACTTCAAAAACCATTTATATAGACTGAGATGTGAATATACTTTGAAAGAAGTCTACAAGGATATCTGATGTTTAATCACTTAAAAGACTGGGTCCTTCTAGGATATAAACAGAATGCTTACTTTTCCTGGGGAGGTCTTTCATATATGGAAATTCTGCTACCATAACGAACATTTTTGTCGTTTTAAGCCCATAAAATCGGGGCAGTGTTATTAAGATAAATCTTACCATCAGGTCTTAGTCGTAATTATGATAACCCTGCACCTCACTGGCTGTACCCCTGCTCCAATGAAAAGCCACTGCTTTAGAGACCACTTACAAAGTATTTGGGATCTGGGGAAAATATTAAAATGAATCTAACTTGAACAACGTGGACTTTCTGATTATTGGAAATCAGGAACTAACAAACTTAATGGCTCTAAATGGCCCTACTTGATTCTTCTTAATTACATGAATCCAAACATTGGGCAAGTATTTATTTAATATCTAGTAAACACCTAGGAGGCAGTCTGAAGGAGATAGAAGTTATAGTCTCTGCTCTCAAAGAATTCCCAACCTAGTGAGACATAGATATAAACTCCAATAAGAAATAATACAGGGTGGGCGCCTGGGTGGCTCAGTTGGTTGAGCGACTGCCTTCGGCTCAGGTCATGATCCTGGAGTCCCGGGATCGAGTCCCGCATCGGGCTCCCTGCTCAGCGGGGAGTCTGCTTCTCCCTCTGACCCTCCCCCCTCTCATGTGCTCTCTCTCATTCTCTCTCTCTCAAATAAATAAATTAATTAATTAAAAAAAAAAAGAAAGAATACAGGGATGCCGGGGTGGCTCATTCGTTAAGCATCTGCCTTTGGCTCAGGTCATGATCCTGGGATCCTGGGACTGAGCCCCATGTCTGGCTTCCTGCTGGGGGATGGGTGGCTGCTCCTCCCTCTCCCTCTGCCTCCCTCTCCCTCTGCCTGCTGCTCCCCTTGCTTATGCTCTCTCTCTCTGTCAAATAAATGAATAAAATCTTTAAAAAAAAAAGATACAGAGCAGGACTAAGTGCTAAAGGTGGACGGAAAGGATGGTGAAGGAAGTGACATGAAAGCACTGCTTTAAGACGATTCATTCCATAAATAAATAAAAATAAATTTTAAAAAGGGGCACCTGGGTGGTGCAGTTGGTTAAGTGTCTGACTCTTGGTTTCAGCCCGGGTTATGACCTCAGGGTCATGAGATCGAGATCTGGGTCAGGCTCTGGGCTCAGTGTGGAGTCTGCTTGGGTATCTCCCTCTCCCTCTGCCCCTCCCTCCTGCTCTCTTTCTCTCTGTTTCTCTAATAATAATAAATACATCTTTTAAAAAATTAAAAAGAAATAATACCATTCACTCCTTCATACAGAACAGTTTCATCTGTCCCTCAATTTGGGCATTGAAGAACAGCTACCATTTAGCTAAGTAGCCAAGAGAACCACCTAAGGGGCTCCAGATTTACAGCTAAGCCTCACTATTCATGAATGCCCTGTTTGCGAATTTGCCTTCTGGCTAAAGTACAGGTATTTGTAAACCCCAAATCAGTGCTCCAGATGCCTTCACTGTCATTCACAGACCTGCGCGAGCCACAAACCACTGGAGCCTCCCCCTGCACATCTTCCCAGCTGAGGTTAGAAAAGTGACATTCTCTTCTTGTCTCAGACCTCATATTATAAACAAGCATTTTTTTTCATAGTCCACTGTGATGTGCCTGATGGAGAAAATACGCCTGCTAGGTAAGCTTCGTTCAGGCATGAGTTGGAGCCCTGTTGGCCATGAATTCTAGTTAATGAATCAACAGTATATATTAAAGAAGGTGTCTTTAAAGAGAAACACACATAAAATAAGTTTATGCATTCATTGGTTGAAGAAAATGTGACCAGAGGAACATAACCCTGTATTTTCTCCAGGGCAATGTGTCAGTATAGTCTCTCTAATTCATTGTTAATTGTGACTTTAGAGAACATAGCTACAATGACTAATGAGCATCGGCTGTAGTTCTCTAATTGGATTTTTTTTTAAGATTCATTTATTTTTTATTTTTTTAAAGACTTTTATTTATTTGACAGAGGAGACATAGCAAGAGAGGGAACACAAACAGAGGGAGCGGGAGAGGGAGAAGCAGGCTTCCTGCTGAGCGGGGAGCTCAATGTGGGGCTTGATCCCAGGACCCTGGGACCATGACCTGAGCTGAAGGCAGATGCTTAATGACTGAGCCACCCAGGCATCCCAAAGATTCATTTATTTTAGAGAGAAAGAGAGAGCAGGGGGAGGGGCAGAGCGAGAGAAAGAATCCCAAGCAGATGCCCTGCTGAGCATGGAGCCCAATTCAGGCCTGATTTCATGATCCAGAGATTACGATCCAGAAAGTACCACCCCAGCCGAAATTGAGTCAGACGCTCGACTGAGCCACCCAGGTGCCCCTCTCTAATTGGATTTTTAACTATCTTCTTTTGCTTGTGTTCTGGCTGTATTGTTCCTTCTTGAAGATGATTGTGTTCCCTAAGGAACACAGGCTGGGTATCCTGTGGCAGACTGGGTGGTCCCTAAAGATAAGCCCATACTTCAGTGCCTCCTCCACCTCTGTGGAGCCCTTGTTCAGGAGCTCAGGAGTCTGCTTCCTTTCTTCCCACTGACCTTTTGAATCAACCAGTGGTAAAGTCTTGACCGTGGTGGTCTGGAGCAGGGTTCGCAATTCCCCGTATGTGCAAGTGGCTGAAACAAACTTCACATCACGTACCATGATGTCCTCAACAAAGATGGTAAATTTGCTATGGGGGGAGAAGGCATGGGGGGTTAGCCCCACCATATGCTTGTTCCTTTGCTGTTCCTTCCATTCCTCCCGTGAGGTTTGCCATGCATTCCATCACTCGTAATATTCATTAAGTCCATGGGAACATCAAAATAAGTAAAAGGCAGTGTTTCCAAATGTTGATCCTAACCTCAGTCTCAACCTCAGAAGCTCCCGCCCCTCACCCCATCCAGTCTGAATTAATTCCAGCTGGTGCCCTGACCTGAGCTGGTTCCAACCAAGGTCAGGCAAGTAGGGTAGCTTCTTGACCTGGATGATGCTGTCATAGAGAGAGGGCTGCAGGCTCTGAGCCACCATGTTGGCCAAGATGACAGCCACCATCATGGGTAAGATGTGGGCAATCTGACCCGTTAATTCGAAGCAGATCACAGCTGTGGAGACTGTGTGGGATACTGCACCAGTCAGCGCTGCTGCCCCTAGAATGACACAGGAATGTACCGGTGGGTTAGGGCTGCCATTCTTGGCATGGAGGGCAAGTGGGGATGTGATGGCAGACAGGATCCTGGTCAACGCCAACATTCCTGACATAACCATCTGTCAAGAGTGGGGGCTAGAAAACTGTTAGCAAATCATTTTGATCTCATTCTATGTCCTTTGGTAATTTACAAGATCATTGCGTGTGCCCAAGTTTTCATTTGTAAAATGAAGATAGTGATGTCCTATCTATTCCTTGCTTTTGAAAGTTTGGATCATTCTTTTTTTTTTTTTTTTTTTTAAGTGATCTCTACATCCAACATGGAGCTCAAACTCACAACCCTGAGATCAGGAATCACATGTTCTATTGACTGAGCCATCCAGGCACCCCAAAAGTTTTTTTTTTTTAAGATTTTATTTATTTATTTGCAAGAGAGAGAATGAGAGACAGAGAGCACGAGAGGGAGGAGGGTCAGAGGGAGAAGCAGACTCCCCGCCGAGCAGGGAGCCCGATGCGGGAGTCGATCCCGGGACTCCAGGATCATGACCTGAGCCGAAGGCAGTCGCTTAACCGACTGAGCCACCCAGGCGCCCAAGTTTGGATCATTCTTAACTGAGCATTCTAAAACCCAGTGATGGCATTTTCCATTGGACCCCAGGTTTTGATGCCAACAATTTATGAGTGAAGAGAGTCAAAACCCAGGACTCATGCTGTGAACTTGGGGTAATGACAGCTGCATCAGATCCTGATTCTACAATTTCTCAACTGTATGTGTAGAACTTGATCCTTCTGGAATCCCATACTCGCATCTCTAAGGTAAAAAAGGTCATTAGGGCGCCTGGGTGGCTCAGTTGGTTAAGCGACTGCCTTCGGCTCAGGTCATGATCCTGGAGTCCCTGGATCGAGTCCCGCATCGGGCTCCCTGCTCGGCGGGGAGCCTGCTTCTGCCTCTGACCCTCCCCCCTCTCATGTGCTCTCTCTCTCTCATTCTCTCTGTCTCAAATAAATAAATAAAAAAAATTAAAAAAAAAAAAGGTCATTAAATAAGTTGTAAGACACTTGCAGATCTAAAATGTTATGATTCTACGAACTCTTCGAAAACAGAATCTTATTTGTTTTTAGTTATGCTCTCCCATCAACAAAAATAGTCACTAGAAGGTATACATGAAAAGAGAACAAGAAAAAGACACAAAAGGGCGCCTGGGTGGCTCAGTCGTTAAGCGTCTGCCTTCGGCTCAGGTCATGATCCCAGGGTCCTGGGATTGAGCCCCATATCAGGCTCCCTGCTCAGCAGGAAGCCTGCTTCTCCCTCTCCCACTCCCCCTGCTTGTGTTCCTGCTCTCGCTATCTCTCTCTCTCTGTCAAATAAATAAATAAAATCTTTAAAAAAAAAAAAAAAGAAAAAGACACAAAAGAGAGGGGCACAATTGATAGAGCATGTGACTCTTGATCTCAGGGTCGTGAGTTCAGGCCCCACGTTGGGTGTAGAGCTTACTTAAAAAAAGAAAAGTCACAAAAGGGAAATCCTGGGAGGAATAATTCTACAAGATGGTACACATGATATACTTCAGAATATAAACTGTCACAGGAGATATGTATCCTGGGAAATGTCCACCAGGGAGGATGGGGTGATACCTGAGAGTCATGAAGATGGGGAATAAGAGCAAGTGACTCTTACTGATGAAAGAGGCTTTCTTAAAGGTCTGTGATGGGGGAGTAAGGACAGCATATGCACTGGAGAGCTGCCTGATTCTTCTATATTTAAGGGAGGCATGGTCTTAGATGTTACGGGGTTTTTGTGAAGAAGAAAAGGAGGGCAGAGGCATAATAATTTTGAGGATTATACTGGCCACTGTATTTGTTAGACAGGGTTTTGGTTGGATGGGATTGTGGATTTAATGAGAAAAAGATTATCACAGATTCTCAGAATGTTAGGGCTGTAAGATATCTCAGAAGTCATTTTACAATAAAGAAACTCAGGTGCAGAAATGTAGCTAACTTGCTCCACAGTCATCCAGGTGACAAGTGGCAAGGATGAGTACAGAGCCCGTGTTTCTTAGCTCTTAGTCATGTACTCTTAAGTCCTGTCAGCATTAGCACACCTGCAGTTTGAGAGTATCCAAGCCAGTCACCTGCACTGTTGATTCTATGATTCTTTGGAAGGAAAGGAGAAACCCTTACCAAACATTCAGACACAATCTTAGGTGCTTTCGTTCTTATTATCTCGTTTAATCCCCATAATCCCTTTTCTCATAAAGAAACTAAGGCTCAAAGACGTTCAATGAGAGCTAATGAGAATCAGAGCCAAGGGTTGATTATTTGAATAAAAGTTGAATCAATAGCATAAAATTAAGCATTGTGTAGTTTGTCTGGAATAAAGATGTCATGGGAGAGTTTGAGTGCGTCTGGTAGGGGTTACCGGAGGGTGGAATGTGTCTCACCAATTACTGCATAGCCCCCGGGTAGGATCTTGTAGATGATGTCATCAAATAGGATACCATCAGGGAATAGCATGGCCATGATCTCTCCTACCAGCCTTCCAAATGCAGCTCCTGGAGGAAAGACAAAAGAAAGGAAGGTGTTGAAAGATCTGAGTTCCTTATCCTCTATATTTCAGAGCCTCCTTGGCATTAAGACCAAATACAAGCCCCCGGCATTCCAGGCCTTTCCTTAATTTGCCAGTACCCTAGATTGCGACTATCAGCAAGATTCCAGGCTTCCCATCAGAACTTACCAAGCACAAACACAGGCATGAAGCCTCCGCAGGGTATAGGCATAGTGGTGGCCACGATGGACATCCAGAACTGGAGTAAAAAGAGGCATCAGGACACCCTCTCAACTCTGCCCAATATACTCCACTCCCTCCCCACTTCCAACCCTCCCTCTTGCCTCAAGAGTCACAGAAACCCTGGGATAGCTAATCCTTCCGGAAGCCATCTTGTCTGCACCCCTCCTCCAGAACCAAAAACATGGAGTACTCGGCTCAGGGTAAAGACCACCAAAAACAATACTATAAGAAAGTTCCTCCTGATGATCGTTTCTACTTGGAATGACTATATTTGCCTTCAGGCAATCTAGAACAAGGAGTGGAGCCCCTGACAACACCTGTCACTGCTCCAGAAGGGTTCTAGCCTATACTATACCCTCTTAGCCCAAAAAGGTCACCTCAGCAGAACAGCCTGAAACTTCTGAAGCTGGAGGATATCTTTTCCTGGTCAGATTGTGTTTCTGAGAAAGAGCCCAGCTCTAAGTGGCAGACATCTTAGGGTTTTAGTGACTTCCTATGTGAGTAATTTAATGATATGGTCATCTAGAAACCCACTTATATGGAAACCTCACAAGGGAACCTGGAGTGAAGACTGTCCTGCCTGAGTCATTTCCTTTAGCATCACATCACATTAAACAGAGGTTCAAAAGATCAGATCTATCCTAGCCATATTGGAAGGGCACACTGAGAAAGCTAGCCAGTGTAACAGAAAAGATCTTAAAGGCCAACTCTGTCAGGTAGTATTCCAACAGAAATCAGGACAATTTTAGCAAAAGCAACATGTACATTCTGTGGCAAAGAATGTGGAAGAACTGAGAAATAGAGTGGAAAAGGAGTATTGGTTGAACTTTTGAAATATCTGTAAAAGAAATAAAAATATGAGACACAACATGTAAATTTAGAAACAGGTTTATATGTCACTTCCAAAATAAGTAAGCCAATCTTACAAAAGGATCTCAAACTCACGTGGTGAAAGATGGTAGCAGCTAAATCAGAACAAATCGAAATATTTGTAATTGAAAATCTGTACCAAGTGCATTGTAAGCAAATGAGAAATACATTTTTTACTTTTCTGAACCTTAGAAAGATTCCCTTGAGCCAGGGCTGATGTCAAGAGGCCATGACAAAGTCTTCATCCCAAAAGCTCTGAGATGAGACAAAATGTATACTTCTTCATGTCAGAATATGACCATGTAGAACAGCTAAGAACTGCAAAGTCAAATGTACATATGAAGAGAATATAGACGAGAAAGCCTGGAGTATAGGGCAACTGTGTGTCGTGTTTTCTCTGCCTGCTCTCAGCCCTGGAGTGGTGCTCATCAATGCAGGTAGGATGTAGGTAGGTCACGGGGGAGGGAAGGAGGGAGGAAGGAAAGAAAGAAGAGAGCCTGGTCAAATAGTGTCCATACAACACAGAAAAGGCTTCTCAGAGCTACTATTTGCTGAAACACCCAACAGAAATGCTTGTTGGGTAATTTGTTGAAACTGCAGATAACTAGACACCACGTCAGTCTACATGGACACGGAGTTCTGGGCACTTGTAACTTACTTAACTTTTGCAAATGATTGTGACATGACAATTGGAGACCCTTTGAACTATTCTGTACCATCTCTTTGGAATAAGCACATGAAAGCCGTAATGGATTTTGTAGGCTTGGGTTAATCTGAAAGCTCCAGTAATACAGCTTATAGGTGGCTGATAGGTCTGATTTCAGAGGATGAATTTGGGATTATCCCCCAAGATATGTGGAAGAACAGATGAGGATCAGAGGGCACTGAAGTGATCAACTCCTAAGGACAAAGAATGATATGAGGCTAGAAAACTTTTTGAGCTATTAGCACACGAAAGGAAAGATCCAGAAGCAATGTAAATAATGTAGAACACAAATAACTCCCAAGAATTTCAACACCCAATTCTAGAGAACTGGGAAACTAGAGACCATCATGACAGATTCCACTTCATTTAGACCCTTGACAAGGAGTGTTATGGAGAATTCTACAGAGCCTTCAGGCTATGCTGATCAGTGATACTAGATAATAACATTAGGCTTATTAAAAAGCAAAACTGAGCGGTTGTAATTTTATTCATACCCATTGAGCAGCTGCTGACTTACACATGATGATACTTCCCATGTCTTAAGATTGAGGAAGATGGAAGTTCCCTTCATCAATAGCTGAGAACCTTATCTGCCTGTCCGGACACCACCAGAAGCCCACACAGGCTAAATTTCAAACCAGACTGTGGAAAAATAGTTCTAGTCACTTTCATATTCTAATTTGGCTATATAGCCTATTACCTACACTTAGGAATAAATAAAGGGATGGATGCGTATGTGCCCAGTAACAGAAAAGTGAAAATGCTGGAGGCAGTGATAATCAGACAATATCACGGATTTATAGCAACGAGTGGTGTTACATTTATAAATATTATGGAATGGCATAGGCCTGATGCAAACTGTGGGGCTTGAAATACAGCCCAGGAAATATGTGAGTTTCTTCCCCTGTTATGCTTATGATGTAAACATTATCAAGGATGTGACTCAGTGAGAAATTACTAATAGCAACATACAGTTGAGTCCTGCTATATAATCCAAGTAGGCTTCTCAGGATAAACTTTAATCTGCGAAGTCAAATCCAGCTATATACTTGGGAATCTGGGGAGGTGAGGTGAGGTGTAGGGGAAGTGTTGAAAAATACACGGTATTTTGTTTCTATAAAGCTTTGCAAGAGCTTGACATTTTAAAAGTATGTATGATCCCAGAGTTACCATATAGTTCAGTCTAGAGGAACATCAGGAAAACACAATCATTATCCTTGAACAATAAATTCTGAGATACTATCAAAGCTTGGACTTGGTTACTTACAGGAAGCTGGGATTTATAAGTTAGAGAAGAGGAACTCTGTATTGAAAGCCCAAAAGTCAATTCCCTAACAAGGCACTGAGAACTTATTTACAATGAAAATATCAAATCTTTTGAAGAAGACATAAAAAAGACCTAATTAATAAAGTAGGCGTACAAAATATGGAAGCTGCCGACCCACTGAATGCACACGGAGTGGAATGGGAAAGAACATGCAGAGATCCAGCTTTTAGAAACCCAGAGCAAATCCTGAGAAGGTAAGTCACAGAGTTGGAACCCAATGTGTCAAGCACCTGGTGTTTTTAAAGATTATTTATTTATTTATTTATTAGAGAGTGAGCAGGAGAGAAACAGCATGAGAGGGGAGAGGGTCAGAGGGAGAAGCAGGCTCCCCGCTGAGCCAGGAGCCCGATGTGGGACTCGATCCCAGGACCCTGGGATCGTGACCTGAGCTGAAGGCAGTCGCTTAACCAACTGAGCCACCCAGGCGCCCAAGCACCTGGTGTTTTTAATCACAGGATCCTTGACAAGTACATTAAAGGAACAGCCAAAAACAAAGACATTTTTTTCGGGGCACCTGGGTGGCTCAGTCATTAAGCGTCGGCCTTCGGCTCAGGTCAGGATCCCAGGGTTCTGGGATCAAGCCCCGCATCGGGCTCCCTGCTCAGCAGGAAGCCTGCTTCTCCCTCTCCCACTCCCCCTGCTTGTGTTCCCTCTAGCTATGTCTCTGTCATATAAATAAATAAAATCTTAAAAAAAAAAAGACAACTTTTCAACCATAAGCATGAGATTTGCCAAAGTTCAACAATCAAATATTATCTATTTGGCACACGGTAGGTGTGTAATAACATTTATGGAATAAATGAACCCATAACAGCTATCATATTGTAAATATAACTTAGTGACTCATATCCTGGGAAAATATAGATTCACAAAATGTATCATGAATAAGTGAATAGCAAGGTATTCAAAAGCATGAAAGTTCAGTGTGGACAGACTTTTGAATGAGAACCCTAATATACAGAGGAAAATGTTGGATCATTCAGGCAAGACATACCATTCGTAATAACGCAGTCACTGAAAAAGAAAAAAAAAGGAGAGGGGGGAAGCAGCAATTGTAATAGATGTCACAACCGGGGGTGGTAGAAAAAAAAAAGTCTTTGTATAAAGCAGTGACTGAGAAGCCAATGAAGACGTGGTCCTTGATGGACAGACATGGAAGAGGCCAGCTTTGGCCTCCTAATTGAAATGAGGAGAAAATGACTTGAGAGTGGCAAAATCCTCATGGCCTCACCACCAAAAGAGGGAATAATAACATGTACAAAAATTACTTATAGGGTGGGGCGCCTGGGTGGCTCAGTCGTTAGGCGTCTGCCTTCGGCTCAGGTCATGATCCCAGGGTCCTGGGATCGAGCCCCACATCGGGCTCCTTGCTCAGCGGGAGGCCTGCTTCTCCCTCTCCCACTCCCCCTGCTTGTGTTCCCTCTCTCGCTGTATCTCTCTCTGTCAAATAAATAAGTAAAATCATTAAAAAAAAATTACTTATAGGGGCGCCTGGGTGGCCCAGTCGGTTAAACGTCTGATTCTTGATTTTGCTTCAGGTCATGATCTCAGGGTCGTGGGATCAAGCCCCATGTCAGCCTCCATGCTCGGCAGGGAGTCTGCTTAAGATTCTCTCTCTCCTTCTCCCTCTCCATCCCTGAGCTCATGCACACGTGCTTTCTCTCTCTAAATAAAGCCTTAAAAAATTATAGTCACTAATAAAATTGAGTTAAATATTTAATCTCTTTGGCAGTTCTAGAAAAGAGATTACCCACTAGTTGGAGAAAAATGGATATGCAAATCATCTAAAGATGGATAATTGGATACAGGAGAATGAAGTACCTAATTATCTAATATGTGAGGGGGATTTGGTTAATTTAAGTCAGATGTTTACACAGTTATCTGTATAGCTCAACCCTGTCTCGTCCTCATTTACTAGGCTGCTGTGATGTCTTAATCATTTAGCAAGTGGAACCTTTAGCAGGCTTATGGTAATTATGGCAACATTGCTAAGTTGACATGAAGGGAGCAATTAACCCAGATATTGGCTTACTTCTATAGGTGAGCAACTTACCTAGGCTATGGTTTCACAGCTATTTCTCTTTAGGTTGGACAAAGCCCCGATGAAGTTGTACCCTCTCCTACCCTATGCAAACTGTGTGTTCCAGGTTGAAAACAGACAGAAGCTTAAGGGGTCAGGAGTGCACGAGGAGTACCTTCATGATAAAGAAGAGGAAGATGATGATGACCACGTTGACCTGTGGGTGGATCCACACGGCCGACTGGCCCAGGCTTTCAGGGTCACCCACATGCTTTACCCACGTGTTGTTGTCAAACAGGGTACTGATGGCTTCACGAGGCATCAACTATGAGGGGAGGAAGCAGAAGGCGGCAGGTCTCCAAGGAGGTCGGGTACTAGGGCTTTGTACAGAACTGCTCTACCAGTCTCATTGTTCAAGGGGCTCTCTTGCTCTTCTCTCGGGGAGAGGTTCTACCCTCCGGCTTAAAAGCGCTCAGAAGCCTGAGGGATGTCTGCGCTGTGGCCCGGCCCTGGCGGAGTCCCTGTCATGTGCTCAGTGACCCGACCGCCCCCCAGACTCCTTGGAGCTGACCTCTCCAGCCATGAATTGACCCATTCCTGGCGGAAAGGTGAATGAGGCGATGACAAAGGTGACTATTCCAGGATACAGCAGGCGGCTGAGAAAGAAACAGAGCGGAACCCCGCAAGTTAGCCCCGTGGACGCCACACTGAGCTGGGAGCTGGGCCCCGGTAGCCCGCGGCAGCCTCAGCTCTTTAAACACAGAGCGCTCTTGCCACCAACGCGCAACCTTTGAGGGGCAGGCCACGCCGCTCGCTCCCTACGGAGCATCCGGGCTTCTGTATTTCACCGCAAGCCACCTAAAGGCAAGGACGGCCTTTGACAAAGATTAAACGGGAGGGGCTCGTGGAGAGAGCAGAAAGGACCCGGGTGGGACCCAGAAGGGCAGTGACTCACTGCTTCGCCAGAAACCGGCTGAGGGCCTTGTTCTTTCGGACACCGAGCATGACTTGGCGATGCAGGTACACAAATACCGCTCCCAGGAAGCCACAGCAAATCCTGAGGGCGGGAGTTGTACAGCCATGGACCCCTGCTCCCGGCCCTGCCCGCGGCGGGACGAACAGCAGGCGGCCGCCCTCCCTCTCCGCCCTCCCGCCCGCAGCGATTCACACTTCGGCCCCGCCTTCTTCCAGCTGGGGCCCCTTCCGCCCCAGCCGCGCCCCGCCCCAGCAGCCGACCCCACTGACCCGATGACGGCGAAGGCGGGGAGCTCCTGCAGGTCAAAGGGGAAATCCATTCGGAAATTGGTTCTGAACAGAGCAGTGATGGTGACTGTGGGGTGCAAGGGCCAGGCATCACGGTGGGGAAGCGGAAGCCATCAGCCGCGGGGCCGCTCCTTCCTCCCTCCCGGGCCGCCGGCTCTTCTTCCACGGAGTTCCCAGGGTTTAGGCCTGAACACTGCCCTCCTACACCATGACCTAGGTCTTTGCCCTATATCCTTGGGCCTCGGGCCCTCTGCCCGAATAACGCCATCCATTCCTGTTCTAAACTGCCCCAAGGAGCTTCCCTGCACGCCCCGGTTCCAGCCTCCAGCCCCGGCCGCCCGTTACCCGCGTCCTTGTTCCACACGGCCAGCACGCGGAAAACGAAGGCGCTGAACGTGGCCGCAAAGAAACCTCGCCAGTAGTTCCGCACAGCAAAGTACGTAGAGGTGACCTCGATGCTGAACAGCACTCCTGCGGGGCGCGGAGGTGGTCAGGCGCAGACAAAAGCCAGAGGCTCCCGCCCACACTCCCCGCTGCGGGCCTGAGGTGCTTTTGCTGAGACCCGGATCACGAGGGACGCAGTAGTGGGAAGTAACGGTCTCCTGGAACCTCAGGCTCTAACCCATACAGTTGCTCATGCTGGCTAGGGATGTGGTCCAACAAGATGCAGAGAGGAGCGGCGGGGATGGGGGTGTGGGGTGGTCCTCAACCCACCACCTAATACCATGCCTGGTACGTCAGCAGGGCTTAGTGTCTGTTCTGTGGATGAACAGGAGAGGAGAGGACGAGAAGGAAAGACAACACAAGAGAACAGAACGCGTGAAATTTCAGAAAACGGACCAAGGGTCGGGGGAATTGGGGGCAGGGAGAGCTACCAGCCACCCCTTCTTCCCCTGCTCCTCAAATCGCAACAGGTGAGGCAGCTGCGTCCTTGGGCTAAAAGGACGATTTGACACAGTGGGGAAGCAGGTGGAGCAAGTCTCTCTCCTTTTCCTGACTAGTAATAAAACCAAAGTCAGCTTTGATTTGTTGGGGTGTAAGCTATCCAACTTATGAATATTTTACAACCATTTTTGAAACCCTAGGCTAGATTTTCTTTCCTACGAGGTGGTTCTGGGATGCTTTCCCTAGCAGTCTGTCACTGTATCCTCAGGAATGAGAACTGATTTTAATATTAGTCTGAGCCAAACAGAAAATGTGCTGCTAAAAGCAAACAAAGCCTTACAAACACAAACAGCTTTTGGAAACTCTCTGGTCTCCGAGGTTCTGCAGTATGGCTCTTTCCTGCCACCCTGAATATTCTCTGTTCCCCTGCTCGGGCTCCTTTGCCTCTGCCGAGGCCAGGGCCTTGTCCTTGAACCTGATCTTGCTACCCAGACACACTTTCTCAATTCCATTTATGCCCATGGCTTCATCTGCCACCTCCATGCTACTGGGTAGCAAAGCGATCCTTTCAGCTCGGTTCCTGAACTTCAGACTCACCGATCCAGTGGCCTATTTGGTATCACCTGGACATGCCACAGGAACTTCAAACTCAGCATATCCAAAGTAAAACTGGGGGTGCCTGGGTGGCTCAGTCGGTTAAGCGTCTGACTCTTGACTCTTGGTTTCAGCTCAGGTCACGATCTCATGGGTGGAGGGCTGGAGCTCAGCACTCAGCAGGGAATTCTGCTTGAAGATTCTCTCTCTCTCTGCCCCTTCACCCCCCCCCCCACTCTCCCACTCTCTCTTTCTCCAAAATTAATAAATCTTTTTTTAAAAAAATAAAGTAAAATTGATCAACTCCTCCAGACCTCTTTCACTTCCTATATTCCTTGTCTTGCTTACTAGCACTGCTGTCCATCCAGTTTTCTTTGAAATAAACTTTGGGAGCTGGCCCCAATTCCTCTTCCTCTCTCATCCTCTATAACCTCGCATAAAATTAACCTCCAGGTCCTGTCAATTTGACTTCCTATTGCCTTTATGTAGCATCCTCTTCTCTCTCTCTCCTCTGCCTCCATCCAGTTCCATCTCTCATCATCTAGCATCAGGGCTATGACAATAGTCTTGTTGTTAATCTTGGATGAATCCTGTTAATCCACAGGCCAGTTTTATTCCGCACACATTTGCCAAAGGGATTGGACAAATGTGCACAGCTTGTCATGCCACTTTCTCGGTCAGAATTCTTCTGTGGCTCCCCTTCACCCATGATAGCATTTCCCAAAGTCCACCTATGATACACTATAAGTCTCATGAGAAGTTCCTTGCAAAAGGGATTCTGTGGGAAATGCTGTATTTGAGCCACAGTTTGCATATTCACGATGCCTGCCAGGATATCCAACATTCTGATAACTTTCCCAGTTTAAAAAAACTATCTGTTTAACATAGTATTTTCTGACTTTTTGACCTTGGGACCCTTTCATATGTTACATCTATTAACACCATGGAGAACTGTGCTCTGCAAAACACTTTTGGACAAAGTCTAGCCTGGAGAACAGAATCTACATTCTTGTGCATGGCCGCTGAGGACCTTCATGATGCAGCCCCATTTCCCTGTGCAGACTCATTCCAGTTCCCCTGCATCCTCTAGCAATTCTCTCATCTACTGTGATTACAGCCCCCAGTCCTCACAGTCTTCCTTGCACTTTGCTCAAGATGCCCTGGAGACACTTTGAGCAGGCTGTGAGGATCGGTTTGTCTGCCCAGCCACCCTTTCAGCTGCAAGTGCCTGGGAACACAGGATCCAGCACAGCATCCAGAGGGCAGATGATGGAAGCAAAAGGATGTTTGTCATTTTAGCAGAATGTTGAATCAGATTTCTTTCATCAGTGTAAGGAATTAAGAGTTGGCTATATAGCAAATAAATTGCCTTACTAATTTTTTTCTTTCAGGATTATTCTATGATCATAAAAAAAAAAAAAAGAAAGAAAGAAAAACAATCACATAAAGCTACCTGCCAGGACATTTATTACTTGTACTCAATATAAACATCCTGAAAATAATATCTCAATTTTTCAGTCCTGAATCTTTTCTCGCATCAAGAGGCATGTTTTATCTATAACTTTCTTATCTTTCCTATGTTCTACACTGGACCAAGAGAAACCTTCCTTGTTCATCCTAGAAATTCCAGTTTTATACCGAAAAAAAAAATACAGATTCTCTTCATTTTAAAAGAATCTGGCTGATTAAAAACAAAAATTTAAAAAGTCTACCTGTCTAAAAATGTTTTTTCGATCTTCTGGATTTGTAAAGTGAAAAGAGTAAGTAAAGGTGAAAGTGGGTATAAATGTAAGCGTGTAACGTCTAACGTGTACAGAAACTCAAACACACACCTCACTGTGGGGACTAGCGACTTCAATGACAAGAGCTGAGGCCAGAAGTGCAGATGGGATGCTAGCTGACATGATCTCCCTGAGCTGTGTGTGCCGTCGCCGCATCAGGACAAGTGAGCGGGACGCACTTCCATTCACTCTGAATGCTTATCCCTACGTCATTCCTGAGCCAAGTCATGTTAGCTACCTGAACACTCCTCTATGAAGGCACTGATGACATTCTCATAATTGAAAACATACCTCTCACAGCAGGTGTGTTTAAGAAGCATAGGCTTTACCTGCAATTTCGTTTCCCCAGCTGTCAACTTGATGTCCTTTTTATCACCAATGAATGATCCATGTAATCCCCCCCTGTGTTAATCCCGTTACAGCTCACACTGAGTTGTAAATAAACAGGTACAACTGCTTTCTGTGCCCCGACCCATTTGTTAGTGTTCCAGGACAAAGGTAACAGTCTGACAATCCACCCTTTGCCTTCCACGTGCAGAAAGAGCTAACCTCAGGTTTGAGTTACTGTCAGGGAGCTATGGGGCTCTAAGTCCCATCTGCAGCCCTCGTGAAAGCTGACCATGAGTCCAAGTAAGGCCCACCTACACCCCCGTGTCCTGGTAACATGCACAAATGAAAGTTTTCCCTTGGAGAACAAACTACGGAGAGTCTCCTGGTAGAAGATGTAGTAGTAAGTGGAGGGCAAACATGTCCAACGATATCGACAGGCTTTATTTATGACAAGGAGGGGAACAGGGAGGCTGCCTGGGTTTTCATTCCTGTCTCTTCCACTCGCTCGAGTCCCTTGCCCTCTCTGTAATCAGTACTCTCCTCCCTCTCCTCCGCACTGTGGGTCTCATAAGGCTTTTAGCAAGAATGAATGTAGAGAGATGCTTAGAACATCACTTGCACATAGTAAATGCTCAGTAAAAGTTTGCTATTCTTGTCATACTTTCGTTTTAACAGGTAATATCGCACTTGGGGATGCTGACAAAACCTGGCCGGGGAGCCAGCCCGGGCAGTGGACTGATGTAGGAGGGGGTCAATCACTTGCCTCCAAGTGGCGTCCCAAAGCAGCAGCCGACTCCTACGGCGCAGCCCACCGTCAGCATGTCAGTGTAATAGTATGGCTGCTACTAGGGGACAGACAGACAGACAGACAGATGGCAGGGGCAGGGAAGGGGGCAGAGAGGAACGGAGAACAAGCAAGGGTGGGGAATAAGGCGGAAGGAGAGGCTTAAGTCACAGGGAATCAGAGTGGCCCCCTCTCCCCCAGTGATTCCCAGGCCAAGAGACACTCGGTTAGTTTGCAAACAGGAAGTGACCTCATAGCGCAAGGCCAAACATAGAAAATGAAATAAAGATAAATATGTGGAAGGTATGTCAGCCACTAAGTGATCATCAGAGAGGGGCTGGAGATGGGGACGCCCCAGGCACGAAGTATTAGTGGCAAGAGAAACAGAAAGGACTTCAGACCAACGGTACCAATAAAGCCTGCATAAAACAGCCACCAGCCGCCAAGGAACACATAGCCCTCTGGTAGAAAAGTACGTGCACCTGCAGACCAGGGGCTGGGATCCGGGTCGCTCCTTGAATGCCCGCCCACTAGTCCCTTTGGCGAGCATCCGAGCATCCTGTCCACCGCAAAGCCTAGGCAGCCACTCCAACCCCCTTCCAAGTCGTGCTCGGGGAACCGGATAGGGAGGAGGTGGGACTTGCCTCCGATAGGGGCTGCAAAGCAGCATCCCACGCCCACCGCGCAGGCCGACACCAGGAGATCAAGCTGCCCAGACACGGTCTGCAACAGAGAAGCACGCAGGACGAGGAGGGTAGAGGGCTGGGGCAGGCAGCAGTGCTCATGAGGGGTGGGGTCTGGGCCAGGAAGACAAGGGGACAGGGGTAGGCAGGCGGGCAGCAGAGGAACTGGCCAGGGTGCAGGCCCGGAGCAGGGGCGCAGGTCAAGAAGGGAGGGGCATCCTGTACGGCAGCTGCAATGTGTGGCTGGGGTAGGTGGGTCGGGGATGTGTGTGGAGGATAAGGGAGCGTGGGTTAGCGCAGTGCCCCACGTCAGCATCACGGCCAGCCCAGCGCCAAGGCAGCCCTCCCGACACCCTGAACACACACAGCCCCTTCCTCATCTTACTTCCTCAACCTTACCTCATAGACCCCACAGAACATCGACATAAACCTGCTGAGGACAGCGGCACAGATGCTGGCGATGTGGACAAAGGGGCCCTGGGAGAGAGAAGGAGGGGCCGGGTCAGGGGCCGGGGCCCAGATGGGAGGCTGCGTGGCATTCCGCGGACAAGCCTGATGGCTCCGGGCACTGAGCTAGGGCCCGAAATACAGCCGTGAGCAGCAGAGGGTGTGCCCTCAGGAACTGCAGCCCGAGAGGAAGGGAGGGGGCGGACCAGCCTTTCAGCGAGGCTCCGGAGGAGAAGATGGGGGCGGGGGGGGAGGAGGAGGCAGGACAGACGAGGGTGCGATGGGGGGCTAGAGAAGGCGCGCTGGCGTCACAATTGACTAGTGTCTCCACTGAAATGAGGTTGTGAGCCGCGTGCGTGTCAGAAGGAAGAATGTTCTGGGCTGAGGGAACAGCAAGTGCGGGAGCCCTGGGACAGGAACCGCTTGTGTGGTTGAGGGGTGGGAAGAGCTTGTCACCCAAACACAGTGAACGGGCGGCGGGGGGGCAGCTTGGGAGGACCGGAGACCAGACCGAGAGAAGCCAGATCAGCACAGGTCTCCCAGGCCCCGGGAAGAAGCTGGGATTTTATTTTAAGAAGACTGGGAAGCCATCGGTAGTTCCGAAGCAGATGTCAGCGAGTACTGATTGCATTTTGAAAAGACTGGCTGCCACGCGGATCCCGACTGTAGGGACGCAAGAATGCACAGGAGCGGAACCTTGGGAAAAGCACAGTCCCTCTCTGGGTCTGGGCTTCTGCATATTAAAACAAGGAAATTGGTCTGGAGTGTCTCCATGGTAGTGGTCCTCAGCTGGGGGAGATTCTCCACGCCCCCCCCCCACCCGCCCGGTGCCGGGGACATTTGCCAGTGTCTGGAGATACTCTGATTGTCAAAACTGGGGGGCACTATGGCATCTAGGGAGTAGAGGCCAGGGGTGCTGCTAAACCTCCCGCAATGCACAGGACAGCCCCTCGGAACCAAGAATTATCCAGCCCAAAATGTCCACAGTGCCCAGGCTGGGAGACTCTGTTCTAAGTCCCTACCAGCTCAGATGCGTCTGTCATTCTGCCTCAGGACTAGGACCTCCCTGAGTGTTGATTTCCCCTCCCTCGTGCCCCCTGGCACTGGCTCTCCCCGCGCGCCGGCCCCCACGTCTGCTCCTAGAGCTCCCTCTGGGCTCAGTGCTGCCCCCTGCTGGAGTATGGGTGGACCTACCTCCTTCCCTACAGGAATGCCACTGCCCAGCCCCGCAGTCAGGGCCACAACCTTGGCCACAAAGGCCTTGAGGGTGAGATATTCCTTCAGGATGACCCCACGGAGTATTGTTTTCATTTCAGGGATTCCAGAGCCTACAATGGTCAAAGAATGATTATGTGCAACTTCCAGCTAGAGGTTCAAAGGGAGATGAACGTCCAGACAGTGGACGTGGCGATGGGGGTGGGTGGGGGGGAGAGGCAGGGGTGGGGGGATGATGGCAGAGCTGGGGAAAGGGCCGTCAGTAGGGCTGGGAGAGGGAGGAAGTGGACTGGAAAGGTCTGCAGGCCAATGAGATTGTGCTGACCACATGACACGGGGAGGAGGGGGCGCAATTCTCACCAACAGCCTGGGGAGAGATGAGGTGGCAGAAGAGGGCACTGAAGAGGATGAGAGTTAGTGGGAAGGTGACCCAGACCAGGTACTGCAAAGGCAGGTTGGGCTGCATCTGGTAATAGGTCCACTTGTAGGCTGCAGAGACACGGGCCCGGGCTCAGTCCCAGGGTGGCAGGGATGTCACCGCTCCCCCACAGCCAGAGCACACCAGTGTGCCGCGAGCGTCCTCATGCTCCAGCAATCCCGTCTGACCTCATGAGACCGTACTGTTCTCATTGCGCACGGGGGAACCTGAGTTGTGAGCGGTGACGTGACCTGTTCAAGTTCCCACCTCTTGTAGGAGGTGGGGTCCGCGGCAATGCTGCCAAGCCCTCTTGAGCAGGCACATTGTTAGAGGCTGTGCTGGTTTGCCCGGGACTGAGGGGTGCCTGGGACTCAGGGTGGTCAGTGCTCAAACCAGAAAAGTCCTGGGAAAATGGGGGATGATTTGGTCACCCGATTAGAGGGGCACTGTCAGCTTGGGTGGTAGCAGGTGAAGGGGCAGGAGAAAGGGCTCTGGGTCCAGGTTTGGTCTTGTCCTGGGCCAGATCTCCTCTGGGCAACACCCCCTCCCAAAACACACCCAACGTGTCCTAGGTAGGAACTCGAGAAACAGCCACCGTGCAGGGAGAGGCTGAGCGTGAAGGGCCACGGTAAACCTACCCTGAAGGCTTTTGGCACTGACATAATCCATGCTCCAGCTAACCAGAGCCATAAGCAGTCCCAGGAGCACCAGAAAGATCCAGTCTTCTCCTAATTTTCTTCTCACCACATGTCCCAGGCGGTGCACACAGCCTGGGAAGAGGGAAGGGCAAAGAAGGGCAGCTATCCCGTCACTACTCTGGGCTCTGACTGAGGACTGGAGCCGAGGACTGGGGTGGGGGTGGGGGGTGTCTTGCTCTATGGCTCATTCACCAAGCTTCTTTCCGCCTCTCTGCTGGCTGCTGCCCCGCCCCTTCCGAAGGCGCCCCAGTCCAATTCCCCATGGGATACTTGAATGCCTTCTAAAACTCTTGTTTCCTGGGGGTGGGTGGGAGGGAGGGAGAGTCAGAAACAAGGCAAAGTGGGAACAGACAGGGAGAGATGCATTTCCTTGTTGCTTGGAGGAGGACTTCCATGTGGATGTGGGGAGGGTGGAGGGCGGGCACATTCCAGTTATTCTCCTAGACCCTGCACCTCCTTCCATTCCAGATGCCTTTAGCCCTGAGGCCCCATCACCTTGACATTTAGAATAGTGATCCTCATCCTTGCTGTCCACGCTCTCACTGGAGCCCATCTTCTTGGGCATCCCTGGCTCCTGCTCCTTGTCTGAGAATTGCTGTTTGTAATGGCCATAAATCTGGACACAGAGACAATGGGAAATGTCTGTTTTGCTGGAGGTAAAAGGAATAGACAAGAGGGAAGCACACAGACCCACATGGCAAACAGCTTTTTAAAGTCTGAAGTAGTGACACGGGAACTCTGCTAAGACTAGACATTAGCGTCAATAGGTGTTTTGTATGTGGCTCAGCTTACAGTGCTTCAGCCTCTGCCTCAACTATCCCAGTTGCCCCCTTCTCTGCATGGGCCTCCCTCCTAGGAATCCTGACGTGGACCCATGAGGACAGACGAGCAGGTGACTCTTGGTTTCTCTGTCTTGGTGTGTGTGGCCTTTCTGGAGGCCCCTCAGATGCTCTGTCAAGCTCAGAGAAAGCCCATCCACCTCGCCTCCCTGTGCTCCTGTACACCAACAGGAACCAGTCCCGGTAAGCGAGTTCCCAGAGCAGGATAACTAGGTGCTCAGAGTGTGGAGAGGGCAGAGCGGCACCCCTCCCATCAGGTAGCCCTCTGCTCTCAGTGTGTGCAGAGCACGCGTGTTTGGGGCAGGGGGAACAAGGGCTCTCACTGCTTTCCGTCTGCCCTCCCCCCCACTGCACTGGCTCCGTCGTCCGGGGCCAGGGTCAGGCCAGGCCGTGTTGCTGGTTCTGGGAGAGCCTGGGTAGGAGAGATCTGATTTCACAATATGAGCAGCAGAGTTTACGCCCCAGTTCTGGATAGGCGCACACTAACTGCCCGGCTCACGGCTGTTTCATCTTCTGGGGTGAGGTTAGTGACCAAGGGAGACCGTGTGTTCCTCCCTGCCCCACCTGGCCCCCGAGAGCAGACACGACCCATGCAGCTTAGGGCACCTCCTTCCACCTGCCATCTCAGTTGCCTCTGGCCCCAGGCAGGTGGAGGTAAGGGAGGGGGGACTCCAAACCAAACCCTGGCTGGGAAACACCTAAAAGAGCCAAAAGAGGGCTAAGCAGGGCATCAGAGTAGGGTGGGGGGAAGGGGAGGGAAACCCAAGTCTGAAGGGGAGGCTGTGTCTGGGATTCATGAACAAAAACACCGGTGTATGGAGCGGGGAGGCTGGGCATGGGAAGGACAGCTGAAACAATGTCGACAAAATACTGATAATTGTTGAAGTTGGGTAAGGGGTGCTTGGGGATTCATTACACGGGTCTATTTTTAAGTTTGACATTTTCCGTAATAAAAATTAAACAGAGAAAAACTTAAGTCCAAACCCCTCTTCTTTGCTTTCAGGCCAACTCCACTTCCGAAATTAATTTACCATTCCTTTCCAACACGAAGCTCCGCGGTAGTCTGCCTGGTTTCCTGTCACCAGAAAGTGCCTTTTACTTGTTTTCACTCTCCCCACCCGGGTAGGTCAGTGAACACGGGTGAGAGGAGCCCCCTCGTTCTGGGCCAGGAGCAGGGGGTCTTTCTGTCCAATCCCATCCATTGTTCCAAGGCCAGGGCAGGCTCCAGCTTCCCTAGGAAGCGCCCCCCAACTCCTTCCACTCACCATCCCAGCCTCCTCTGACTGTCCCCACCCCCTACTGAATCCCCAGGGTTGCCTCATGTTGGAGACTGACTAGGACTGAGGCGTGAATCCTATAGACTCTTGACCTGCAATGCTGCCACCCCTCAGTTCCCCGCCCTGTCTAGATCCCACATCTAATCACTCCTGGACCCATCTTTAGCTAAAACACTTCTTAAAGTCTGGCTTCCCGGTCCTGACAGGATCCATCCTGTGACACTCCACAATCACATTTCCTCACTGACCCTCACCTCCATGTCTGTCCATGACAACCTCAGCAGCCTTCCTTCGCTTGTGCCCCCCATTTCCCCTTTCTAGATGTCTGCAACCCACCACTTCCCACTCCTGAGGGGGGTTATCCCTGGACGCCCCCAAAGAGCTCCCAATCTCCTGTTGCTGGGAGCGTACACCTCTACCTTCCCTGGGGCCTACCACTTAATAGGTTCTTTCTTGATCAACCTTCCCCCCTAAAATTTTGATTGCATTTCTTCTGCTCATTTGGACCCCGGTGTATCTTTGATCACTCATATGCAATTTAGTTTGCTCTACTTATCCCAGCACCTTTTTTCTGCTTTCTGCAGAAGTGTTTCTTTTTGCATGTTCTACTGAGGGTCAGGAGGGAGAAATCTGGTGGGGTCTGCGCAGGGGTGAGGGTGTAAGAGACAGCTTGCACACACAGAGGTGTGAGCTCCCACACAAATCCCTCCATGCAGGTTATGTAAGCACGGTCTAGTCAAGCATGTGGCACTGTGCCGTGCCCCCCGAGGATTCGGTGTTCTCTTAGTCAGGGTTATATAAAACTGCATGGGTCTCTCTGTAAGTGCGTGCTTAGCTGAGCTCAGCCCTTATTTTGAACACATTTCCATGTACTTTTCTAAGTTAAAAGGCTAAGACTTCTGCCTCTTTTCACCTAATTCCTAATTTCCCCCAATCCATCACACAACTATCTCCTCGATTCCACCCCCCCCACCCCACTTAGGACTTTACCTGTGTGGGGCGGGTGTTGGCCCGGGCGCCTGCATCCCTCCGGAGCCTGTGCTGAAGGGCCCCATTCTCGGAGGGCAGTCCGTAGCTGGTGCAGTGTTCAAAGGGCATATACTGGTACTGGGGAGCACTACCCCACCAGTTGTGTTCGCCCCCATGCCGCAGGGACCCAGCTGGCTCCATGTTCCCTTCCTGGGCCAGGCCTTGGCCTGCTTGCCCCCGTCCTCCCCCAATACAGCTCCTTAAGCCTGTCCTCTTGCCTGTCCCCAAGGCGTCTGGGGCAGCATGCCCACCCCCAGCTATTTATAGCCATCTCTCTGTCACATGACCCCCCCCCCCCCCGCCCGCCACATCTGATCTGCTTGGGGTCGAAGCAGGTGTGAGAGCAGTGTGGGGGAGGGGTTGAGAGGAGAACCTGAGGGACAGCCCCACAGGGAATTCCCTCAACAGGGCCAGCAGCACTGTCCCCTCCATAGTCATAAGGAGGCTTCCAGCCCCAAGCCACTGGGCCCTCTATAACACTCAGACGAGGATGGAAAGTGGCTCAGCATGCTCTCCAACCTGTGTTCCCAGAGAGTGCCGGATCTGCACCCAAGTGTCCTGCCCTCTCTTCAAACGTGGAGAGGTGAAAGGTGGGCGCTGGATGGACTGAATCTAAGGTCTGGGCACACTGGTGGGTAACTCACCGGAGAGAGTAAGTGGTGCCTCTCTGCCATCTTTTCCTGTTGGGTTGCTCCCAGCTCGATATCTTCCCAAGATTGAGTCCTCATCTGTTGGACCAGCTTTCCCGACCCATCTGATTTTCAGTTTTCTCCTCCAGCTCTGCTATTTCTATCTGCCAGAGGCTGCTAATAATGCTTTGGTGTCATCCCTTTGACCCCACCCTTATTACCCACTGGGTGTGGGAAACAGGGTAAGAGCCTTGGGTTCTGGCCTTTCCCCCACTTCCCAGACAAGTATGTCAATCACACCAGAAGCCTGGACTCTCGGGGAGGGACTGAGCTTCTATTTAGACTGTTGAGCACCTGCCTAGGTCTATCAGGGCAGGTTAGATAACAGGGGAGAAAGGGAAGTGGGCCAGGGGTATGGGGGAGGCCGGAGGTGGGGGGAAGGGAGTAAGTTTATCTCATCACGAGCCCCACAAATGTAAGATGACGGGGAAGTCCTCTGCTATTCTTCCCTTTCAGATCAATAAATAACTTTTGGCCAAGGCTGAACGACTCTATCTGATGTCAGTTGTTTTTTTTTTTTTTAACTGATTTTCCTAGGACATTCCTTCCTCTGTGAACTCTTCACCTTAGAAGAAAAGTTACAAACATGAGCCAATGTGTAGTTTAGAATCTGTCGCCAAGTAGGGTCTGTCCCAGGATATTCCAAGTTCAGGGATGGCAGAATAAGGAGACCAATCATCTGGTCTATAATTAAATCTTGATCTCAGCTCATCGAAACTGTCCAAAGCAGGTGAGATGGATGTCATTAAAAGCAGGTTGTCTGGGGCACCAGGCTGGCTCATCTGATGGAGCATTTGACTCTTGATCTCGGGGTTATAAATTCGGGCTCCATACTGGATATAGAGATTACTTAGATAAATCTTTTTTTTAAAAATAAAAGCATGTTTTCTAACATAAATCCTATAGCTTGAAGGCCTATAATCCACCAGCTACGATTAAAAATATATGATGGTTTGAGGGACCGAAGGCTGTTGACATTCACCCTCTCTGCAGGCAGAACATGAGAGATCTAAGGATTAGGTGTAAGATGAGAGGAATACTTCCTTAATAAGGAGAGTACAGTGCCAAAGTGAAAGTAGATTCTTTGGGGGGCTTTGGAAACAGAAAGACTGTCACCTGTTTGTGGAATATGGCTCTCCCGAAGGTTGCTAGTTTCTACAGGGACTCAATAATCCCTAGAACACAGTTACTATTTCTCTACTATTCCTTAGAAAATCAGGACATGGTTACGGATTCCAAGATTTGAAGACAGAGATCAGTGGCACTGGGAAAATCCTCATTCCACCAAACCAAGTAGAAATGCCAGCTGCAATTCTAAAAACCAGATTCTAAAATTGGGAGGGTCAAGGAAACGTACAGCTGCTGGTGCTAGCGAGCAAGGATCTGTGAGTAATCATCTTGAGTTTGACATCAGAAATAGTTAAAATCTCATGGGCTACCATCCTTCGAAAGAACAAGAAAATAATATGTAAACTATGACCACCCCCCGACCCAACAACCCATAGGTACCGTGCTTAGGGTCTTATTTGGAAGATGGGTTTCTGGGGAGTTCTGTGAAAAGCTCCAAAATCTGGAAACAAATTTGTAACCATGCATGCATTCTATAAGGTATGTACACTGTGTAAGGTAGGTACTCTTCTGAGGTTTTCAATAGATTTTCTTGAGGTCCATGATACTAAAAAGTAAAACCTATAGGCTTCTGGAATTGCTATTTGAAGGAAGGTTGTCAAAAACGACCAAACAGCACACATGTGCAGGGGATGGTGTGTGTGAACAAGCCAGCCCCTTGGCATCCCATCAATTTGAGCATGAACTTTCTGGGTTACACCCTTGTTTTCAGACCTCTTCAAATCTGGCCCCCCAGCCCACTGGACTTCACACCATTACACTCTTTTAAGGGCTTCCGGCCGTCACTTTCCCTCTGCACATCCAGCCTAGCACTGATTCCACGACTACATACTTTCTAGTTTCACCTAGGCAACTGTGACCCTCTTCACCCCACACTTTCTCTCTAGATGTACTCACTGGTAGTCATTTCTCCTCTACTCCCCATTGGACCCTGTCCCCCAGATCTTGACAAATCCTTGGTCCCAAGGCCTACAGAAGGCCTTCCTGATAGTGCTGGACAGGTCTCTCTCCCTTCTGGTTTTTCAAACATGATACACTTTTGCCTATTCTCTACCTAACCGACACAAAGATGGAATAGCCTTTGGTCTCAGGCTCATTCTCCCAGTTCAGTGGGAAATATCCTTTTTTCCCAAAAAAGTGAGGGAAGAAAAAAAATTTCACGCTAGGAAGTCCCAGAAGCAATACTGTCAGGGAGGAGCATATACTCAAGCTAACATTTTGTTTCACATCCTGACCTCGGTTTCTACAGAAAGGCAGTAACTTAGGGGGTTACGGTAATAAAAGAATGCATGCAAAGAACTTTACCAGTGTTAAGCACTGAGTATGAATGCCTGATACCAAACTGAAGCTCATTGTGCCCAAGTTAACAATTCTCAAGCTTTTGTAAGGCGCTAACACCTGCTAACACTGTGTCATTTGTTTACCACGCATATTTAATCCTCCCAGGGACCCTTTAAGGGAGAAACAATTTTCCTCCTTCTTAGCTAAGGGAAACTGAGGTTCCATGAAGTTAGGTACCTTAGCCAAGCTCTCCAGTATCTCAAAAGGCTGAGCCAGCATTCAAAATGTATTTAATTCTAGAGTTCATGGCCTTAAAGCTACATTTCTAACTTTTTTGTGTATTTGAAGTCTTTGAGCCTCATTTCCCTCTTCTGAAAAAAAAAACAACAACCAGGAAAATGACTAGCCTGTGGGCCCACAGGGAGGGCTGACTGGGAAGGGGCAAGTGCTCCCTCGGCTGTGGCCATCATTACCACGTTCCTCCTCTGACCAGACACCTGCCCTGCCCGCCCCTCGAATCACGGCTCTACTCTCTTGGCCTGCGTTTCCTCTTCCCTCAAGCAGGAGGGAGGAGAGCAGCAGAGAAGGGCAGCCCCCAGCTCAGGGAGGGGGATAATTTTAGCAGAGAATCCCTGGCAGAGGTAGCAGGGGGGAAGGGAAGAGAGCTATGAAATTCAACCTGATACTCTCATTCAAGGGCGGGGTGGGTAGGACACACAATCCGGGTCAGAAACCAGCGCCTCGCTCTGTAATTCCCAAACATACCACACCTCCAGAAAGCTTGCCTATCCTGGAAATGGGCACTTTGCTTACTCCCACGGCTCCAGTAGTATCTTAACCTCTTCGAGACTTTGCATCTCTCCCTCCCCTGAGGACAGCCCCTGCTTTCTCCTGCAGCCAAGCAGCGTCAGCAGGCTTTTCACGCCTTGCCTGTGTTCTTCAGCCAATTCTCCTCCTGCCACTTGCTGATATGCTTCAGCTCAACTTAATCCCTTTTTGTCTTCCTCCTCCTCCGTATCTCCCAACCACTTTCCCCCAGGTCCCACCAGTGCTTCCTATACCAAGATGTTCTACAGAATTTCCCATCTCTTGCTAAGCCTCCATGGCCCACATGCACTTGCACACTCGACTCTCCAGGCACACACTTTGGACATACTGCACCCCAAGAATTTCCCAACCTACAGAGCCCACTGCTTAGATCTCTTTCACGCTGCTCTGAGTTCTCTTACAGTCCATGTCCACTCTAGAAAACCTTAAATCCAACTTGGGACCATGTAGATTCGATAATCCTCACCACCCTCCAATTCCAGCCCAATCTCTTTTCTCCAGCCTCCATCCCCTAATTTACATAATCCAGAACCAACACTGCTTGCTAATGACTCTTAGATCTCCTCTGACTTGAGAAATCCCAGTATGCCAGCTATATTTTGGGTAGTTACCTGTGACCACGACATCTGAGATGGGCCCCCACCTTTATATGTAACAAACATTATGGCAGCAAAGGAAGGGTGTTCAGCTCTGGGTACACCTTGGGAGGTGGTGCAGAATGCTGTAAGGGGCCAAGCAAATGAGAATATGTGAGCTTCACAAAATTATCTGTGGAAAAAGAGATGTCAGGCGCACATCAGCAATAAATATGAGCATTTATTTGGCACCTGAAGGCAATATAAAATCCTGGCAGTGGGAAATGGAAACGTTCTATCACCTAAATACTTCCATATGATATTGACCCAAGGGCAGGACTCAGCACCAAGTCTCCAACCCCCACCCCGGCTCACAGAACAAGTATTATTGAGCACCTCAACTACTACAGGCTGAGCACGTGCCAGGGACCATGGGAGATGCAGAAGACATTGTCTGACACACGACATCTGTCTTCATGAGCTAGTAGTTATCAGTGCATAACACAAAACACACAGAAAAACCTAGAGTATAAATACTAAACTGTGTATATTGTTTAAGGGAAATTTTGTCCAGAAGTAGGATTCTAGCTAGGGTTGCTTTCTTCCTTCCTTCACCCAAAAACATTTACTGAAGACCTACCATGTGCCAGGCACTGGGTATATATTGGTGAACCAAAGAGACAAAGAGACAAGGTTTCTATCCTCAGGGAGCTTACACCCTAGTAGGGGAAACAGAAATGAACAAATGAAGCAAGCAAATACGTGATTATAAATCATGCTAAGTGCAATGAAGAAATCAAACAGGACAGAGTAATAAAGAAACATGGAAGATTAGTTAGAGATAGAATGGCCTAGGAAGGCCTCCACAAGGTGGCATTTAAGCTGAAAGTTGTGAGGAATGGAGCTCAGTAGACCCTAGGAGAGTATCTGCGATGGTCCAGGGCAGGAAAGAGCTCAGAATGTTTGAGAAACTGAGGATGGCACCAGGGCAATCACTTAGAGGGAAATCAGCCTTTAATGAGGTTCAAGGGGAAGGTAGGTTAGGAGTTTGCACATTACTTCAGGTGTAACAGAAATCTTAGCAGGGGAGTGACATGATCAGATTTATATTTAAAAACCCTAAACCAAAATCTGTCACATAGAGATTAGATTGGCGGGGGCAAGAATGGAAGAACAAGAGAAGTCCCTGAAGAAAAGGAAAAGCACAATGTATGGCACAGATACAGAAAGCTTCTAGGGGATACAGCCTCAGATGGAGACCCGGGAGAAGGGAAAACAGGCCATATAAAATCAAAAGGGGATTTAATACTGAAACAGAAAGCAGGAACAAGCTACTACATGATATCCGTGAGCAGCCGAATGATCCAATTAAGTAGTGTTTTAGACAGATATGGTGGCAGCAGTAACCAGGATGAGATGAAGGTGAAAGGGGAGAAACAGGAAGTAGGGAGATAACTACGAGGATGCTTTTTTAGAAAAGGACATTTCAGAGGAAGCAAAAGATAAGGTGGCAGGTTACAGAGTATGAGGAAGCATACCACTCTTATCTGCCTCTGCTAACACTCTCTGCTGAGGTTCATCTCAGTAAACAAACCGAGAGAGTAACTGATTAAGAAAACTCTGGAACTTCCTGGGCAAAGATCAACGAGTTCCAGGTATAAGGTATCCAAGCTGTAACCTGCTGAGAGGCTGGATTCCTCGAGCCCAAAGGAGCCAACTGTGGAGCGGAGAACCCCGGCCCTCCACTGGGTAGCCTTGTGGTCCCGACCACACCCGCATCAGCAGCGTACCACCAGTCCTGTTGGCCCTTTTGAGGCAAAACGAAAAACGTCTACGTTGAATCAGGACACCTTCCACACTCTCAGTCTGGGATAAATGGGGTTGGAATATGAAAGAAAAAAAAAGACAGGAGATGGTCTCTGAAACGTCTTAGCTAATGTAATAGAAGCAATTACCAAAGTGCTGTCTACCAAAGTCCTAGGGCCAGGGAGCGAACACAAGCAGCGGGAAACCCGCATGCCCTCTCCCCATAAAGACGCTGTGTTCGCAACATCATCGGCCAGGCTGCTCTGCTGTGGCAGCCGGTCGGGCCAGAGCCAGCTCTGCAGGGAGGGAGCCGCCACAGGAGGGACTGGCCTGTGGCCCGGCGTGCCCAGGCGGAGAGGACAGGCGTGCTCCACAAGCCCCAAGGTTCCCAATCCCTGAGGGGGAAGAGAAACCGTGCGCCAGAAGAGGAGAGGCCCCATCAGGCCTCCACGCGGCAGGGCTGTGGGGACGGCGTCACGTGGGAGGGTGGCCCGGGAACAGGTAGAGGTGGCGGCACAGGGTACTGCAGTACTCGGACATCTCCTTGCAGCGGTGGAACTCCGTGCCAGGGGCGTAGCCCTCACGCTCCTTGATGAGCGCGTTCACCTGCAAAGACAGAAACCCACGGTCCCCAGGCTGAGCCTCTGGGCGTGAGAGGCAGGCTGGAGAGATGACGACAGACAAGGGCAGGGCAGAGGGTGGAACCCAAGCAGACGGAGCCCAAAGGAGGCGACTGACCTTCACGAGCATGTCAGCCACGTGCATGTCACAAGCCCTCTCAGAGAACACCTGGGTGAGGGCCTCAATGTACCAGGAACCCCGTTTGGTGTTCCGCATGGCGGCAGTGCCTGCAACAAGGACGGAGTCCCCCACAGTGTGAAGGTCACGGCACAGCTCACATGGCTGGACGACCCAAACTCGACTTCCACGGCACCCTGTACCCTCCCCCTTCAGAGAGCCTGGAGGTGGGGGGTGGGTGGGGGAGGGAAGGTGCGTATCTCCGAGAGCGCAGTGTCGGGCTTCCCTCTGGGGGCCCCGAGTACCTCTGAGGCAGGCATAGCCACAGATCATGTCTGAGCGTGTGGGCAGTCGGGTCTTCAGCAACTCCTCCCTGCTGGCGTCGCTCTCCTCGCACTCAGAGGATCCAGTGTGGTTCTTTCCATCTTGCTGGTCCACCCCACGGTCCGTTTCATCTGTAGCAAAGGCAGACAGAATGGACAGAGACGTTATTTCCTCCCGTGGCTCTTGGGCCTGCCACAGGCAAGCCGGAATTCCCTGCCACCTTGACTGGGAAGAGCCATTTCCAGCTGCTGCCTCCAATCTCTGGCTGACGAATTAAAGGAAAAAAAAAAAATATCATTACTCCCATTGCTGTCCAGCACGCAGCCATTACTCAGGGGAGCACCCAGAGGCCCGGCGCCATGCTCAAGCATCTGCACATACATGAGGTCTGAGCTTCATCCACTCTGTGCAAGATGGAAAGTGCCGATCAAACACTCCTTGTAAACAGAACTAAAAATCCCACGTCCATAATTTATTTGTTCAATTAGCAATAGACATGGAAGTCAGTGCTTTTTATGACAATACACAATTAAAATACTGACAATTCAGTTTTATATATAAATAAGAAAACCACGTTAATAAATCGGTAATATGATTACTACACGCATGCTATATAAAAATGACCTCAAATCTATATATCAATAAAAAAATTTAAAAAACCCTAAATGTGTTCAGTTTCTAAGTCTCTGGTATTTTTAAGTTACTTACTCCTTATTAATTTCATAAGCCAAATTGTGGCAGGCATCCAAGATTTAAGAGAAATTTGTAAAAGGAAAAACTTAAAAATTGGGATAATTTGACTATTTTCTTCTATATGATTGAAAAAGAACACCATTAATCAATTTTAGCAGTTTTCAACATACCCTGACTACATGTCCAACCTCCTGACCCAGGCCTTATCTATGCCCAGACATATCTTTATTTGGATGTTGCAGTTTTATTTTGGAGGTGGGTGGGGATGCGGTCAGTAGGAAAAAGAGACAGGGAGGACACACAGCCCAACAAACCAAAGATTAAGAGAGCAAAGTCTTTTACAGTATTCCTGCTCCATGCAACACTCGAGAGAGCCCAAAAGGCAAGTGAAGCTTGAAGAACTATGGGGAAATGACCAAAATTCACTAATCCCAAAAAAAGTTACTGAGCAACTGCCATGTGCCAGGCACTATTTCACATTAAGCCTTAGGGATGTAAAGATTCCTGCCCTTATGGAGCTCACACTCCAGGCAACTGGGGAAGGGAGAGTAATTTTACAGACATCAGTTATATTAACTAAGTACAAGAGAGGACAGGTGAGCTCAAATCTTCAAAGGTCACCTCTGGAAGGATTTAATTTGAAGACAGAAGATTCAGATTACCCCAGAAAAGAGCAATTTCTCCTATCCAGATCTGATATTGTATATATATCTCTGAATACAGAAGAGAAAATGATCATAAATGTCTTTATTTCATTTTATTTTGCCAGTAATACCTCCTGAAGGAAATAGGCCAAGCTAAATGTGTCTCTCAAGGAAAAGGAAACTTCTTTCTTGCCTTCATGTCTCAGATCTATTAATCAATAAGTGTTATTGCTTCTTCCAATAATACAATATCCCATCTGTTTTCTGTTATGACTGCTACAGTTTTTGAGGAGATAATTTTCATCCCTTCGTTCAATATTTATTAAGAGCTACCAAATATCAGGCAGTGCCCTGGGCCTGGGCATCCAGCTGGTGAATAAACACTAAGTTCCTGCCTTCACATACTCTTTCCTCACTGCAGCTCCCCAGCCTGGTAATCGTCCTGGAAAAGAATCCATCACATTAATTTTTTGAGCTACCAACAGCTCCACACTATTATCTGCTGAAGTCCAAAATCTCAGTTTGACTAAAGGTTTAGCTGGATGGATGGGATGTACTGCCCGCAGCCAGCCTTATCTTACTACACACCTACAGATGCCACGTCTTTAAGTTAGATCCGGGCAGACTTCTGGCCCAGCACAACATTTTGGGGGAGGGCAGGGGTTGTCCTTTTAGTCCTGGTGTGTTTGTCATCTTGTATCCCTGTTTCCTCTGAAAGGCCCTATATTTACTACTCCATACCTATGTTGATTTTATCCTTCTGGGTCCAAATTAAGCCTTACCACATTAAAATACTTACTACATGTCTTCAAACTAAGCCAACTTACAACAACCTATTCCCTACTACTTACTCCTTCATATGTATGCTTGTATCTAATTTCCCCCTTGCTTTGAGGCCTCTGAATTATTCTCAAGCTACTTCATGTATACTTGCTTTATCTTTCTAGTAATTGGTAGGCTCTTTCAAGAGACATATTTTTTTCTTTTTCCCTTTTTTTAGATAGCAGCAGTTTGAGAGACCACACATTTTCTTTTCCTTTTGTGACAGTATCCTAGTCATGTTGTAGGACCTTAATAAATTATATCCTTTGGTGATATTAGGAAGATATCAACAATGTTAACCATTTACATTTGTTGAACACACGAGAGGAAAATAAATTATTTGAATGTTAGGACAAAGTGACTTTAAACCAAACTATAAGCCCCTTGAGGGCACTGACCATGCTGTAACAGTCACGGCTGGCCTTTTCTGTGGATTGACTATGAGCCTACTGTGCTAAGTAAGCCCTTCGTATGTATTATTCCATTCAATTATCACAACAACCTATGAAGTACGTCTGATCGCTACCCACATTTTATATGGAGGAAATTAAAGTTGAGGGACATCAAGTAACTTCTCTAACTTGATATAACTAGTCAGTGGTTAGGGCTTTCAATTATTACTGTTTCCCTCTAGGAGAAGAAGTATGTCCGCACATCTTCGGAGCCTGGTCTTGGCATCCTGGCTCTTAGAAGGTAAGAGACTGCATTCGAGAAAGAAGACGGATGGAAGTAGCTCAAGGACAAGTAAGAGCCAAAGCCTTGCTTGAGGCTCCTGCACTGCTGGCCTGCACGGTACACGGAGGAAGCAGAGAAGAGGGCAGATGAAAAGAGAAGAGGGGAAGAGGGATGGAGAAAGGAAAAGAGGAAGGGTACGAAGGGAGAGAGAGAAAGAAGAGACAGACAGAAGCTCCTTAACTGTAATGAGTAACAAAAACAAGCACACCAGAGTTAATAGCACAGAAGAAGGGAGAGTTCTCCGGAGAGAAGGCAAAGGCACTGGTAAAGAGTCCTGAGAAGAGGGTGTGGTGGTGCACAGAGAGCTGTCCAACCTGAGAGCCTTGGGCTGCCCAAGTCCCAGCACACCCCATGCATTGGGAGACACTTACAGAGCAAGAGAGGCGGTGGCAGCAGTGAACAGAAGGAGGTGCCCAAGGGATCCAATAGCACCTGAGAGGAGCAAACAGGAAAGTGAGAGCTGGTGGGAGGCTGCCCAGGAGCCACCACCCAGGTGCTGATCTGCCAGGGCACTCACCTCCACGGCAGGCCTGGATGAAGAACATTTTCGGCTTGTTCTGAAGGTTTGGGCAGCTGGCGTTGTCAAAGAGCCGAAAAACCTCTTGAAGCTGCCAGAAAGAAAGAAAGGAGGAGGGAGGTTAAGTAGACCGCAGGCCTTCCTGAGGCCTACATGTACCACAGTAGCCGTTACCAGAGAGACAGGCAGGCAGAAGGGGAGGTGGCCCAGCGTGAAGAGCTGTCAGCCGCAAGACGACACACACCTGAAGCAGTCGGCCATCCACACCATAGATGCCTCCCTCCACACCATGAGAGAGAAGTGCCACAATACAGGAGTCAGTGACACGGTGGGCAGGTAACTGGGCAAAATTCTGAAGTTTCTCTTGCATTTCCTGGAGGAAAGACACCTTTTAGTGTTGTTCACTGCAGTCTGCAACAACATAATCTTTCTTTGGTGTCTGAAACCCTAAGCCATTACAAGAAAAAATGTTTTCTGTATATTACTGTGGTCAATGATAAGTCAGAGACCCCAGGAGAGGCCAAAAAAGCTACAGACTCATCAGAAAAATGCATGACTTCAGACACAGAATTCTGAATATAATTTCACAAAATCCAGACTCACTATCTTAAGAACACCTAGACTAAACCAAGTTACTAATAAAGCTCGTTTATGAGCTAGTTAACTTTATCCACTCCCCAATCATCAACCCGATCCTTTTTTTTTAGAGCATATAAATGGCACAAAGGGGACCACGAACTGAGCTATGAATGAGTAAAATACCTTTCCAGCCATAAGCAAATAAACCGTTCTGACAAAGCGCTACTGGAATCATAATAGAGAATAATAGTACTTTCATGCTGGTTTTGGTCTGAGATTTTAAGTTCCCAGAGACATGATGATATCTGCATAAAATCCTCCATTCACGGAAGAGCACACTGTCTGGAGAATTCTGCACAGGGCCATGGTTACATACATGGGCTATAGGATCAGACAGACCTAGGTTTGACCCCTGGGTTCACAAATTGGAACCAGTTATTTGGCCCCTCAAAGCTCTAATACTCATTTTGTAAGAAAATAATTAAGAGTAAATTTTCTCCAATTTCATAAAGATTAAATGAAATACTGTAGAGAAAGGATTTATAACGATGTCTGGCACATACTGCAAAGTTCTGCCATTATGATAACGTGCATATCTAACAAGGAGTAGCAATGTTATATTTTCAGAGAAACCTACTACTGGCCAGTCTTGTAGTCCAACTTAAGAATCTTCTCTATGGTGCACCAGGTTGCCATAGCCGAGTATCACTCTACCTTAAGCATTTGGCCCATCCAATGGAAAGTTATACAAAATAGTAAATAATCTGATACAAACTATTAAACCTATGTCTTCCTCTACAACTCAAGAAGTCTGAGTGGTCTCTCCTATTTGAGACCAGAAGAAAACAAACAAGCTCATTTTACTATGAATTTTAGTGAACTCTAATGAGTGTAACGATAGCAAACCAGGCAGGACAGTTACAGTAGAGCTTTACTTAACAGTTACCAGGGGCAGCTCCCAATAAAAAGCACACATGTGTAATACATTGCAGCGGTTCCAGAAACTTGCAAGAAATGCAAAGTTTTGGGTCCCAGCAAACTATGTTTTAATAAGCCCTCCAGGTGATTCTGACACGCTAAATTTGAGAACTACTGGTCTATTTGTTTGGAATACTTCTGTTTGCAGATAACTGAGAAAATTATATAGAAGACTTGAAAGTCTGTAACTGAACTGGAAATGAAGAAACTGGCTTTACTGAAAAGTATGTACACTTTCTGGGCAAAGAGAAGCCAATCATAATATTGGATATCTTAAGGTAATAAAAAGATACCCAGAACTCACTTAGTTCAAGAATATATAATCTCAAAATACAGAAGTATGAATGTTCTTCTGGAGTTGGCCATAATAGAATTTTTTTTAAGATTTTATTTATTTATTTGAGAGAGAGAGAGCGGTGGGGGGACGCAGAGGAGCAGAGGTAGAGGAAAAGCAGACTCCCTGCTGAGGAGGAAGGTTGATGGACCTGAGGGATCATGGGGGGAAGCCCGAAGGCCCTGGGATCATGACCTGAGCTGAAGGCAGACGCTTAACCAACTGAGCCACCCAGGCGCCCCTTTAATAGAATTTTAATCCAGAGTAGTTGATGTTAATTTTGCTGGAAGAAGGCAATAAAAATGTATATTTGGCATCTACTCACGAGCATTTTGAACTCAAGTGAGACTCTTAGGTCAGTAAATAGAGGACAACAAAGCCCAAAGTAAGAACACACACACTCAGTAATCAAATTTAATAGTACTAACTGATAACTGGGGGTTATTCATTTGGGGGAAATTTTTCCAAAAGTAGCATAGCTTAAAATAGGATCTCTAGATTTATTTCTGATAAAATTACAGTACTTCTAAAAATAGCAAGGTTCTTAACTCTTGCCTGGGTTTTTGGCTGGAGGTTGGGGGACACAAGGGAATAAACTATAAACCCTCTGAGATGATATGCAAAATTTTATGGCTAGCTGCATTTTCCAGGGATGACCCATAGAGCATCCTTACATTTTCAAGGCAGTCTGTGTCCCAGATGCAAGTTAAAAATCAATACCACATGGTAAAAGGAAATTTGCCACTTTAAAATGTATCTCCATTTCCTAATATATGATAAATTGTAATTCTAGAACTAATAACCTCAGGAGGGAGGCACGGTGACAGAAGACTTTGATGACAAAGAGAAAAACTGAAAACCTACATAAGCAGTGAGAATACCAGTGTACTGTCCAGCACTGTCAAGTGAAGAGGATTATCTAAAACTGTACTACTTCAAATTTTTAAATGCAATTATTTCTAAAGTCAAAAGGTATAATGGGGGGGAAAAGATCTTAATTTTTTTGGTTCTCTTTGCTCATCAAATAATCACATGATTAAAGAGTTGAGTCTCTTGAGAAGTCTGACCAGGAAGAAAGTACTCTGTGCAGATGCCCAAAGAACCAAATTATCATACCCATTGTAACTACTTGGTTTTAACTGTATCGGAGAAGTTGATAGGCCACTGATGGAAACTGACTTTGCAATATCCTCCTCACATTTCTGAATCTCCAGAGCTGAGAACAAGGCTACACAGGGAGGGTTCTATCCCAAGGTTCAGTCCTATGCCTTTTGCTCTTGTTAGTCTACTCTCCTTCTCAAAGATCCCATACTCTCATCCCTTAAAGTATTTCTCCTACACAGGTAATGCCCAAATTTACATTTTTGGCCCTGACTTCTCTGAGACCCTCAATTCCTTACTTAATTTTTCAATCTTCTTCCATATGCAGTCATTCAACCACCTAATAGTACAATCATGCCATTATGCTATTTTCTACAAATATTCTTTCCCTCTTGGTCTACTATTCTGTCCAGGCTCCCAACATCTGGTATTGGCATTATATCAACTCCAAACTGGATTCCCTGCCACTGGTCTCTTCCTTCATTCTTTTCAGTGGTGCTTTGAATCATCACTGTGAATTTATCACCTTTCTGTTAAAAAAAAAAAATTACTAATGGTTTTCTAAAACAAGGAAGCTCAAGGCCTTGGCATTCTGATCCCTTTATCTCCAATCTTATTTCTGGCACTCCTTTGCCCTAGGCAACTGGTTTACCCTAATGTCCCTCACATCACACACACATTTCCCCTCTCTCGGCTATTCTCCCTGCCTAGGACCCCTTCACCACTCCTCTGTGCTTTAGTGGCTTCTTTCAAGGCCAGCTCAAGTCTCACACCGTCCATTTACCCTTCTGGCCAGATCTACCCAGGGGATGTTTCTTTCTCTTAACTACTGTAGAAGACACTGTCTCCTCCTGCTTGGTCCTTCAGAATAGAAGAAGTACTTCCATTTTTGCTGATGTCAAGACTCCTCATCTAACTGATGTCCTGTGAATTGCAGATTCACATTTAAAAAAATTTTTAGTATAGAAAACATAGTCCCCCACCATTATAAAGTGCTCAAAATTAACTAATTAATTTTTAAAGTAAGCTCTCCATCCAGCGTGGGGCTTGAACTCACAACCCCAAGATCAAGAGTCACATGCTCTTACACAATCATTCTCACAGAAGATAGCTAAGATACAAAAATAAAGACCACAGACAATGCTGAAGACAAAAGAGATTCCCTACCTTAACAAATCAAAGTGAATTTCCTAGAAACTTTGATTTTACCACTGACATTCCCAAAGGCAAGTTTAAGAAAGTGCTATTATTCTGGAATCAAAATGATTCCAAGGGATGGGGGAAATAGGTGATGGGGATTAAGGAGTGCACTTCTCATGATGAGCACAGAGTAATATACGGAAGTGTTGAATTACTATATTGTATACATGAAACTGTTTTTTAACACTGTATGTTAACTAACTGGAATTAAAATTAAAACTTAAAAAAAAAAGAGGAAAGGAATGGAAATGGAATAAAAAAAAAAAAGAAGAATCAGTATCTATTTGCCAATAGGCTACTATCAATTTCAGAACAGAAATACCTAAAGGTAACTAAGTCAGCAGTATAGCTCAGTAATTGGGGTTAACAGGGAATAATAGATAATGAAAATGCTTGTGATTTGCAGGGATCTAGTCTAGAAGTAATCGCCCCTAAGATCTTTCTTGTGGTCACAGAGCTGGTAAGGGGAAGGAATTTCCCCATGTTAACTCATTAAGCTGCCACGGACAGTTCCAGCAAACTTCCATTTGCAAGAATGTCATCTGCCAAAGTAATCTTTTGAACAATAACTAGACTTGTAAGCAACAATATCAAATCAAGAAGTAAATGTCCTGGGTCGCTTTGGCTTAGAGATATCTTTCCTGATTGGCTGGGTGAATCTCAGAGTCTCCTCACATCCTGAGTGACTGGGAATCAAGTCTCTGAATATGTAAGAATAACAACCCGACCTGGGACTGGTATTACTCAAGGAGAGCACACTGACGCTGAGAAGTTAACACTGAAGCAGCTGGTTTGTCCTAATTCTTTTTTTTTTTTTTTCTTACTAGATTGCAAGGTGAGACACAGAACGGGATGAGTAAAAAGGTAAGGAGGAGAAAGTAACCTATCCAGTGGGCAGAGGAGCAGAGGATGTGCCTGGCTCCAGCGTTGCCCAGCTCTCCACTGTACACATTAGATGTACCTGTGCAGTCTGGTCAAGTAGAACATGGACTTTGTAGCCCAAGAGCTTGAAGAGGGTGACCAGAGTGCTGTGGTCCACATCCCCTCCAGAGCGAAACTCCAGGTCTTTCTCTCCAGTGAAGTGCACATTGCTCAGCACCAGTGCCAAGCCACGAGGCCGAGACCGCAATCGATAGGCCTGGCGGGGAGGGGGAGCCAATTAGAGCTTCTTATGGACAGAAACTGTTTCCCCAACTGAACGAGACATTGCAAGAAAACAAAGCCATCATATTCTTGTTCACCCCACCAAGTCAATATAGAGAAATGCCCAGAGAAGATAACCAATCAGTACTGACTTTCTGACCAACAAAACAAGAAGGAGATATATATGCAAACTAAGTTCAGGTGCCCAGGAAGGGTGTCTCATTTCCCAACTTTTCCTCTTGCATTCTGTAGGACTCACCAGCTGGTGGTGCGTTTGATAAAACTCGGGAGTGCAAGGCTTCACCTGAAGGCAGGGAGGACCATCTCCGTTGTCTAGGGAGTGTTCCACAGTATCTACGGCATAGAGAGCCGAAAAACTAGTGTACAATCTATGTGTCAATCCCAGTACTTCATTATAACCTAAGGCACCCTGTTGAACTGGGGTTTTAATAGTTAATGGTCTTGCTCACTCCCCTATATTAGAAGACCCATGAGGCCAGAGACCCTGTCTGCTTTTGCTCACCACTGGATCCTCTGCACTTAGCCCACACACAGTAGTGCTTAACCCACTGAATGACTGAATGGGTTATCTGATAAAAGCCTTGTTCTGATCACTAGGCTACTCAGTCAGTAGGCTAGTGGCCTATAATGTAGTCTCTTCTCATCCTAACATAACAGCTTTAAGGAGCCAGGCCAGTCATGTGGAGGAATCTCCTACCTGTACCAGTTGCTCTAAGGACTAACTGCCATAAAAAAATCATCTGTGACGGAGGGAAAGCAGGCCCAACCAATACCCCATCTAAAGTCTCCTGCTAGTCCCTAACAAATTCACCAAGGAGACTGTTCCCAGTATGAATGAAAACAGGTATCGTGCTAGGGCAAAGTCAGATACCAGTCAAGAAAAAGTCAATCTGTGGGATGTGTTATCCCACTGATTCTCACCTGGAGACAGGCGGAGCTGCTTGCGAGGGGGACAGGACTCACACATCGGGAAGGGGAGACTCAAGTCGTAGTCACAGCTCAACTGTAAGAAATCAGGACCCGCCATGCCAGGCCTTAGGGAGATGGTCCAGTGTGAACAAAACCATAATCTAGTCTCCCCCACCCTATCTCAAAAATTCCTTTCCCACCAAACTAACCCTTCTCAACACACATGTCTAGGGCTCCATACCGGTGGGAGTGCATGCTGAAGACCAGAGAGGGTTGTGAGCAACAGATCCTCCAGGTGACCCTGCTTGGTCTCCCTCAGGGCCACACAGAAGGCATCAAAAGCCTGGGGACCCCTCTTGGGCAGCAAGTTGAGAAGTTCCACATTTTGGCTGAAACTGCCCACTTTGGCCTAAGATAAAAGAATACAACATGAAATCATATTTACTTATTCAGCTCTAATTCTATTTCACCAGATGACCTTCCTAGTAATCTCAAGAATCCTTTTACAGGAAAAATATATGTATGGGGGAAGTCTTTCCTATTATTCTTAAATTATATATCTTTTCTGTTAAGGGCTTTAGGGTAGAAGGGCATTTTCATTTCCTTAGTAAGGTTCTACATCCTTGCCACACTTCATCATGCTCTGTTCCTACTCCTACGACCAAAGTACTGACTTGGCGTTTCTCTTTTGCTTCCCAATACCTGAATGTGCTCTCTCATTTCCAAGGTGATGATGTCCTTCTCCAGGAGGTGCTCTAACAGTTCACTCAGCAACAGTTGTTTGGCTAGCACCACTCGGTTCTTTTTCAGTGCTTCCTGATGGTCAGGATGCATGCCACACACTCCCAATATCCTACAGAAAAAAGGCAGAGGGAAAAGCTGTCAAGTACAAGATTTGGCACAGAAGAGTGGAGTGGAAGAGGTGTGGGTAGGAAGAACAAAAAGAATGGGACTTACAATAACCAATATTAAGCTAGCTGGTTAAAATCAAAGTAGTATTAAGCAGTAACACACTAATCATAAGGAAATAATGTATAATTTTTTATAGAGTATGTTCCACTGAGACCATCTTCGGAGATGAATAGCCTGTCTAGCGGAAGGAAATACCTACCTTGACAAAAATAATAGACACAAAAGAAGGAATACTCCTCTGTCTGACAGACCAATTTCAATTAAGAGATATTCCAGAAAACCTTTCACATTATTTATCTAGGCTGCTAAAAATAATATGAGTTAAGATGATCCTGAGTGAGGAAGAAAATAATTTGATACAATGGCAAAAGCTCAACCGAATGGCTGGCTTTAACAGGAAATAATTGAGACAGGCCGACACACACACATTACTCTCTAGCCCACTTCTATCAATTATACCTGTGGTCTTTGAAACTTTAGTTCCTGTGACAAAATGACACTACAAATAATCAGAATCCTGTAGGAATTAAGAATTGAGTAAGTAGCAAGTATGACAGAAAGAGTAGATAAATGACAAACACAGTCAACATAACTTGAGATCACCTGAAAGAGTTAAAGCATAAAGGCTAAATTGTTTTGGTAATTTATTAGGGATGTCTTTATTTCAAGGATTTTTTGGTTTTGTTATTGGTTTGCAAAGAGATCAGCTTCTGTTTATGAATTTTAAAAATCCCATTTCCAGCAAATATCATCTCTGTCCCTAGTTTATATAAATGCAGAGCTCCCCAGCTTGCTTAGTCAGTTTCCAAAAACATAACAACAATAAGGGCCTAATGGCAGTGAGAAAGGGATGAGGTAACAGCTTCAGTTTATAACTTAAAAACTATTGGGGCTCCTGGATGGCTCAGTCATTAAGCGTCTGCCTTCAGCTCATGTCATGATCCCGGGGTCCTGGGATCGAGTCCCACATTGGGCTCCCTGCTCAGCGGGAAGCCTGCTTCTCCCTCTCCCACTCCCCCTGCTTGTGCTCCCTCTCTCGCTGTGTCTCTCTGCCAAATAAATAAAATCTTAAAAAAAAAAAAAAGATTTAAAAATACATACTGATTTCAAAGATGTTAAAATATGTGTGTGTGTTGGTGGGGAATGGGCATCTTAATACCATGCATTTACAGGATGTACTTGGCTTAACTCTAGGTTAGAGGTTTATAGAGGAGGGAAAGGCAGAGTCCTGAAATTGCTGAGAGAGACCCAAGAAGATGGCACGTGGGATCCTGAGGCAAAGAAAGCTGTAAAACATTCCCAAGGCTTGAAGAAGCCAACTAGGGTTAAATTTGGGATTTGGGACAGTGATGTTTGAAACTCCATTTTAACTTCAGGTTTCTGTTCTCTAGAAATACTCAGGTGGGGGCGCCTGGATGGCTCAGCCGTTAAGCGTCTGCCTTCCGCTCAGGTCATGATCCCAGGGTCCTGGGATGGAGCCCCGCATCGGGCTCCCTGCTCTGCGGGGAGCCTGCTTCTCCCTCTCCCACTCCCCCTGCTTGTGTTCCCTCTCTCGCTGTGTCCCTCTCTGCCAAATAAATAAAAATCTTAAAAAAAAAAAAAGAAATACTCCTGTGACCCCAAACTTTCAGTGGAAACCTGCTACAATACAACTAGAGAAATAAAAAAACCCATTTAAGAATCACCTTAGAAAACACCAAAGCAGTAACAATGATGGCATATATGAAACTGGTAAAAATGTTATTAGACCAACTGCAAGACATCACAGCTGAATGCTGGATACATATCACTGGTGGGGCAGGTTTACTCAAGTTTCTTCTCTTAACTCACCAGTAGCGTTTTCTCCTTAAAACTTTCTCCTCCCTTGGTTTCCCTACTATTCTCTCCAGTTCCTCTCTCCACCTACAATGTTCCTGTTCCTTTACAAGATCTTTAACCTGCCCTTAAACGATGACATTCCATTAGGCAGCCCCCTCAAAGAGCCTCTCCCTATTCAATCTCATCCATACACATGATTCACTAATTCACTCCTGGTTCTTGACTCTTTCAAGTTCTAGACTTAAATTTTCAGTCAGTAACTCATTAGGTTTCATCTGAAGCATTATCCATTCTCCACACCTGCTCCTTCCTGTATTCCACTTTAGGGTGAAAATCTCAAGTATGAACTTTTCCCAAAGTAACCATGATCACCTAGAACTTCAGGACCAGCTGGAAGGGGAGGAAGGACAGGAGAAAAGGACACAAAGGGAATTCTTAAGTCTTGATTCTGTCTTTCTGCAGGTTCTGGCTCCTAAGTCCTAAATTGACCTTCTGGATCTAGACCACGAGGCATTAAAATGTTACCCAGGGTGATGCTTGCCATGAAATCATATAACTGGGGCAGAGGCGGGGACACACTCGGAGTCTCGGAACCACCTTGTCCTTTCAAAGTACTCAAACCCCAAAGCCTGTGTCGACTGCTTTGAAAACCTGATCATTACACCCAAAGCAATACGTGTCATGATACAGCCAATCCAAGTCAAAGGCCCATCAGGCAGTATCTCGGGGTTTGCAAGTCTCGTCCGTTTTATTAAGGGGACAGAGTAAAGTTCCTCATAAAAGAATAAGGGGAAAGAAAGGATGCAGAATCTTTAAGAGAAGCCGAGATCTGGCAGGACCGAGAGCTCCTTCTGTTCAGAGCCCCCTTGGGTTGCACAAAGCAGGCTGGGGCGGTCGGCTCACGAGGAACAAGGCCGACAGGAGGCCGCCGCTCGCGCGCCCCTCGGGGACTCACCCCGGCCTCCCACCCTTGGCAGCAAGGGCGGTCACGGCTGCTTCCAGGAACTCCGAGGGCTGGGGACGCCAGGGCCATGACCCGCGCTCCCCTCCCTGGGCCTCACGAAGAACCTCTGCGACCCCCCCTCACTCACCTGCGCCCTCGGTCAGCGGCCATTAGCGCCTTTCGCTGCAGGGCAGGCCGAGAGTCCGCGCTCGGCGCCGCCATTTACCGCTTTTCCCGGGCTGTGCGCGCACCGCCCACAATCCAAACAAACCGAAAGCCCTCCCGCCCTCGGCATCCCTACCCCCTCAGCCAGCGCACGACGCGCCTGCGCGCTACTCCTCCTAGCGCCACCCCTACGCGAGGCCTGCCCCCCGCCCCTGCCGTCGCCGGTGCGCGCGCAGGCACAGAGCCCTCGCGCTGGATGTGCCGTCCAATGGGGTGAGAGAGCGCGCCTGGCGGAAAGGGAAGGGGCGGGGGGAAGCGTGGAGCCGCTCCGTCCTACGCGGGAATCCGATTGGTCGTCGGTTCCCGCGGAAATCACGGCTCGCTCTCCGGCGCCTCCCACCCCGCCTCGCTCGCCTATTGGAAGCACTCTACGGAGACCGGTTTGGCCGGACTTTTGACTTTATTGAACTGCTGGGGCCAGGGTAAGGGGGAGATGGGAGAGCACCGGAAGGCGTTAGACAGATACCGCACAGTGGATGAATGCCTAAGTGGGGAGCACACCCCTGAGGAGGGCGGGTCGTCGATGGTTGGGCCGCTCCCAGTGGCTAAAACCTGCATCGCAGCCACAGCACGATTCCAGAAAATCTGGTGTTCTGGTGGGATCCGAGGAAGCTGGACCGGGGGGCTGGGGTAAAACCCTGTGGTCAGAGCGCAGGGGTGAGGCTTAACGGTTAGACACCGTGCGGGTGGCTCCAGCGCTTCATAGGTGATTCAAGAGGGAGCCTTAGATACTCCGCCACCCCTCGCCAAGCTCCAGTTTCATCCTTTCTGGCCCTCATCCACCCATCTCAACATCGGAAGCCGCTCCCCCTGGGGCAGTTTACTCCGTTGCTTCCCGCTAGGAAGCACTAGAGACTGCTCTTCAGCCCCTGGGCAGAAACTGCTCCCTACCTGGAGCACGGGCTGTCGCAGCTTTGATTAGTTTTGCTTATCCAGGAGGCTGGGCACACTCTTGGTCACCCTCAGCCCACACTGTCTGCAGACACAACTATTCCACCATTCTGCCTATAGGAAGTCTCCCACCTCTGTCCAGCAGTTGTCCAAGATAGAGATTGAGAGATTTTGTGGATGACCTTGTAATTGAAAATACAATGGGACTTGGGATCAGAAGAGTACAGTTAAAATCATTTTTATGCTGTTTACTAGGAGTGTGCCCCTGTGCAAATTCTCAAACTTCACTGTCCCTTGGAATCCTCATTTTTCAAATGAGGGTAGTAACATCTCACATGGCTGGGAAGCCTAATTGAGCTGGTAGACAGAAACACCCAGAACAGAAACAGCATAGCTGTCACTCAGATGTTTCTTTTCTTCCTTCTCCAGATTCTCTGGATCACTCCTCTTACCCTCCATCTAACTCTGGAAATACCGGATATGGGGTAGGTCACTGAACGTTACCTGAAGACTCAAATTGTGCCACATACATCTCAGCTGGAAAAGGCTTACCATAGCCTGACTCCCCTCTGTGTTCAGTTCCCCATGCAGAAACACAGTTCCTGACACAGCAGGCACTGGGAAATGTTGGTCAAATGCATGAATGGGTCTGGTGCAGAGATGATGTATCGTGGGAAAGTCTTTTACGGGGGCGTCCAGTTGTTTTCAAAGAAAACATCATCATCAGGTTGACCAAAGCTGACATCATAGGCAGGGGGTGGAGTAAGAGGCTCCAATTTGGGGGGCACCCTCAAGCTCTGCAGATCAGGAGCAGTAGACATGACCCGGGATCCCCGAAGCCGAAGGCTGACTGGATCTCTTCCGGAGTTTTGTGGGGTCATAGACCCCTCTGAGCCCACTACTCGCCTTTCTAGTCGGGCTCTACCGGGGCCGTCTGGATTGCTAGGCTGTCCTTCCTCAAGTTCTGGGGGGATTACAACACTGCTGTAGGGGGGTGGCTGATCCAACAACTGGGGGCGGCATTGTGATTCCAACACCACAGCCTCTTCGTAGGTTGGCACCTCAAAGGCTTCATTGTCACTGAGGGAGAAGAAATAAAGTCACTGGTGGCCTCCTGAAAGGAGTCCTTTTTCCCTTTACTGTCATCTATTGGCAAAAGACCCACCCACACCTGACCCCACCCACCACCTCAAAGATACCAGTAACAGGAAAGCAGAGGTGTATGTCTGAGAGCCTAGAGGGACACAGGGCAAAAGGTCCATCGTATATTCCTAGAATTCTGTCCACCCCTTGACTCACCGTGCATTGCCTGAGGCCCCTGGGCTCTCCGTCTGCATTGATCGCAACCCCCATTCCAGAACACAGGCCAGGAGGCAGACAAACAAAAAGAAGCCACCCAAGGCGAGAAAGAAATAAGCAACAGGGGCGATGTCCGGCGGTATGCTCAGTAAAGCCAGCCCCAGGAGGAAGGAGGTGCAGCACAGGAAGAGAAGCGGCTTCTCCAGTCTCCCCCACAACTGGGTTGGCACCATGGCCCCTCCCCAGGCTCCTGCAAAAAGACACACAGGTGTGTCTAAACCAGCAGTTGGCGTCCCGTCTGGGTCAGATTCCAAAGTAGCCATATTAGACACCTTTAGGTTTTAGGTTCTTCAATCTCAAATCAAATGGCTCAAATATATGATCTTCAGGGTTCCATTCAGCTTTGTAATTTTCTCTATGATCACAGTGCTGTCCCAGGATATCAGTATGTGTGGAGTAGCCAGGAAATAAAAGTCCGGGAGCCTTCATGCGACTTACTGTGTCATGGCCCTGCCTTCCTTCCTTCCTTCTTTCTTCTCTGCAGTCTCCCTTCCAGCTCTATCTTTCTACACCATCCAAGACTCAGTCTTGGCTGGCCCTGCCTGGGGCCTCCGCGCTCACCAGCATCTGTGGAATCCAGGTGATGAGGCAGGCCCTGGCTTTTCTCTATAATTGCTCTGCATTGGACCTCCACCCTACCTGCCCCCGTCTCCCCAGTTAGACCCTGTTGGGGAGGGAAGCTGGGGAGGAACACCACTTACCCTGTCTGACCCCATCTTTCCATTTCCTCCACTCAGCCCATGTTCTGGTTGGGGGAAGAAAGTGCACATGGATGCAACAAAGGGACGCAACTATGTGAGAATCTTACAAGGCCTAGGGCAATGGACAGAGGCCCAGATAACTCCCGATCTCTCCCTATCTGCCAGGTATCCCATCCTTTACCAGCCTTAACTCAGTAAGCTCAGATTTCAAGTTTCCTGTCTGTAGTTACCGCAAGGGCTAGGAAGCTGGTGGGGGGAAGCCTTCTTTTCCCTCTCCAACACAGCTGCCACGCCTAGGCAGCAGCACCCCAAAACCAACCCATTAGGAGTTCCCTGAACTCTGCATAGCAAGAAGCCATAGACCCTAGGTAGGGGCCAGACCCCCTGCTTGAACCCTAACCCCAATCCCATGGCCCTCCTACCCTTCTCACCGGTGTTAGGAATTCCTCTCTCACCTGTCTGGACCGACTCCGCAGAAAGTAGGTTGTAGGGGAGCGGGAGGGGGGCGGGTGGAGCCCAGTGGCTCCACCCACTTTTCTGTTCCAATCCCTCCGTTCCTGCGCAGGCTTCCTCCTCCCCTTTCTGCTTACGGAGTGGTGCTATTGCCGCACCTTGATTTGTTTGGTTTTTACACCACACACCCCCTACGGTGCCTTAATGAGAGTGCTCCTGCGTCCCCGCCCCACCCCAATGATCTTTGTACTTAGGACCAGAGTTATATTCAGTTTCCTCTTCTCTTCTCAATGCGCACTGTTTCCCGAGTAGTTTGTCTTCTGTTTAGGTAATATATTTTATGCTTGGAGCAGAGGCCACGGTTTATTTAATCTCTAGATCACATGGTGCTTTGCATGATTTGCTGTGGCATGGAATGGCGGGTCGTGCTTCAGCTGCCAAAGTACCATTTCTTTGAACTTGTTTTCTGCAGACCTGTAAGACGTTTTTGTGTATGGTTCATGGCCCAGTTAACTCTGATTCTTCAAAAGTCACGTCCAAGGTGATGCCTACTATGGAGTCTGTCTCCACAGTGTATCCACAGCATTTCTTCCTACCCCTGTTCAAGCCTTTAGGTGTTTCTATAGTAATTTTCTGTTTATATACCTTTCTTCCACTGTGAGCTTTTCAAAGTGAGTGATAAGTTTCAATATATTCTGAATCCCTTCAATTGACATGGTTCCTGACACAGGTAGATGCTCACTAAACATAGCTGAATGCTCTCATTAGAAGGCTACCATCTTGCCTGACCTCACCACACACTGCAGATCCAGAACCCGCTCTTATTTTTCTTTTTTTTTTAAGTTTTTATTTATTTATTTGAGAGAGAGAGCATGAGCAGGGGGGAGGGGCAGGAAAAGCAGGCTCCCTACTGAGCAGGGAGCCCCATTGGGGCTTGATCCCAGAACCCTGGGATCATGACCTGAGCCAAAGGCAGACACTTGACTGAGCCACCCAGGGGCCCCTGTGACCATTCTTTTTTTTTTTTTTTTTTTTAAGATTTTATTTATTTATTTGACAGCACAAGCAGGGGGAGCAGCAGGCTTAGGGAGAGGGAGAAGCAGATTCCCCACTGAGCAAATAGCCTGATGTGGGGTTCGATCCCAAGACCCTGGATCATGACCTGAGCCGAGGGCAGATGCTTAACCAACCGAGCCACCCAGGTGCCCCTATGACCACTCTTTTAAGGGGAATCCTGGTAATAAGTCTAGGTGACACAGGTGTTGGGAGGTGTAGAGGATGGAGGCATACTTTATTCTTGAGACACAGAGAAGGCTACAAGGCTGGGTTCCAGGCCTTCAGAGTGTTACCATTGAACAAACCAAGGGGAGTAGGAGAAAATGGGGCACAAATCTAATCCCAAGGACAGTTGTGGGGCACAGCCAGGGCTGCTGCATCAGAGGATGTGTGGAGTGTGTGTGTATGTGTGAGAGAGACAGAGTGGGAGAGGAGAGAGGAAGGGAGGGAGGGAGAGAAGGATGAGGGTGCCTGGAGTGGAATGCAGGTGTGTATAGTGGTGGAATGTCAATGATGATTCTCTGACCAGATAGAGGAGAGGGAGGAGATGTAACAGGAAGGCTATGGTAGTCCAAATGAGCTGTGTCTCTATACGAAGTGGGAATGAAGAGTAGGGGGAGAGCTGGTTATTGTTTTGTTTACATGAATTTCCATACTGTTCATCGCATATAAGGAAAGTATGACTGGGATCAGAAGGATTCGCATCTGGGGCGCCTGGCTGGTTCAGCTGATAGAGCAGGCAACTCTTGATCTCAGGGTCCTGGGATCGAGCCCCACGTCGGGCTCCCTGCTCGGCTGACGCTTAACAACTGAGCCACTCAGGCACCTCTGGAGAATGAGATCTTTGTAGCATAAGGCTCTTGGTTGCCAGAAGGAGCCTACACTAGAGACTTGCTAGTTAAGAACCAGTTCCAAGTCAGGAAGGTTGGACTGCTGGCTGGCTGTGCCTTTAATATATTCTCTATCACAATAATTTTAAATAGATTTTCTAAAAATTCCATTTTTATACTGTTACTCTTTATTTGAGGCGGGGGCAGAGGGAGAGAGAATCTTTAAGCAGACTCCCCACTAAGCATGGAGCCCGATGCAGGTGCTTAATCCTAAGACTCTGAGATCATGACCTGACCTGAAATCAAGAGTTGGCTGCTTAACCCACTGAGCCACCCAGGTGCCCGTAAAAATTCCACTAAAATCTTGCAAAATATTTAAGGGTCATAAAGAAAAAAAAATCATCCACAATCTCCTTATCCTAACATGGCCATTTAAAATTTCTACACATTTCTTCTAGTCTGTTCACACACTGGTTGAAATCAGAGTACTCACCATTTTGTATTTTTTAAAAAATTTAAACATTGTATCATATATAATTGATCTTTTGATACAGTCTTTGTTGTGGTAATTTTTAACAGCCACATAATGTTTTATTGAATGGATGTACCATAATTTAACATACCTTTATGTTATGTTACTTGGTAGCATTGAGTTTATTTTATTCAATTTTTTTTTTTTTTTTTTTGTCATCAAATGTTTCAAGAGACAGAAAGTAGATTAGTGGTTGCCAGGGGCTGGAGAGAGGGAAGAAATGGGGAGTAACTGCTAATGGATTTCTTTTAGGGGTAATGAAAACGTTTAAAAATTAGTAGTGATGCGGGGCATCTGGGTAGTTCAATCAGTGAAGCATCCGATTCTTGTTTCAGCTCAGGTCATGATCTTGGGCTTATGGCATGGAGCCCCTTGTGGGGCTCTTTGTGTAGCCTGCTTGGGATTCTCTTTCTCCCTCTCTCTACCCACCCCCAAAATAAATAAATCTTTAAAAAAAAAATAGTAGTGATGCTTGCACAACTCTGAATATGCTATAAAAGACCCACTGAATTTTACACTTTATAAGGGTGAATTATGCTTCCATAAAGCCTTTTAAAAAATGATGCTACAATGAACCTCTTCTTATGTGTAGTTTTACCTTCTTTTTGGATTATTTCCTCCCATTAAATTTCAAGAAATGTCATTGAGACAAGCAATGTGAAAGAAAGATTTTGTTGCCTTGAATACATATGGCCAAACTTCTTCCCCAAGGTTTTACTTTCCTTTTTTCATCAACTTAGTATCCTTAGCAAAATATAGATGCTAAAGATACTATTGGTCATTCTGCTTCCAACTTGCCTGCCTCTACAAACCACCATGTTAGGGGTCGGATTACTGCCCTAGGCGGGCCCACTATGCCCACCTCCTTTTGGGAGGGGATAGTGAAGGGAGGGACATGGGAGGTTGTGGCGGGGGGGGGGGGGGGGCGGGAAAGCAGAGATAATCAACAGACTTTCTGTGAAGGGTAGTTGATGTCTGCCACCGTGCACTTCTCTACACCTCCATATTCTCGTGATTTTGTGTTTCTGAATCTGAGTCTGCTTTATACTTGTAGCCAACATGTATGGAGTGTTTTGTGTACTGCTCACTGTGCTAAATGCTTTATACAAATTAAGTAATTTAAAATATAATGTAATAAGAGGTAGTTGCTATTATTATGTTCATTTTATAGGTGAGATCAGAAACTTGAGGAAAATGTATAGCTAATCAAGGGTGGGGCCGAGATTTGAACCTGTAGTCCCAGTCAAGAAACCTGGCTCCTAACACTGTGTCATCTGACTCTAAACACTCTTTTTGGCTGATTTAATAATGATAATTTAATAAAACACCTATGACATTCTAAAATCATAACTCTGGGGTCTCTCCTGGAGGAGTGGTTAGATGTTATTTCCCCACTGTTTGGCGTCTTAAAAGGCTGACATCAGAGAGCAAAGGCAGCAAAAGAGATTATCAGAAGATTAAATAAAGTTATCAATATGTAAGGCAAGAATGGGAAATTAGGATTGCAGGCCCTGTATCAGGATGTTTATCTTTTATGAGCTAATTAAGACTGATTACAAAAGGTAAGACTTTTACTTGAATAGCTCTAGACTAAGCCCAATGTGCAGGTGACTTTTTAAAAAAAGAATGTAGGTAAGAATATGTGTGTATGTTTGTGTGTGTGTAGAAACAAATTGGCCCAATCTCCTTTGATCCTTGACAATCGTGTGGCTAAGTCTGATTATCATTTTCATGTTACAGAGGAGGAAACCAGCTCAGAGAAAGTACACGATTTGTTTAGTTAGAATCAAACTCAGAATCTTGCCCTTTTAACTCAGTTGAGTGTTTCTCTTTGTGTTTGTTGCCTTACCCACAGCTCTTTCAAATTTGTAGGGAAGGTGGATAAATGATTTAATATGAAGTATATCAGCATCATTGATATTTCTGGGATGGAAATGCTTCCCATAAATGATGAATTCTCAAGTACGTAAGAATAAATACACATTCTCACTCTCATCACCTAGTTGTAATACTGCACAAAGCTCACTGGGAATGCACCGAGTGAATATGAGGTTTAGGCTGTCCCTCCAGCTCAGCTATTCAGCACCAAGCCACAAAAAGTGATTTTCGAATTTGAGAAGTTGAGTGTGGTTGTTGCCCCGCGACAAAAAAAGCATTGTGTTTATGAGATGTCTGCAGATAGCGGCAGAGGAGTCCCACATGAGAATGTCCCTAAATAAGAGAAAACGGAGTGATTGCGGGTAAGCACATATTTTTAGAGATGTGAAGACCAGGTTTCAAATCTCCTTCCTACTACTTACTTGCTGTGTGACCTTCTGTAAGCTATTTCATCTTTCCGCATGCATGAAAGTAACTAGAGTGAAATATTAGTTAACTTTTTCTCTTTTAAAATAAAATTTGTCTGCAGTGAAATGCATGGATTTTCAGTGGACCACTCCATAAGTTTTGATAAAGACTTACACTTGTGTAACTCAAACTCCAATCAAGATACGAAGCGTTACTATCATCCAGAAAGTTCCCTCATGCCCCCTCCCTGTCAACCCCATAGGCAACTATTGTTTTGGTTTCTTTCCATCTATTATACTCTTGAAAATGGTTTCATTTTATGGAACAACAATTAATTTATTTAATGATAACCACTGATAATCGTTTGGTTATCCAACTAATAACCATTTCGTTTGTTTCCATGATTTTGCAATTCCTACATTTCTATACATGTGTTTTGTTTTTTTTTTAAAGATTTTATTTATTTATTTATTCATGAGAGACAGAGAGAGAGAGAGAGAGAGGCAGAGGGAGAAGCAGGCTTCCCGCGGAGCAGGGAGCCCGATGCGGGACTCGATCCCAGGACCCTGGGATCATGACCTGAGCCAAAGGCAGACGCTTAACCATCTGAGCCACCCAGGCGCCCTCTATACATGTTTTTATTCATATGCATAAATCAGAAAAATTCCTGAAAGTGAAGTTTTTGTAGAGATTGCCATTTGCTCTCAAAGGAGTTATAAAAATTCACTCTCCTGCTCACATTGCAGGAATATCTGTTTGCCCACACCCTGATCAGCAGTGAATTATTACTTGGATTCAATAAATTTTTACTGTTCACTTGCTACACAGCTCCAAGGTGTATCAGTAGATCTAATAGGAATCTCACTCTTAAGGAGCTGACTGTTAGTAAGAGGAAAGATGTGTACATAACTACTTGTAAGACAGGGTACAAAGTGACAAGGAACAAAGTGCTGCTGGGCTCCCCAGCGCTGACAAGGGTGGGGACTGGAATGCATCATGGATATGGATGGGGTTTGTTTACACTCCTTCTACATCCGTCTCACCATTATGCAAGGGGTAGATAATAAATACTTATATCATTGATTGGTAATTAGTGAGGATTTGCTGATTTAATGATTCATGATCTCTTGATCCCTTGATCCTCCCTCAATTGCCTCCCCACCTTTTCTAATCTTTTTTGGTCTGGCATCAGCTAGAGCCAGTCATACCCCTGAACATGTGCTTGGCAGAAGAGGGAGTTGGTCTGATCCAAGCCAAGGGTTTCTGTTTTCCCCAGTCCCCTGTGAAGACATTGAAGGAACTCTCCGGGATTAAGGTCATGGAATGAGTGAGGAACAGTGGTCCAGGTGGCATCCTAGCCACCAATCCCCTTTCCCTGGGGTCCAAGTGGCTACTTCTTTCTGCTTTCACTTTTGCTTATACCTGGGAATCGTAGTCAAATAAAGGGACCGTGATTCCTCTGAGGAGAGTGATGAATAGTGAGCCCCAGGTTCGTCTTCCAGCTGGACTCCTACTTTCTCTGTACACCTCCCCAGCAGCATCCCTTCCTGCAATCCCCACTTAGCTTTTCTACTTTGAGACTTCCTGCATCTCCCCTTTACCTAGTTATCTCCTTCTCCTTTGCCATCCCCATCTCTTTTTCCCTTCTCTCTCTCACGTTCTGCTCTTGGTCCATTTATTTGATAAGCATTTACTCAGCATGTATTATGTGCTTACAGGAGTAGCTATGGTACATAATTTGCGAGGTCTGGTGCAAAATGAAAATGCAGGGCCCCTCAACTGAAATTAAGAATTTCAAGACCAGGCAGAGCATCAAACCAGTCATGAGGGCCTGTGTGAGTGCACAGGCTGCAAGTCCATGAGGCTGAGGCTGACCTTGTGTGCACAGTATTGTGGGGACATGGTGAGAATGTGTAACATCACAGAATTGAAATCTTGGTACATTTCCTTTTCCTTTTTTTTTTTTTTTTTTTTAAAGATTTTATTTATTCATTTGACAGAGAGAGACACAGCGAGAGAGGGAACACCAGCAGGGTGAGGGGGAGAGGGAGAAGCAGGCTCCCTGCTCTGCGGGACTTGATCCCAGGACCCTGGGATCATGACCTGAGCCGAAGGCAGTCGCTTAACCGACTGAGCCACCCAGGCGCCCCCCCCCCCTTTTTAAAGTAAACTCTATGCCCAGCACGGGGCTCACACTCAGGACCCTGAGATCAAGAGTTGTATGCTGTACTGACTGAGCCAGCCAGGTGCACCCTCAGTACATTTTCAAGACAATTTTATTATGGAGATATCCCAACACACATAAAAGAAAGAGGAAAGGATAGTATAATGAACTCTCTGTGTACCCATCACTCAGCTTCAACAATTACGTTTCATCTACTCTTTCCATCTCCCCTACTTTTTAAAGGCAGCATGTCACTTCTATCCTAAGTGTTTCAGAATGCAGTTCTGACTGACGAGAACTTATCTGTGCCCAGCCACCCTGCCATTATCATGCTTAATGAAATTAATATTAAATCCTTAGTATCACCTAATATCCAGTCCATGTTATTTTCCCCCCGTTGTCTCAAAATGTGTTCTTACAGTTTGTACATTCTTTTAAAATATGCTGTTAAAGGGGTGCCTGGCTGACTCAGTCAGGAGAGCATATGTTTCTTGATCTCAGGGTCATTGGATTTGGGCCCCACACTGGGCATGGAGCCTTTAAAAAAATTAAAAAGGGGTGCCTAGGTGGCTCAGTTGGTTAAGCATCTGACTCTTGATCATGGCTCAAGTCTTGATTTCAGGGTCGTGAATTTGAGCTCCGCGTTGGGCTCCACACTGGGTGTGGAGCCTACTTATAAACAAACTATTAAGGACAATATGGACATTTCAAAAACAATCCAGTTAGGAAATGGACAAAAGGTGTGAACAGATATTTCACTGAAGAGGATGTACAGATGGCAAAGAAGCACACAAAAAGATGTTCATTAGTCCTTAGGAAAATGCAAATTAAAATCACAATGAGAGAGCACTTACACACCTATCAGAATGGCTAAAATTAAAAAAGAGTAATAACACCAAATGCTGGTGAGGATGCAGAGAAACTGGATCACTCATGCATTTCTGGTGGGAAGGTTAAGATGGTTTGGCCACTTAGGAAAAATGTAGCAGTTCCTTGTACAACTAAACATGCACTTACTATATGACCCAGCAATTGTATTCCTGGACATTTACCCCCCAAAATGAAAATCTGTGTGCACACAAAAACCTGTACAAGAATATTCATAGCAGGTTTATTTGTAATAGCCCCAAACTGGAAACAACCTAAATGTCCTTCAACAGGTTAAACTCTGGCACATCCATACCATGGACTACTACTCAGCAATAAAAAGGACAAACCACTGAGACACACAGTACCTTGCAAGGATCTCAAGGGAATTTGCTGAGTCAAATAAGCCAATCTGATGCCATTAATATAGCACTCTTGAAATGAGAAAACTATATGAAGAACTGATTAGTCATTGCCAGGGTTTAGGGAAGTGGGGAGAACAGAAGGTGGCCAAGCTGTGAAATAGGAACATAAGGATCTCTTATGCTAGGAATATTTTGTATCTTGACTGTGATGGTGGTCACACACATAGTAAAATTATACAGAACTAAAACTGGACACACAAATGAGTGCATGAAGAAGTGGTGTAATTTGAATAGGGCTTGATGGAGTGCATCAATGTCAATTTCCTGGTTGTGTCATTGGGCTGTAGCTGAACAGGATGTTACCATTGGGGAAACTGGATGAAGGGTAGACTGAATCCCTCTGAATCATGTCTGACATTCGTGTGTTAAAACATATGGACATTTCTGGTTGCACACAAAAAAAAACCCAGAGAGTAGGAATGGGAATGACAAAGGGGAGACTCTTCACTTTTCACTTGATAACTTGCTGTTCTTTTCCCTTTTGTTTTACCACGTGCGTGTGATACTTTTTGTTGTTAATTAACGCTTGTGTTTTGGGTCTGTAAAAAAATATAATTCTAGAAATTTTACCTAAGAAGTTTGTTTTAGAAGCATCTTATCTGGTAAGCTTAGAATTTGAATTGCAATGCAAGAAAGTGGGTCAGTGTTGAATTCTGAGTATTGACATAACTGCAAATTTTATATTGCACTCCAACTGTTGAGTGGAAGGGGAAGGGAGGAAGAAACTAATAAGTATGAAACTCTTTGGGTTAGAAAAAAAGAGTGTTCATTTTAAAAATACAGCTGCATTTGGGGGCTTCCCCCTTTCTCATTGTTAATTGAGACATTAATTTCATGTGTCAACTTGACTGAGCTAAAGGACACCCAGAGAGCTGACAAAACACTTCTGGGTGTGTCTATGAGGGTGTTCCCAGAAGAGATTATAATTTGAATTCGGAGACTGAGTAGGAGGTGGCCCTCACTAGTGTGTGTGTGCGGGAGGTAGCAACCAATCTATTGAGGGCCTGAATGGAACAAAAAAGCAAAGGAAGGGCAAACTTGCTTTCTCTGCTTGAACTGAGACATCCATGTTCTATTGCCCTCAGACACAGGTGCTCCTGGTTCTCAGGCCTTTGGATTTTGGATTGGAACTACACCACCAGCGCACTTTCCCGGGCCTGCAGATTGTGGGACTTCTCAGCCTCCATAACCATGTGAGCCAATCCCTGATAATGGATCTCTTTTCATATATACCTATACATATCCTATTATTTGTTTCTTTGGAGAATCCTGACTATTGGATTCTACTTGGCAGAAGTTCAGACACTATAATCTAGATCATGTTTGTAAGGTTTAGTCTAGAAATTGTCTCATTCCTCCAGAGATTAAATTTGCTAGCAGATTAGGAAAACAGGATGCTAGATTCTTTGAAGGAAGACTGGGTAGAGCTGGGAAATATGCATCTACAATAAAAGATTATACCACATTAGCCTGAGGTAAGATTTAGCATTAAGTTAAGTAACTGATTAACGTTTTAAAACAATGGGAAGGATGCATAGTTGTGCCCAAATGTGAATCTACAAATTCTTTTTTTTTAATTTAAATATTATCTATTTTCTGTTTGTCAGAATGATCATTTCAAAAAGTATACAAGTGAAATGGAAACATTTAGGCATATTTTATTCCAGGATTAATATATCAATGTCCTCTGTAATGTGTTTTTATACATCAAGACATAATTGAGATCATACTATATAGTTTCATCTTTTTTCCAACTAATATTATATTCTACAAATTCCCAATGTTGAAATTCTTTACAAACAGAATTCTGGGTGGTGCAGTCGGTTGAGTGTCTGACCCTTGGTTTTCGGTTTGGGTCATGATCTCAGGGTCATGAGATCGAGCCCCATGGTGGGCTCCCCACTCTGTGAGGAGTCTGCTTGGGATTCTTTCTTTGCCTCTCCCTCTGCCCTTCCCACTTGTGCTCGTGCACGCTCTCTCTCACAAATAAATAAATCTTTAAAAAAACATATATAATTTTTGATGGCTATGAAACATTACATTCTGGATGTACCCTAACTTATTCAAACATCCTCCTATTGTTAGATATTTATAAGTTACTTGATATCACAAATCATACTGGGACAAGCATGTTTATTCATAAAGTTTTATCTCCACCACCATGCTCTCAGCATATATGAGAACTTCTATATGCTTGAATATATAACTTGAATATATGAGAAGTAACATTTTAATTTGCTCTTATGTTTCTTACTATTGGACATTTTCCCATATTTTAAATTTATATTAGCTGTACATGTCATGAAATCTTTGAAAGAGGGAGTGCGAGTGTGTATTTGGAGATGCACTTATGGTGTTAGTTAGCAGATAAGCCTAGTAAGGATGACTGGAAATCCTGGAGTATGCTGGAATAACGGAAGAAGGGAGAAGAGGAAAACAGCCAGTGATGGGGGATAAGACGGGAAAATGAGCTCTGAGACCAGAAAGAGCCAGAGGGCGGGGGCAAGGAATCCCCTCTTAATGCCTCTGGGGCCATTGAGCCATCGAAGGACACATACCTGCTTCCCAAAAGATGTCCAGTGTGGCTTCAGCTTCTGAATAAAGAGTATTCTCAAAGAAGTCCAAAGACTACTGAAACACAAGGTCTTCGGATTGTTGTACAGGTGGCACATACAGAGCAGGGCCTTTGGATAAATAGCTGAGGGAGTGGTAAAGCTGTAGGTCTGTGTGGGAAGGAACAGGGCCCATACTAGGCCAGGGAGAGAGGCCCCAGGATTTTCTCAGGATCTGCTTTGTCGGTGAGCAACTTCCAGGCCATGGCAACTCCAGCCTGTCGCCCTGTGCTGCCACCTTGCCCTGGTTCTGCTAGTCAGTGTAGCTGGAGCTGATTCAAATATCTGGGCAGAAGCTCAGCCAAGTTCTGGCTCTCTCTGATCCCAGCCCCATTTCAGGCACCCTGGCTGGTCAGAAGATAGTAACTGCCAAACTGGTTAGTTGCAAAATCCATCTGGCTTAGTTTTCCATCCCTGAAGAGGACTGTTTCCTCTCCTTCCACATAAGTTGCCCTGAGGTGGGCAGAGGGGCTCGCAGTATGGAAAGAGCTGTTCGCAAACACCTAGAGTGGACAGGGGGTGACTGCAGGAAGAACACACAACACCAGGGAGGACAAAGACCCAGAAATATTATGCCTGATGGCATTAAGTTTATTCTGAGGGAAAGGAGAGTTTGGGGTATCACGCCACCCCCTCCATAGCATCCCCCAGGGCCACAGAGGAACCTCTATCAGACAGAGAAGTCAGAGTCCTAGGGTCACACAGTGGAAGAAGGGGAAGCAGAAGGTCTGCTTTTTCATCCCAATAGTTTTGCTTCCCCTTGGGAAGCCTTAAAGTCTGGCATTTATGGCTGGAGGCACAGGGCCCATCCACTTCTCTCCTAGATGGAGAAAATCAAAGTCAGAGGCTGGCCCCACAAACCCCCAGGGGTTTTCTAGGAAGAGCTCTGCTTGGCTTCCTTTTCTTCTATGGGGGTGAAGGTGGCCTCTCCCCATTCAGCCCTGAGAACTTCTGTGTATGAGGCTTCATTGTTGGAAATGCATAGAATATATATATATATTTTTTTGCTCTGGATCTGTCCTTCTGGTCAACTGATAAATGGGGGTGGGGCTGGGGTCAAGGGCAGCTCACCATGAACCTGAACTTACCCAGCAGGTGTGCCAGCAACTCCATCCGATCAGAGCCAAAGAGCATGTGGGTTTGGCCATCCAGATGGGCCACGGTGATCGGCAGCCCAAAAGCCTGGAGAAAGCAGTTACAGCGCAGGGAGTAAGGTGATGGAGCAGGTGTTCATTATGGCTGGGATGGAAGGCTAAGAGTCAATACTTGTCTGAGGTCATACAAGCAAAGCAGCTAAGAGGTTCCACAGCTCTAAGGAGTTTTCTGTTTCTGATTCTCAGATGCTCTGACTTTCCTCTCACCATCTACCTCCCTCCCTTCCTTTCCTTGGACTCTGGGGCAGGAAGGGAGAGGATGAAGGTTGTCTGGGACAGCTGGGAGGACTCATGTTGGGAGCAACTTTTAGAACAGGAGCATGGGGACCCAGCAGATGCTCAGCCTCATTCTTCAGCACTGGGGTTGGGGACCCACATCAAGAGTTGCTCACCCCATATTTGCAGGCTGCCTCGGTGGTCTCTTTGAGCTTGTTCTTCACGTTTGGTGTTGAGATCTTTTCCAGGAGTCCCCGGGCTTGTTCTGTAGACATGCCAGCTTTCTCTGCAGCCTGAGGGGATGTGGTAGGGAACACAACTGTGTCTGCATTAGTGGGGTAGGGATCTCAGGAGAAACTCTGGTATTTATTTTCTGCTCCCATTTTCCTGGTAAGGCCTTTACCCACCCACAAATAGAGGTCTATCTTTGCTATGAGGGGCTGTTTTTCTTTTTTCCCCCTTTAAAATCTTGTGATTGGTGGAAAGAACAAGGTGCAGAAATTGAAAGCCAGAGGGCATCTTAGAAACCAGCTCCCCAACCTCTTTATTAACCAGTGAGGGGACTACTGTCCAGAAGCAGTACATGACCTGGTTGGCATTAAAGAACTTGTTAGTGGCAGAGCCAACGCTAGAATCCAAGTCCCCTGACATTAAGTCTGGGCTCTTGCCTTTCTACTTCTCAGAATTCCTGAATATCTTGTGCTCTTTTGAAGCAAGGGCTGGGCTATAATTCTCATGGCATTTCCTGAGGACTTTAGAGCAGGGCACAGGGATATAGCCACCTGCAGGGCTTAACAAGAATAAACGTTTCAATTTGGGGTTTGTTGATATCATTTAGGATTAGTGGTTCTCAATTTGGCTGCATACTAGAATCTCCCGAGGGAGCTTTTAAAAAATCCCACTCATAGGTCATCCGCTAGAACAATTACATCAGAATTTTTGGTAGGCAGTGCCCAGGTGGTCCAGGTGACTAAAATATACAGCCAAGGTTGAGAACCACTGCAACCCGACCTCCTCAACCTGGAGGGGGAAACAGGAAGTTACGAGGTGCATTCTGATGTGACAGGGTCTTTGACTTGGCTGCATGAGAGAATTGTGTACAGACCAAATGTTCAACAACAGGGGAACAGTTAAGTAAACAAAAGTAGGCCCACTGAATGGAATGCTGTGTAGAAACTAAGAATGATACTTTCAAAGAGTTTATAATGGTATGGAAAATGATTGTTAGTAAGTGGAAAGACAAGCCTGTGCATATACTTTGCAGGAATTCTTTGTGATTTGCCGTTTTATGTATTAAATTTGAATATACCTCAACTATCTTTTGTAAACTGAAGGGAAAATATCATTTTGAATTTCCTGATTTAATCCCAAAGAAAAACTTACTTTTTATACCCCCGTGTATGGCTGCCACACATTTCAATGTTTTGAGCTATTTCCATGTGTTTCCACTCAGGCTTCTGTGGGATTTTTCTTTTTAAAGCCTGTCTGTAAAGTCTCCTGCTTTCTTCTCTGGATATATCGGTGAGGTCTGGTATTGGAGTGTTTGGGGCCAATACTTCATCCCTCCCCATCTGGGAGTGCCAACATGTAACATCTCTCTCCCACTGACTTCTTTCATGAAATAAAACCTACCCATGTAGAATTTTGCACTTCCCCTTTCAACCATGAGATATTCTTTTGGGAGTCCTCTGAGTTCCAACCTTTCATTAATTCAGCTCCTCAAACACAGATATCCTTTCTCCCCAAATAACTATGACCTTTTCCACCCAAAATGAAAACTGTGTCCTCTTTGCCCCTAAATGCCAGCTGTTGTCAGCTTCGCTATGAGAGGGGTGGGGACAGAGCCAGGATACTCACGGCCAGGATGCTCTGGGGCTCCGAGATGTCTTCATCCTGAGAAGAAGAGAACATTCCGCAGGAAGGGGGCGGTGAGGGGTGAGATGGGGGGACAGTAGGCCCGTGAACAACAGGGGAAGGCAGGACCAGGCCTCTGGAAACCAGGTTCTAGGGGAGGGTCAGCATATTGTCCAGGGTCTCCCAAGTAGGTTCCCAGAGCTCTGCCCTCACCCGTGACCAGACACGCATCCATAGTTCCCTGGACACTTTCTCCAGCATCTCTGGGTGCTCCATGCTCACAGCGGTGAGGAATCTCATGGCTGATAAACTTCCTGTGGGGCAGAGATACTCAGAGACAGGGCTCTTCTAGCTTGTTTCCCACGGAGGACTGGCTCTTTCCTGCTTCTGACATCCACAGAGCTTGACTGCCCTTAGCCTTCCACCCAGATTTCTCATAGCCTGTTTGTACTGCTCTTCTTCCCCTTAGGTCCCCGCAAGCTTCTGCTCACTTAACGCTCACCTGTGTTTCCCCAAGCTTTGTTTCATTTCATGTAGTTGCCAGCCCCTACTTCCTGGCACTACAATTTGCAACTCTGCTGCCTTCCACTGGATACACCATCTGTATCTCACTCTTTACCTTTTTCAAGGATCACAGAGAAGAAATCCTTGGGGAACTGCACAGGAATCTGGACATGCTGTCCCAGGAGCCTAACATCATTTCTCAGATATTGGGCTTTGCGGGGAAGCAGAGCTGGTGGCTGGTTTCCTGCAAGTGGAAATTTGGGCACACTGGTGAGAGACTGCCTAAGGGTCTGAGGCTTGCGGGGGGAACCCCATCCGGGTTTTCAGCAGAGTCCAATCACTAGCTGCTGGTGCCAAAGTAAAGACCCATTTGAGGGCAGCCCCCCGTGGACCTTTGAAAGCCACCCTCCCTCAAATCCCTGTCCCAAACGCTGCTGCGTTCCCACCACTGTCTTTCATGATCCCCGCAATGAGGCTGGGGCGCAACTGCAGGTTGATGTTCCAGATGTTCTTATACCGGCACAGGACCTGCAGGAGCAGAGGCGGAGATGGGGAGCCTGAGTGTAAGATGGACAGAGTGAAAATGGCTGAGGGAGAGGGAGGGGTGTTCTTTGGCAACTGACTAGCCAGAGGCTCTAAGTGCAGAAGAGTAGGGGTTATGCGGACACCCTAAACTTTGGTTTTAAATGGCAAAACTCTCCACTCCCAGAAATCGATCCCATGAACCTCGCTCCATCCCAAGAAATCGATCCCAGGATCTTTGCTCAGTGGACAACCTCCATCCTGTTCTGCACTCCACCCCCCAAAAACTAACATCGGAGGGCTAAGAGGTGGCTGTGCCGTGGATTTCTCCTTGATCCTTAGGAGTTACCCCTCTTATTCCAAACCGTTGTGGGAAAGCACTGCCTTAGGATATAAAGGCTCGACCTGGCCAGCGACCGTATCCCGTTTAGAGACACAAAGTGACTTTCACCCCTGGCTTCCTAAACCCCATCGGGCGGCGCCAGGAATTTCACGAGACCACGGTCCCCGCGTCCCGCCCCCCCCTTCCCTCTGCCCTTGCCCTCCAAGCCCCGGCCAAGGGAGCTCCCGGAGTCACCTCGAAGCCCAACCAGGAGTAGGGCGACAGCACATCGTAGAAGAGCTCCAGGGTGCGCGGCAGGGGTCCCATGCTGCAGCAGCGCGCGTTGCCCCGCCCCGGGACTCGGCGATCCCGCCCCGATTCCCGGCCTGCCCCGGAGGGCCGCCCCCCGCCTCCGCCGCGCAGCCGCGCGAGGAAAACCGCCCGGGGCCAAGTCTGGCCACAGGGCGGTTGGGGCGGGGCCCCCTGGGGAGGGCGTGGCTGCCCTCCCCGCTCCTCCCCACAGCTCCCGCCGCCCGCGCGTCCCCCGGTCTCCGCCCTGCCCTGCGCGGGGGTTTGAGGTGCTTGCTGTGCGTCTCTCTCAGCTGTGCCCCTTTGGCGGGCCACCGCCCTCTCCGAACCTCAGTTTCTTCGTCCTCCCTCTTAAAAATGGACATACGTGATGATAACCCCTACCTCGGACAGCCTTGTGAGAATGGAATGTGAGAATGTGTAACTGAAACATGTTAGAACTTTCTGAGATGGGGGCAGAGTTAGAAGTGCCCAAGTTATACATTTTTTGTACTTCTCAGAGCTTAGCTGGAACGTATTTGACAATCAGCACATATTCTGAGAGTGAGCGCAGGAGGGAAGGAGGCCTCCTTGCCACGATAATCGGAGGGATAATGGGGAATGGTGTGTCCTGTTTCTATTTGTGAATATGTCATACTGTCTTACATTGGGATTACATTTACTGCAAGGAAATAATTTTTTAAAGTTCTATTTAATTTTATTAAAATTATTCTTAATGTTACTAATTTTGTGAATTGGAAAACATAACAATAAAGATTCCACTTCTCATTTGTATTCATTAGAAAAACAACCTTAAGCCATCAGAACGCAAAGACTATAAACATTTACATAGAGTAGAACATATAAAATGAAACAAGGATGCTATTTTAACCCACTTGCGAATAGAACTAATTGCTTTGGAATAACTGAAACTGAAAAATTACACGTTTCTCCAGTGATGTTAATTTAAAATTATCCAAGAGCAAATTTAGCCCCATAATAATATTCTATTTTAAAAGTAAATCATCACTTATTTTTAAAAACTTTAATGTTTAGGAATGATTTTAGATTTACAGAGAGTTGTAAAGATAGTAGAGAGTTTCTACATACCCCTCATCCAGCTTTCCTTAATGTGGACACCTTCTATAACCATGGTATAATGATCAAAACTAAGAAATTAACATTGGTACATTACTATTAACTAGAAGATGGGCTTCATTCAGATTTCACCACTTTTTCCGCGATTGTCCTTTTTCTGTTCCAGGATTCATTCCAGGCTACCACCTAGCATTTAGTTGTCCTCTTTCGTCTCCTCCTATCTATGAAAGTTTCTTGACTTTTTCTTGTGTTTCTTGACCTTGACACTTTTGAAAAGTATTGGTCATGTATTTTGTAGAATACCCCTCAGTTTGGGTTTGATGTTTTTTCATGTCTAGGCTGGGATTCGGATTTTATGGAAGTATACCACAGAGGTGAAGTGCCCTTCTCCTTGAATTGTGTCAGGGGGTTCCTGATACCAACATGACTAATTACCCATGATGTTAACCTTGACCACTTGGGTAAGGTGGAGAAAACTGTCAGCTTTCCCTACTGTAAGAATCACTGTTTCCCCCTTTCCATACTCTATTCTTTGGAAGGGAGTCATTAAGTACAGCCTAGTTTGGAGGTGGGGGTACTGGTTGAGTAGATTAAACCCATCTCTTAGAGGGAAGGACATCAAAGAATTTGTGGCTGTATGTTAAAACCACCCATATTTTGGGGGAGCTACTTTGAAGCTATGAAATGTTCTGTTCCTCCTTAAACTTTCACCTGCCAATTTTATAATTCATCGGTAGATTTTGCCTGCAGCAATTATTATTGTGTTGTTCTAATGGTGACTTTCTATTTCCCTTGTTTCTTCTACATTTATTAATTGAAATTCTGAAAGAATTGTTCCATTTATGTATTTATGTATGTATCTATTCATTCAGTCATTCATTTATACATATGGACTGATGGATATTTATTTTAAGAATCATAGAATGGTAAAACATTGATCTGAGTCTCTACATCCTACCTCCATATACTATTATTATTATTATTACTTTTATATTGGGCTCTGTGGATAATACTGAGTGGGAACAACAAAAAATATTTATACTTCTTTTTTTTTTTTAAGATTTTATTTATTTATTTGAGAGAGAGAGAATGAGAGACAGAGAGCATGAGAGGAAGGAGGGTCAGAGGGAGAAGCAGACTCCCTGCCGAGCAGGGAGATGTTTATACTTCTTTACACATACTGAGAGGAGTCTAGGTACTGACTGGAGTTGTTGGAACAAGAAACAGTGCTGTAAGCCAGTTATTTACAGTAGCAAAAGTAACTAATAAAGGAACTAAATATGATGTGATTATCAAATTTAGGCGGGGGTGGAGAAGGGGTGGGATATGTAAACCAAATCCTTATCTTTCATGGTCAGTGGTATTGTCTACATTTGAAACATCACTGGAGCTTTGATCATATAATTTGGAGTTAAGTATCTGAAACCACAAATGCTTTAAATAAACTGCCTTTCCAAATAAGTAAAAGATGGATTGTCCAATAAATGGCTGTGGGACAACTGGGAGGTTTAAACAAAATGTAGCTGGACCCATACACCACACCTTACCCAAGGAACATGTCTAGCCTGATCGAATATTTTATGTTAAAGAAAGAAACCACTAAAGTACCTGAGGAACTTATGGAAAAACCTTTAAAAAAAAATCTGGGAGTAGATGGGGCACCTTGGTGGCTCAGTCGGTTAAGTATCTGATTTCAATGCAGGTCATGATCTCTGGGTCTTGGGATGGAGCCCAGCATCAGGCACCCTGCTCAGCAGGGAGTCTGCTTGTCCCTCTCCCTCTGCCACTTGTGCTCTCTCTGTCCCTCTCTTAAAAAAATAAAATCTTTAAAAAAAAATCGGGGAGTAGAGACCTCTTTGTTAGCTGTGATACTAAATGCAGAAACTTTAAAAGATTTATACATTCAATCACATAAAATTTAAAAAATTTGTTTGGTAAACTCCAGTAGGTCAAAAAATAACTGGGAAAAATATTTGGGTTCATTTCACAGTCAAAATGCTAATTATCCTAGTGTAGAAAGAGCTACAAAATAAAGTAAAAGAACAGAAGCCCCGGGGAGAAATGGGCTAATGATATGAACAGAACATACACAGAAATGGACATATGGGACATATGTATATACTTATAAAAATTGTGAGTCAGGATTACACTATGATATGTTTTTATTTATCAAGTTGGCAGAGATCAAAAAGTTTGATGACTCAGGGTGTTGGCAGGGATTTGTGGAAAATCATTGTCTTATGCAACTGGTGGGAGTGTAAATTGTCGGTACAACCTCTAAGGAGGGCAGTTTAGCAATATCTTTCTGTTTGCAAATACACACACCCTTTGAGCTAGCAATTCCATTTTTAAGAATTTATATTATAAACATGTTTGCCTCCATGCAATATGATGTCCTATAGGGTTATTTATTACAACATTGTTTATAATAGCAAAAGATTGGAAACTACCTAAATGTTCATCAATGTGGAACTATATCAATACACCACGATTTATAATATTTTTCAACTTTAAAAAGAATTTGGAGGCTCTTTAAATATTAATATTGCATGATATCCTATGTATTAATAAGTGAAAAGCAAGATGCCAAACAGTGTATATCATTCGCTGTCTTTTTTTTAAGGGTTGGAATGCTTTCTAAGTGTGTGGTGTACATATACATATATGTACATGTTGATATCTCTGGATGGAGAGACAAAAATACTTGTGAAACTGGTTACTTTTGAGGAGGGAAGTTGGGGGACTGGGGCAGGGCAAGACAAAGTTTTTGTTAGATGTAACATTTAACCCTTTGATTTGCGACCCATGTGAGTGTCTTATCTACCCAGAAAGACAGGCAGGAAGAAAGGATAAAGGCAGGCAGGAGGGAAGAAAAAGGAAGGAAGGAGGGAAGATGCCTTTGGGAACTTGTATTGGCAGGACAGGGAGGGGATTACAAGGAGACTTATGTATCTGATTTACTGCCATTTGTATATTTTACTTTGCTTTAAGGAAAATGTCAGTTATGAAGGCCACGTAGCAGCATGTGTGACACAGTTTTAAGGCACAATATTTGCCAAGAGGCAACGGAGTATTTACATCTCGGTTCCCAAGGTCTGACATTTTCCTAAGGATTTACCAAGGGGTGTGTGAAATTCTGTGTGCTAGCTTTCTCCCTGAATAAATCATGCCAAAATGCAAGAGAGTGAGGTTGACATTATTATGGTTCTAATCTTGACATATAACTGATAACAAATTTAGTTGGAACATCTCACAGTTCACAGTTCATCAGTTCATAGCAGTGTAACAACGTCACAGCTGAGAACAGCTAATATGTGCTGTCAGTGGACCCTTATAAAACACGTATGCATATGGGTGAAAACTAAAGGAAATGAAAATAATTCTGTTAGGGATTATACACATTTTTTCTAATTTCTTAGGCTTTCTTTACGGCCTTGAGAATGTCTTTTTCTTCTCTTTTTTATGGGAGAGCTTTGTTGAATTACAACTGACATACAATGAACTGCACATATTTGAAGTGTCCCTTTAGTAAGTTTTGACATATGCATATGCACTTGTATAACCATCACCATGATCAAGTAGCAAACAGAGCTGCAAATCACCTTGAGACCCTTGGCAATCCCTACCCTCCGTTCCCAAACCACCACTGAGGGGCTTTCTGTCACTAGAAATGAGCCTGCACTAATCTTGCTGTCACTGTATATTAGTTGGCATTTTTTTTTATACGTTAAAAACCTCCATGTTTCAAAATCCATTTTAGAAGCCAGAGCCATTTTTCTTGGTGTCACAGTTGGGACGCAATCTCCGGGAGATCAGAGAGGAGGATTTATTTATTTATTTATTGGGGATTGATGTTCTGGCTGCCACTGTGGAAAGGGAGGGGTGAGAAGGGGAGGGAAGGAAGGACACCGCTCATGGTGGAGGGAGGCATTGGGCTTCATGCTTGATTCTCAGCCAACCCCACGAGGAATTGGGAAGCTGGGATGGCTTCACAGAGAGGCCAAAGCTGGGTGAGCTGGCCCGGCCTCTACAGCCCCTCACGAGTCAGTTGCAGGATGTGGGCTGTCCTGGGAAGGTGGGCTGAGCTCGGCTGAGGGCTGTCTGCTTGGTACACTCCAGGAGCTGGGGGTCATGTCTGAAGGGGGCTCTGTGTAGAGTACCACAGTGCTCTGGATAATAATGATTCTGATAGTTCTTCATCCCGAGGAGTTCTTTGAAAATAATATTGGAGAAACAAACTTCACATTATGGAGAGAAAGGGATATTGCATTTTTCGTGACTTTTTTGAGAATCTGAAAGGGCAGTGGGAGCAATCCTTAATTTCAGGCCTGAACACATGATCTGTTTGTTCATTACCTTACACTTTTCATTCCACAGGTGTAGGAGTTGTCAGCCTCAGCACTGTTGACATATTGGGGTGGATCATTCTTGTGGGGGTCGTCCTGTACCTTATAGGATGTTTAGCAGCTCCCTGATCTCTACCCACTAGCTGCCAGGAGTAACCCCATCCCTAGTTGTGACAATAAAATATGCTAAGTGAAAGAAAACAAATGCAAAGAACTCCTTATTATACAATTCCATTTGTATGACATATTCAGAGAAAACAGAAAGCGGATCAGTGATTTCTCCAGAGGCTGGGAGTGGGAGTGGGGAGTGACTGAAAATTGGCATGAGAGGACTTTTTGAGGTGATTGTCTGCAGGATCAAAATCAGCCCTGGCTAAGAATCATTGCACTAGTGTTTCTTGAAGGCCCCATATGTCCCACGTACTGTTCTGAGTGCCTGGGGACGGTTACAAGCACCATTTATCTTTTGATGTGGGAATCAAAAGGCATAAAGTTGGTTCAGTATAAAGTGTGTGTGTGTGTGTGCGTGTGTGTGTGTTGGGGTAGGGGGCATTGGGGCAACAAGAAAGAATCAAACAAGCTTCCTAGAAAAAGTGACCCTAAATGAAGACTTGAAAGGTAGGTAGGGGTTAGGCAGGAGTTAGACCATGGAGAGGGAGTGTAGGTAGATTCGTCCCCAGAGCCAGCAGCAGGTATGAAAGACAGCACTGTGGTCCAGAGTCTCAAGGAACTGAGAGAAGTTCTTTTGGGCAAAGAAGGCAGTGGCCTGGGGAGGTGGCAGGTAGAGGCCAGGTCATGTGACAAGTTTCAAAGTCTCTACTTGAGTGACCTTAAGCTTAGTATGGTTTTAATTTTTTTAAAGATTATTTATTTATTTATTTGAGGGAGAGAGTGAGTGAGCACGAGTGGGGGGAGGGGCAGAGGATGAGGGAGAAGCAGATTCCTCTGAGCAGGGAGCATCCCTCGGGGCTCAATCCCAGGATACTGGGATCATGACCTGAACTGAAGGCAGATGCTTAACCAACTGAGCCACGCAGGCGCCCCCTGATTTTTAAAACATATTTTATAGAAGAGCAGTAATTCCATTGCTTACGTACTCAGATGTTGTGCCTCCTGTGCTGTAGGAAATCATGTAAGAACTGTCAGTAATTGACTCGTGATGAATCACATAGCCACAAATAATGATTTTTATTATTTAGCTAAAACATGTAGAGCACACATTGCTTACTAGATGTCAGATACTGTGCTTTGTAAAAATTAACTCATCTAAGGGCACCTGGATGGCACAGTTGGTTAAGTGTTTGATTCTTGGTTTTGGCTCAGGTCATGGTCTCAGGATCATGATCTCAGGGTTGTGTTCTCAGGGTCATGAGATCAAGCCCTGCTTCAGACTCTGCCCTCAGCCCAGAGTCCGCTTGAGATTCTCTCTCCCTTTCCCTTTGCCCCTCTTGCTCATGCTCTCTCTCTCTCTTTCTAAAATAAATAAATAAATCTTGTTTAAAAATTAACTCATTTTATCATTGTAACAACCCTACAAGGTAGGTGCTATTTTTTAGCAGCTTTGTTGAGCTATAATTTATGTATATAAAATTCACCCATTATAAGTGTACCATTCAATGATTTTTATTAAATATGTAGAGTTGTGCAACCATCACCATGATGATACGATCTTGGTGATACTGTCTTGGAATATTTCCATCATCTCAAACAGTTCCCTTCGACCAGTTTGCAGTTAATGCCACTCCCACCCCTAGTCCCAGGAAACCACTGATCTTTCTGTCTCCACATAGATTTGCCTTTTCTGAAAATGTCATGTAAATGGAATCATATAATGTATAGTTTTTTTTTGCATCTGGCTTTTACTTGGTATGTTTCTGAGGTCATCCATGTTGTAGCGTGTATTGTTCTACTTTTTATTGCTGGATAGTATTCATGTATTTCATGTATGGATGTAGTACCACATTTTCTTTATCCATTCACCAGTTGATGGGCATTTGGGGTATTGCCGATTGTTGGCCCTTATGACCAATACTGCTATGAATATTTGCCGACAAGTCTTGGTATAGGCATGTGTTTTCATTTCTCTTGAGTAAATAGCTGGGGTGCAATTTCTGGGCCTAATGGTAAGTTTAACTTTTTAAGAAACTGAACCTGTTGGGGCGGCTGGGTGGCTCAGTGGGTTAGCGTCTGCCTTCTGCTCAGGTCATGATCCCTGGGTCCTGGGACTGAGCCCCACGTCGGGCTCTCTGCTCAGCGGGGAGTCTGCTTCTTCCTCTGACTCTCCCTCTGTGCTCTCTCTCAATCTCTGTCTCTCAAATAAATAAATAAAATCTTAAAAATAAAAAGAAATGGAACCTGCACTCCCTAGTGTCTGTTCAGGTACATACTATTATCACGTTGGTTCCCGTTCTATTGATGGGGAAACTGGGGGCATGGAGCGATTCAGAAATTTGCACAAGATCATAAAGCCTGTAAGTGGTGGAGGTGGTAACTGAACTTGTGTGGTCTGGAGTCGCCTCTGTGACCTTGACGCTAGACTTTGGTGGCCACTTCCTGGGTTGGAGATTGTTCGCAGTTTCAAAGAATGAGGTGTGTCTGTTCTCCCTTACTTGATTTTGGTTTCAAGCTGCTGGAGAACATGTTGTTCAGCTCTGTCCATGGGAATTGTGCCTAAAGGAATGGCTGTGATGTCCTTTTCCTTCTTTACTTCCAAGGTCATTCCCCAAGCAAATTTCAGGCCACTCAAGTATTTTTATTTTTGTGTTTCTTCTGTGAGAAAAATGAACAAACCTAGCAAGTGTTTTGCAATTGGGATTTGTAAACTCTCCAGTGACCAAGTCCCCTTTCTTGGACGAAGAACCACCTTCTTAGGGCAAAATGACATTGTAGCTACTGATTCAGTGTATGCCTGCTAGATTTTCTTTTAATGCCGCCACTGCACTTGCCAATAATAGCTTGTGGGCTGATGGCCGCCTCATAGGCCAGTCGCTCAAAAGACCCTCTGGCTCTGACTGGTAATTACCAACTCCCAATTTCTTTTTAAGATTTATTTATTTATTTATTTGAGAGAGAGAGGGAGAGAGAGAGAGAGCAGGGGGAGGGGAAGAGGGTGAGGGGGGAGAGTGAGAGAAGTAGGCTTCCGGCTGAACACAGACCCTGAGATAATGACCTGAGCCAAAACCCAGTCTGAAGCTTAACAGCTTAACCAACTGAGCCACCCCCAGGCATCCCTACCTCCTCCTGATTTTAAAGTCTAGCCTCATCATCACCCCCTTCTGCTTCCAAGATCTGAGGTGATCCCCCCCACTCCTTAGTACCCTTCCTTTGCTGAGAATTACAAAAAAGGCGACAGCTTGCTCTACAACGTACTCTAAACAAATCAGTGAGCAGATGCATTTTCAGGCCTTTAGATTAACTTGTACATGACTGGCATGGACATGATTGGAAATTGTTCTTAAAGAGATATGAACTACTTGAGAGGTTTAGTCATAGCTGAGATTATGGAGAGGTTTTGCTGGGGTCTTTGAGTTCTAGTAATATATTCTTAGGGCTTGGGTGTTTTCTAGGTATAATTACTCTGGGAATGTAACTTGCCAAAAATCACACAGAATAGTAAAAGGCACAACTGTGATCCTAACTCAGGTCCCAAATCTTTTTTATTTTTTAAAAAATATTTATTTATTTATTTTGAGAGAGAGAGCGTGGGGGGTTGCTGGGGGCACAGGGGGAGAGAGAGAATCTTGAGCAGACTCCCCACTGAGCACGAAGCCCAATGAGGGGCTCAATCTCACAACCCCGAGATTATGATCCCGAGATCATGACCTTGAGATCATGACCTGAGCTGAAATCAAGAGTTGGACACTTAATTGACTGAGCCACCCAGGCACTCCTCAGGTCCCAAATCTTTTTTTTTTAAGTTTAATTTTATGATTTTATTTATTTATTTGTCAGAGAGAGCATGCACAAGCAGGGGGAGGAGCAGGCAGAGGGAGAAGCTGGCTCCTTGCTGAGCAGAGAGCCTGGTGCAGTGTTGGATCTCAGGACCCTGGGATCATGACCTGAGCTGAAGGCAGATGCTTAACCGACTGAGCCACCCAGGGGTCCCTTCAAGTCCCAAATCTTAAACTCTAAATCATCCTGCCTCCCAACACTCCTATCCTGCAGAATCCCTTTGTGAAGCTGCAGGCTAACTAACCTGTCTCTCTTCTGGGTTCCTCTGCTGCCCCATACATTCTCTTACCGTGGCTCTTATCACAGTTGATTGACATTTTCAGTGTCTTCCACTGTATTGTAAGCCGGTGCAGGGAGGGAGGGGTGTGTGTGTGTGTTTTAACCTCAGGTACAGAGAGAGTTGAATTAAACATTCCCTTCAATACATAGCTCACTATTATCATACACACAAGTTTCCACCCTAGTTTTTTTTTTTTTTAAGATTTTATTTATTTATTTGAGAGAGAGTGAGAGTACGAACTGGAGGGAGAAAGAGGGAGAGAGAATCTGAAGCAGACTCCACACTGAGTGCAGGGCCCAGTGCGGGGCTCAATCCCACGACTGTGAGATCATGACCTGAGCCAAAACCGAGGCCGCCACTTAACTGACTGAACCACGAGGAGCCCCTCGCTGTAGTTTTTTAAATTTTATTTTTCTTTTCCACTCTTGATCCCTCTCTCGTATTATTATGGATAATAATAGCAACAATAACACTGAGGGAGCATGAACTGACAGGCATTGTTTAAGTGCTTGTAGTAACTCAGCTAATCCTCACAAGCACATAGAGTACTTGCTATTATGATCTCCCCTTTTTCAAGTGAAGACACTGATTAAACAGAGAGGTTAAGGGACTTGCCCGAGGCGACAGAGCCACTAAGCAGCACGGCCAGGCTTTGAACCCAAGTTGCTCTTAACTACTGTGTCCTGCGCCCTCCCAGATATAGGCTACGGATCTTGTTTTGCTTCTTTTGTTGTTGTTGTTGTTGTTCTGCTTCTTCTATTTTCTCTTGGAAATACCCGCAGTGTTGTTTGTACTTCTAGTGCAGCGCATCTGACTGCTGCGTGCTGTTCAGCCTTGGGCATCCGCCATGCCTTACTGACCCATTCTCCTTGTTTGGGGTGCCTTCAACTCGCTACCTCTACAAACAGAGCTGCAAGGGACACCTTATCTGTGTCTCCTCAAGAACCCGTGCTAGAGTTTCTCTTGGGGATGTCCCCAGGAGCAAGTGGATCTCTACATCAAAGCGTATATGAATATTTTATTTCACCAATACTGACAGATTGGTCTCCAGAATGGCAGTACAATTTCCCACCCCTGCCAGCAACACCAGGGTTTCCTTTCTTCACATCCTTGCCAACACTTGGCAATTTTTGGCTATTCTGATGAATGTGAAATAGTATCTTATGGGTTTTTTTGGGGGGGGAGCACGTGTTTGCAGGGATGGGGGAAGGTAGGACTAGAGGGAGAGGGAGAGAGAGAATCTTTAAGCAGACTCCATGCGCAGCGTGGAGCCTGATGTGGGGCTCAATCTCACGACCCTGAGATCAGCCGAAATTAAGAGTTGAACACTTAATGGACTGAGCCACCCAGGTGCTCCTCTTATTGTTGTTTTAATTTACAATTTGTGGTTACAAGTGGGAATGAACACCTCTTCTATCTGTTGGCCATTTGAGTTTTCTCTGCCTGTTTGTATTTATGTATGTGCGGGTATGTACGCCAGTTTTCCTTGTACACTCTCGTTAGCGATCGCCTGTGGCTTTTGGATGTTGTAAATGCCTTCTGCCTGACTGTCATCCCTACCTTTTGCTGAAGGGAAATCCAATCAATTTTTGAGCTTCTGGGATCTTGTTTAATAAGCCATTCTCTATCCTGTAGTGACAAAATTATTCCATATTTTCTTCTATTTTTTTTTTTTAAGATTTTATTTATTTATTTGACAGAGAAAGACACAGCGAGAGAGGGAACACAAACGGGGAGTGGGAGAGGGAGAAGCAGACTCCCTGCCGAGCAGGGAGCCCGATGAGGGACTCGATCCCGGGACTCCAGGATCATGACCTGAGCCAAAGGCAGTCGCTTAACCAACTGAGCCACCCAGGCGCCCCATATTTTCTTCTATTAACTTTATAATCTTACCTTTCACATTTGGATCTTTTATCCATTTGTATTTTCCTTTGTATAAAGTAAGAGGAAGGGATCCAACTTTATTTTTCTCCAGTGAGCCTCATTCCCAGTACTTTTTATTATATTTATTTTTATTTTTTAAAGATTTTATTTTTTTAGGTGATCTCTACACCCAGCATAGGGCTCAAACCCACAACCCTGAGATCAAGAATGCACGCTCCACTGACATGAGCCAGCCAGGCGCCCCCACCGGTACTTTTTAATAAATAATCCCACTTATATATGGCTCACTTTTTATCATATCTTAAGTTCCCATGTATAAATGAGTATATTTTATGCTCATTTTCCTGTTATATTAGTTTAACAATAACTTAGCAGTATGCCTTAATATCTGATAGAGATTAGTTATTCAAGGACGTTTATTCTTCTATATAAGTTTTAAACTAAGTTGTTGAGTTCATGAAAATTAATATTTTATTTTTGGAAAGATTTAGATTTGTCGATAGGCAAATTCTTTCCTTCTATGATTCTTTTTACCTTTATATCCTTATTCCCTGGCACAGTGTCTCACATATCCAGTAGCTCAGTAAGTATTTATAGAACTGAACTATTGTTAGACTGATTTATGTCCCCTTTCAAAGTGACTGGGCAGGAAACAATGTTGTGACAGTGGACGTCACACCTGAAGCCATGTTGTCTTCCTTTGAGTGAGAGGAGAGAGGTGAGGAGAGCGAAGCTTAGGGAGCTGACCCCTTCCATAACAAGAACGGCTGTGGCTTTTGTTTTGATTCCTGTAATTACTAAATAAGATTAGACACTCTTGACTGAAACTTGCTTCTGCATCGAGCTTTAGAGGTGGCTACACACAAGAGTCAATAGCTGGGTTCCTAATGGATTTTTCAAAGGAAAATATGAAGCTTAAGCCAGGAGATAAGAGAGGGGAAAAGTCTTGTTAGCTGATTCATCTGATGCTGTCAGTGACTCGTTGAATGTTGAGCTGCAAATACTTCTCTAAACAGGGATTGCGCCGCGGCAATGAGGGGGCGCCATCTCGTGGCCGTAACTCCACACGGCACCATTTGATCTTCAGTCCCGGGTAATAACAGGAAATGCTAGAGTGCCTATGGGACGTCAGGAACCATTGTAAGAGTTGTGCACGTCACAGCAAAACCCACGAGACAGGGGTATTTACTACCCCTATTGTAAAAGTGAGGAAATTGAGCCTCAGAGGAATCAAGCAACTTGCCCAAGGTCACAGAGCTAGTACCGTGCTGAAATCTAGACCGCGCGGCTATAGCATTGGTATGTGTTCAGTCTTTTTGTTATTTCGCCTGAGAGGAGAGGGAGTGGTGTGCCAGAGTCGGCTCCTACCAGATAGAGAGCATGGACGGTGGGCATCTCTTCCCAGCCTCCCATTCAGTGACGTCATGGTGGTAGTTCAAATTCCATCAGGGTGGGAGTATTTATACAATTAAAATCAGGGGCGCCTGGGTGGCTCAGTCGTTAAGCGTCTGCCTTCGGCTCAGGTCGTGGTCCCAGGGTCCTGGGATCGAGCCCTGCATGGGGCTCCCTGCTCGGCGGGAAGCCTGCTTCTCCCTCTCCCACTCCCCCTGCTTGTGTTCTCTCTCTCCCTGTCTCTCTCTCTCTCTCTGTCAAATAAATAAATAAATAAAATCTTTAAAAAAAAGTTAAAAAAAAAAGAAAATCAGAATACTCCACACATCAGGCCCTCTTTCTTTCTTTCTTTCTCTCTCTCTCTCATCTTTCTCTCTCTCTTTCTCCTTCCCCCACACTCTTTCCCAGAGAACTGGTTTGCCAACATACCCTGGGTGAGGAGGACTGAGAATTCAGAGACAGCCCTAGGCTTTCTTTAGGGAAGTTGGGCAAGAGATTTGGAAAGTAATTAAAACCTGGCTTTGGGGGGAAAAATGGATAAAGAGATCTGAGGACTTTTCTTTTTGATTTTCTTGGTATTAAAACAGAAACAGGTAGTTTATGATTAATGTAGAACTCCTTAAAATGAAGACTTATTGAAGAGTAATGTAGGGTTGCTCAACCGCTTTATCAGGAAAGAAGGCAAAACAGTTGTATGGTCTGTGTTGCAAATTACATATTAAACATGGCCAAAGAAGGGCACCTGGCTTAGTTGGGTAGAGCATGTGACTCTTCATCTCCGGGTCCTGAGTTTGAGCCCCACATTGGGCATAGAGGGTACTTTAAAAAATGGCCAAAGAGACAGATGAGTCAGGAAAAGTGACCAGAACCATTTCTAGAGGAACTTAAGCTAAATACAGTGGGACCTACTTAAGCATTGTGGAAAGGGCAAAGTAGAATTAGGAAGTTCAGAGAACGGGACACCTGGGTGGCTCAGTCAGTTAAGTGTCTGCCTTTGGCTCAGGTCATGATCCTGGGGTCCTGTGATCGAGCCCCACATCGGGCTCCCTGCTCGGCGAGAAGCCTGCTTCTCCCTCTGCCTGCTGTTCCCCCCTGCTTGTGCTCTCTCTCTGACAAATAAATAAATAAATAATTTTTTTTTTTAAAGAAAGTTCAGAGAACAAATACATGTATGCCAATTTGAAGGGAATCAAACCACAGAATAGCCATGGAATTTAGGGGAAATGACACAAAGTTGCCGTAACTTCCCAATTTAAAACTCAAAAAATCTAGGCTAAAGCTCCTAGAAATATTTGAATCATATAATAACCCTACTCAAAAGCCTTCCATAGACAATACTGGCAGAAAGCTGATAGTTGTTGAGGCTAAGATACATAAGGGATCACTGTTCTATTTCTCTACTTTTCTGTATGTTTGAAATTTTTCATAATTAAGAAAAAGAAAACCAAATCCAAACCATCGGACTTTTTAAATGATTATATCCAGTACAGTGAATATAATAGAGCATCAAAATCTGTTAGGAAAGGTAGGTCTGAGATGCAGTACGGAGGGCTTTGCATGCCCATCTGAAGGTCTAGAGGTAATGGAAGCCATTGAAGGATTTTAAGCAGGTAGTATGTGCGTATGCATGTGTATGTTTGTGTGTGAAGTTCAAGTCTGTGTATGTCTGCTTCTAAAGGAATGAGACTGGAACGCGTATCATAGCTGTCTTTGAAAGGTAATACTTGAAATCTGAATATAGCTTCAGTCTTTTGGGTGGTGCTCAGGTGACGAACTGCTCTGGTTTGCCCAAGACTGTGGGTTTTATGAGATGTGGGATTTGGGGTTTTAAAACTTCAGTGGTGGGGCCCCTGGGTGGCTCAGTCGTTAAACGTCTGCCTTCAGCTCAGGTCATGATCCCAGGGTCCTGGGATCGAGTCCCACATCGGGCTCCCTGCTTGGCTCAGCAGGAAGCCTGCTTCTCCCTCTCCCACTTCCCCTGCTTGTGTTCCCTCTCTTGCTGTGTCTCTCTCTGTCAAATAAATAAATAAAATCTTTAAAAAAAAAAAAAACTTCAGTGGTTTGTCACCTTAGCAGTGGCAACAGATGGAGTGTACAAACTGTGAGTTCTTTGTTTAAAGGGTACCCCATAGATAAGGAAGCAAGATAAAGACCAGGCAACTGAATAGATACGGAAGCCAGGGGTGGAGAGTTTTTAAACAGGTGGTAGTCAGCTGTTGCCCAGGCCAGGGAGGCCCCGAGAGGATGGGGACTCAGGCCAGAGTCGGATGTTTTAGGATGACCTCTTCAGATCAGGACTTGCCAGACATATTCTTCAGTTACCCAGCCTTTGCAAACCAAACAAAACCAAAGCCAAAACTACATCACGTACAATTAATCAGTGCCAACAATGTAATTGCATTAGTACTTTTAGGTGTTAGAATACAGATTCAGAAATTAATTAGTTAAGTAATTCATGAAAAGGTAAACTGCAAAGGCAAAGGCATTTTATCATTTAATAATTTGATTAGTTCTAAAGCAATCCCTTGCAGTATTTAATTTTTGTAATATTATGTATTTTCTTATATTAAAATAAATTTCACATAAAGCTGAACAAATATTAGTCAAAAATATAAATATAAAACATAATCATATAGCACACTTATATACTCCAGAGCAAGTAATCTTTTTTTTTTAAAGATTTTATTTATTTATTTGAGAGAGAATGAGAGAGAGCACATGAGAGGGGGGAGGGTTAGAGGGAGAAGCAGACTCCCTGCCGAGCAGGGAGCCCGATGAGGGACTCAATCCAGGGACTCCAGGATCATGACCTGAGCCGAAGGCAGTCGCTTAACCAACTGAGCCACCCAGGCGCCCCAGAGCAAGTAATCTTAACCCTACTTGCAAATGAGTCCATTTGGCATTGGCTATGCTGCACTGTGAATGAAGTCTTTGGCTAAGGGTTTTGGGGAATAGAAAGATCCAATATGATTGTGGATGTCTTTTTTTTTTTTTTTTTTTTGCCAGGAGGCTGCATCTGGCTGAGTGGAGAGATCCCAGGCTCTATAGTCTCTTGGGTTTGCAGTTGGGACTTTGGGGTTTATTCACCAAAGTTGGGTAGGCACTGATTCACTGGAGCATTGCCCTGTCTGCTCAGACACATGTCAGCCAGAGAGACCCGAAAAGTCATATGGCCTTTCCTTTCTTGTACCTCAATCACTTTATGGCCAGAGCTTACCTTTGACATAATCTACTCCTGTTGCTATCTCCAACACTCCATGAGTGCAGAGAAAACATATGCTTCCCCCATTTCTACTTCTGGATGCCACCGCCTGTCACGACCTGCTCAGGGTGGGTAGGGAATCTGGGATCCATGCACTGTGAGGGCAGGCAGTTGGGGGGTAGCCGGTGGGGAGTGAAGGGGTGGAGAGAGGAGTGAAGTCGTGTTTCCTCCTATTTCCAACCTCAGCAAAGGACACCAAATCCAGTTCCTCTTCCCTGTCCCTGTAGAGTCCTCCAGGCAGATTTGCTACTGTTCCTAGGCTAGGAGGAAGTGGAGGGTGGCTGCGGGGGCTGGTATAGACACAAACACAATCTCCAAGTGGCTAGACTGAGGTTTTCGAGGCATTTTTCTGGGCCTTTGAATCCAAGGGCAGGCAAATTTTGCTCTCTCTGTGTGTTCATGAATAGAATGTGAATGTCAGGTCTTATTCCACTGAGAAGTAAGATGAACAAGAAACCCGACTAGGATCCTATGAGGTCTCCAGTCTTCGGAGAATCAAATTGCCACCCCCTCCCTGCTAAGCATTTCTGTCACTCTTGGTCCCAGCTGCATTCAGGGCCACTAGCCATAATTTATTATCCAGCATCTGGTTTGAATAAACCACAGATTTATCTGCGGTCTGTGAGGGCTCTAGGCAGGAGATGCAAACAGCAGCTTTCATTAGGGAGGACTGGATGTATTGGGACCCTTTTCTCTTTTGCATCCTCTGGCCATGGTAAGGATTTCTAACGGTGCTCAGTGAAACGTTCTTCTCTTGGCCGTGATCTTTCCTAACTGGTCCAGTGAGACTGAGAGAAGAATTCTGTCCTGAGTTCCCCTTTTTCTATCCCAAAAGGAAATAAAGCAGGAAGATCAGGATTTAATTTTTTTAAGATTTATTTATCTATTTGAGAGAGAAAGAGAGAGAGAGAGCAGGGAGGGGCAGAAGGAGAGGGAGAGAGAAACACCAGTAGACTCTGAGCTAAGCATGGAGCCTGATACAGGGCTCAATCTTAAGACCCTGAGATCATGACCTGAGCCAAAACCAAGAGTCGGAGGCTTAACTGACTGCATCACCCAGGGGCCCCAACAGTTTTATTTTATTTTAAAATTTATTTTATATATATATATATATATTTCTCATCATCGTCTAATAAACCAGCCAAAAAGGACACAAAGATGTCAGCATCGCCCTGCTGGGTCAGAACCACACAGGGCCCCACAGCCTGGTGTCCAGTCTCACACCGGGGTCTGGAGGAGTGTGATCATTTCAGAGCTAGAGACATAGCCTTCGAAGCGTTCCCGAGGACCCTACAGGAACCTCTTTAATGATTTTTACTCCTTGTTACCAACTGAACAGCTTCAGGGTGATATCTTTTAAAGCTTTAGATAGAAACTCCTTTGAGGCCCTGTGTCTGTCCTTAACAGCATGGCAGTGGTAAGAGAGAGGGACTAGGGCGCTCATTGTTTCTCACAAAGAACTAAAAGATTGTGGTTTAGGGATCACCAAGGGTGGACCAAAGCTGGAGGACTTGAAAGTGGCAGAAATATTCGGAAAGTTGCCGCGTTCAAAACATGGCAAAATTGCCGGGATGAATGTCTGGTTTACAGTGAAGGGAGCTGGGGTTCGGTGGTGGGTTTTGGTGCCTCCTTGTGTTGGAGAAAGTACCAAGCACAGGGATGGCGGACTGTGGCTTGGGGGTCAAATCACACTCACCGCCTGGTTTTGTAGAGCCCACATGCTAAGAAGGCTTTTTGCATGTTCACATGGTTGAAAAAAAGTCAAAAGATAGTTCCTGATGTGTGAAAAATACGAAATCGACATTTCAGTGTCTGTAAATAAAGTTTTATTCGAGCGCGGCACACTCGATCGTTTACATGTGCTACAACAGCAGTCTGCTCTCTGAGGCAACCTGTCCCGGGTCTAACGACGGGGTCCAGAGAGCTCCCTCAGCCTTCCAGTACTAAGGCCTGGCGCCCCAGTTTGTTTATCCCTCCTCCTCCTCCCGCAAACCAACCTTCCTGAGCGTGTGGGGAATTTCCACTCCTCCCACCTCTCTTCTAAGGCGTCCACCTCTGTCCAGAGGGAGAGGGAAACAGGAGTCGAGTGGGACTTTCAGCATCATCCCTCCCTGCCCGTTCTGCCCTGATTGCACCAGATGTCTCCTCTTGGTTTCTGCTGTCGTCCCCCCACTCAAGACATTGCTCGATTGAATGTGTAGTTCCTTTTCCCTCGTTCAGTAGAAGTTTCTGCCCTAGCAGCCCAAAGTAAAGAATGTATGAGCGAAAAATACAAGAGAATTCCTGTGGAGTCCACTCCCAGAAAAGCAGGAACCCCAGTGGAATTAGACACTGAGGCATTAGAAGGCAAAGGTCGCGAGGGATTGGGGGACAATTCCGTGCCGCTCAAATCTCAGCTCTTAGATTGGCCTTGGCTGCTACTCTAGTCTTCCTTCTCCTGGACTCTGCCAGGTTTGGGACACCCCACCCGGTACCGGCCTTCCACACGGGAGTCCTGTGACAACCAAAGTCCCCCTGCTGCTCCACTTGGCGGATGAATATCCAAAGTGATTTTGTGGGTAAAGGAACTCTTTACGCCGTAGCTTTCAAACCTCTCTCAGGGCACAGGGCTGTCATGTAGAGCTTGCAAAGCAGATCCTTTAGGACTTCTGATTTCTTTTCTTTTTCTTTTTAAAGATTTTATTGGGGTGCCTGGGTGGCTCAGTTGGTTAAGCGACTGCTTTTGGCTCAGGTCAGGATCCTGAAATCCCAGGATCGAGTCCCGCATGGGGCTCCCTGCTCAGCGGGGAGTCTGCCTCTCCCTCTGAGAGAGACAGAGAGCAGGAGCTGGGGGAGGAGGGTCAGAGGGAGAGGGAGAAGCAGACTCCCCGCTGAGCAGGGAGCCCCATGTGGGGCTCAGTGCCAGCACCCTGGGATCATGACCTGAGCTGAAGGCAGATGCTCAACCGCCTGAGCCAGGCTTCCCAGGACTTCTGATTTCTGTCTAAAACCAACCAATTTGGGGCGCCTGGGTGGCTCAGTTGGTTAAGCGACTGCCTTCGGCTCAGGTCATGATCCTGGAGTCCCGGGATCGAGTCCCGCATCGGACTCCCTGCTCAGCAGGGAGTCTGCTTCTCCCTCTGACCCTCCCCCCTCTCATGCTCTCTATCTCATTCTCACTCTCAAATAAATAAATAAAATCTTAAAAAAAATAAAATAAAATAAAACCAACCAATTTGAAGATAGGGTGTTTTGGCTCATTATGGAAATTTAGTGGGTTGTACAGAAAGAAAGAAAGAGAAAAGAAGGAAGGAAGGAAGCAAGCAAGCAAGCAGGAAGGGAGGGAGGGAGGGAGGGAGAACTGGAGGGAGCCTTATCTGGTTGAAGGTAGAGCAACTACAGTACTGACGTCACCATCCTTGCAGCTCTCGTTAGCTCTCTGCTGCTTTTGGCTTTTGCAACCAATGACACGATATTTCTTCTTAATAAGCATGGGGAGGGATTATATAGTTTGTTATCTTGGCATTGTTCATATTAATCACCTGGTGGCTCTAAATCAATTTTCTGTTTTTCTCTGTTTTTCAGGGATAGGTATGCATGTATTATTGAGAAAGAAGTGTATTTCTCTATTCTTTAGGAGCTGGAATGGCACTTCAGAATCTGATTTGTCTTACCATAACAACCAAACCAGCCTTAAATAGTTATAGAAATAAATGTCAGGAAAATATGAAAAATGTGTATTTTCATGAATCTTTTCCCTTCTAGTTGAATAAATCCCATGCTGTTGGAATTTTAAAGAGATGTACGTGAGTGTGTGCGCGCGTGTGTGTGTGATTTTTTATTGTTCACAGAAATAAGGGACTTTCTCGGAAAAATGTGCTTGAGAGCCCAGACGCTCAGCATTTAGTCTTTGCTACTGATCTTACATTTTCATTTGGGAGCCTTGGTATGATCAGGAGCCTTCTTTTCATATTTTCCTCAGTAATTCTGATTTTAAAAACACCAAATACAAGAAGATCCCAAATTCCTAACTTTCTGGTTCCAAGATATCTAGGAGTGGGGTGTCTTATTTTGTGCACAGCCCTTTGAGGCAGCGCGGATGCTGTCATTCTGAAGAGTGACAGTAGAGTGTGACGTTTTCCTTCTTCTCAAACAGCCCCTCCCCGGTCACCTGCCCATGCAGCTCCCATCGCTTCAAGGAGACCTAGAAATCACAACACCAGAGGCAGACACACGTGCATTGCCACAGACCCAGGAGCACAGCAAAATAGACGTCCCTCTACTCTGGACTCCTCCTGTTTTCTCTCTGTGGCTGCACACACCACTCTTGCCCTCAGTGCCCTTCTCTTTTCCCTTCATCCCCCCACCATTTGGAAAAATGAAGCATTCAGTTGACCATCCACTCATCCCACCTGCCACCCTGTATTTCATGTTTCTTTTCAGACAACATCCTGAAATTATTGGTCTTTACGAACTCCTGTTTTCCTCACCTTCTCTGGAAACTTCTGCATTCTGAATGCCACCTGTCATGCCACTAAGAGTATGTGCGGCCTCCATTCTCCTTGAAACCTCTGTGGCACTTGGTACTTCTGGCCAGCCTTTCTTTCCAGAATCCCTTTTTCCCTGTGGGTATTCCAGTTTCCCTTCTACCTCTTGGACTGCCCTCTATGCTCATCACTAGCCCTCCTGTGGGTAGGAGGGTGTCTTAAGTAGGGTGACCATGTAATTTTTCATCCAGACGAAGATATCCTTGAGAATTAAAGGGTGCTCAGTGACAACAGGCACAAACTGAGACCATCCCAGGCAAACAGAGATGTCTGGCCATCCTCTCCTTCAGGCTCAGGGGAGGAGGACGTAGGGAGGGCTCAGGGCAGTAGATGAATGAGCATAGATCGAGAAACTTTCACAGATCCATCTTAGAGTTGCTTAGCTACTTTTGCTTAGAATCTCACGTTAAAAATTCAACATCCCATTCATGAAAGGGCCCAGTTACCTGAGGAGAAGTATCAGAGCAAGATTAGGGCAGAAAAGATGGGTGAGGAGAAAGGTCTAGATGGGGAAAGGTAGAACTGGTTGAACCAGGTCCGGTGGTTCTCTGAGTTCTAGTCATGGAGTCTGCTCTTACAGGTGAAGATGAACATGGTGCTGAAACCTCTTCCATGCTCTTCTCAGCCCAGGGTTCCCCAAGATCAGTAGCGCTGAGTGGCCAGCTGGGTAAGTGGCCATGACGATTTTGCACACAATATTCCAGGAACTGTTGATATCGAAGATGTTGGACATGGAAATAAATAGAGCAACTGCATTGAAAATGTAGAGAATGAGAAAGCAGCTGGTAGCTTTGATGGCCCCCATGTGAGCCTCCATGCTGGGGTCCCTGGAACCAGTGGCATTGCTCTCCATGTGGAGGGTTTGTCTCTTGAGAGAGATGATCAGCAGGGTGGCTGAAAGGATGAACATGAGCAGAGGAATGAAGATCCCCAGGTTATAGAGAAGAACCAGGTTGACCACATTGGTCTCAGAGAAGTACTTCTCCCGGGTGTTGGAGCAGGGGATGGGAATGGAACTATTTACATACACATTGAAGATATCTGTAGAGAAGGGAAAGCTGAAGCATAAGGAGATGAACAGTGACAGTCCCAGAAGCCAAGGCATCAGCGCTGTGATTTTCCTCTTCATCAAGAAGAACAAAGGGTGAGCAGTTTGCAATTCTAAGACAATAGAAGATGTTGAGCCAGGCAGCTCAAGCCAGAGGTTGAAATAGTTCAGAAACATGATGACGACTTTGAAGAGTATAAACACTGTGTTTTGGTTATAAGTGACCCAGAACAGTAGACTGTAAGTATTCTCCAGCATCATCCAGATCTGCAGCAAGAGCCTGGAAAGGCTGAGCATCAGCAGAATGCAGTCACTGACAGGGAGTCTTTTGCCTCTGGCCCGCTCGGCCCCATGGATGGCCGTGATGAAGCCATTCCCAACGATGCCAGTGATGCACTCTATTCCAGAGGCCACCAAGGTGAGGACGATTTTAAACCTGCATGTGTCTCTGTCCGTGGCATCTGTGCTCACCGTGGCCATTCTCTTTGGCCCTGACTTTCAGGTTTCCACGCCAAGAACTGGTACCTGCCCTGCAACCTTCTGACCCTCACTCATGTTACTGTAATTTTTCCCTCAGTTAATGGTTATTTCCAATTTTTCTTCATTTGCTTGCCACATGACTAAAGTCAGAGGCTTGAAATGCAAATGATGAAAGGATCTTATTATTGGCTGTCTCCATTTTTCATAAAGACCCATTTGCCTCAGGCTTGCAGGAGCTCATTGGAAAAAAATTGAGAGCGGTTCCTATCACAGCATCTTTCTACCTTATTTACTTTAAGCCCAAATTCACCTGACACGCAAGAGTCCCAGGTTAGGAATCTTAACTGTCCCCATGACTTTGTACTCATCTCACAAGACCTGTTACCTGCTAAATTGTCTGTAAAAATGCAACAGCTCCTTTGATCTGCCTTCTCCTTCTTTTCTTTTCTCCCTTATTTGTGGAGATGTTTTTATCCTATGGTTAGCATGTTTATGAATAAGAAATTCCTATCAACTCGTATATGAACATTTTTACTTAGAATCAAGTTTCCTCCACAAAGGTCAGCTATTATACTGTTCCCAAACACAGTAGAGCCAAAACTTGATGCCATTTGGGTTAATTAGAGATGAGAAAAACTGCCTTGTGACAGTTTCATGATTATAATTTACTGATATGCACATCAGTGTTTGAACTCTGAAACAGGTAGAATTAGCCTGGGAAAGCCACAGGGTGTTCTAAACACAGTGCTGAAGTTGGACATGTGACCAAACACTGTTAACTTGAAATTTAATTCCCTACTTCTTCACACTGACTGTGAAACACGATGAACTCTAGCATTTCAAACAATATGCAGATGCCCGGGACTCATTCCAGATCTAGTAAGGCAGAATCTGAGATAGGGCCCAGGCAAATTGTATTTTTAAAAAGCTAAAAGTTCATTGCTCATAGCCAGATTGAGAACCAAAATCTTAGCTAGAGACTAATGAGTCTTGGGCCAAATCTGGCTTGTGTTGTGTTTTATCTTGTACAGCCTAATCCTGGATAACATTAGCCCACCAGTGCTTAATACTTCTTATTGGTCAACATTTAAATTTAGGAGATTGTGTGTATGCACAAAAAAAATCTGCCCTTGAAAAATTAGAAGATTGGGCAATTTTGGGGCTCCATGGTGAATTGGTTGAAGTGGAAATAGTGGCTGCACATTTAAAACAAGGTATGTGTGCACTTTTCAGTTTGTCACAGTATCCACTAACTCCTAGTGCCTTCTTGACCATGAGGCTTCCTGCCAGTGTGATGGCCCTGTTATAACTTAAAAAAAAAAAAAAATTTCTTTTAGAGAGAGGGAGAGAGAGAGAGAACATGAGCGGGGGCTGGAGGGGGGCAGAGGGAGAGGGAGACAGAGAATCACAAGCAGATTCCCTACTGAGTGCAGAGCCCAACACAGGGCTCGATCCCAGAACCCTGAGGATCAGGACCTGAGCAGAAGTCAAGAGTAGACACTTAACTGACTGAGCCACCCTGACACCCCTGCCCTGTTATAACTTATATAATAAAAGTACAGAGATGATGAAAATACGTTTCTCCACCCCCAAATTAATTTTATTTCAAATTAAAGGCAGGGATTTATTTTTATTATAAAATTGCTTTTTATTATTAAATTATATTTGTGTAAAAATAGCACCAGAAAAAGCAATATATTGCAAAATTATGAATGCATTGTTTAGAGAAATTAAAGCTCATGTCAACACAAAGACTTGTATAAGAATGTTTGTAGCAGCTTTACTCACAATAGCCAGGAACAGGAAACAAGACTCCTTGACAAGTTCTACATATCCAGTAAGAACCAACTTCTGTTACTTCTACTAATAGAGAGTAGTATTGGGGTGCCTGGGTGGCTCAGTTGGTTAAGTGTTGGACTCTTGATTTCTGCTCAGGTCATGATCTCAGGGTTGTAGATCGAGCCCTGTGTTGGCCTCCATGCTCATCGGGGCTGCTTGAGATTCTCTCCCTCTCCCTCTGCCCCTCCCCCACTCATGCTCTCTCACTCTCTCTCTCTCTCTCATTCTCTAAACTAAATAAATCTTTAGAGACATTTATTTAGTTAGTTAGTTAGTTAGTTAGTTAGTTAGTTAGTTAGTTAGTTGACACAGAGAGACACAGTGAGAGAGGGAACACAGGGGGAGTGGGAGAGGGAGAAGCAGGCTTCCTGCCGAGCAGGGAGCCTGATGTGGGACTCAATCCCAGGACCCTGGGATCATGACCTGAGCCAAAGGCAGATGCTTAATGACTGAGCCACCCAGGCGCCCCTAAAACAAATAAATCTTTAAAAAAATAATAGAGAGTAGTATTTATCAGCAGCTTTCACAAATTCCCATGCACCAAACTCATCTTTTTGTGTATTTTGTTTCAACTTATATAAGTTTGTGGTAAATAATATCTTCCTGAAATTCTTGCACATAATTGATTTCCGCTGTTCTGGTATCATCTTCTGTTGGTGTTCTTTCACGTTTTTCTCTGATCTTAATAGGCAAGAGCAGTGGTGGGCTGGTGAGCAGGTGCCATATTAATGGGGATGTGGGGCCAATTCATTTTTTAATCCGTGATCATTCATTCGGGGTGCTAGAATGGAGTCTCCTTTATTCTAGGGAAACTCTCATGGGGGAACCAAAGACCAAAGTTTTCACATTCTTGGCTATTGGGTTCTAAAACTTTGGTGCAGGTGTAGGATAGATCAGATTTGGAAGAATATGTGATTAGGGGAAGCCTTTCCTCTCACTTCTCTCTCAAGCACTGCCATGCAGACTAGGATGCTTTCCCAGTTGGGGAGGGATGAGAAGCGCAGGGACGAGCTGGAGTATGTGAATATCTCCATGAAAGGGACCTCACATCCTGCCTCGTATGGGGCACACCACGGGGCTGCATGGGGTGGCAAAGGCAGAGGGGGGCTGCAGGATTGCTCCCGAGTCTCCCCAGGCACACTTGAGACAGCCGCTACATCTTCCTTGTGTTCACACAAAGGGTTTGGAGATTTGCTGAGGGAGTTAGTGGATTCCAAAGAGGTGTGGTCTTAGCCAGGAGGCTTTGCAAGCTTGGGTTCAGATGAAACCAATGCAAGGACAGGGGCTCCCCACCCCGCACCTCCCTCCATGTCTGTTTGATGTCCACTGAACATGGATGTCACCCCTGGAGGACAGGAAGGAGAAATCCTGAGAAAATCTTGTACTCATAGTGTTTAAACCTGGTATGAATGAGAAATTCACTAAAGTATAAATTGGTTTATAAAGCCGTGTGAACTCATGGAGCAGGATAAACATGGCCAAGATTTTTCCTTCAATCATAGTGTCCAGCTCTGTGCTGCTGACTCTCCCTTTCCCATCCCACAGTGACATCTTGGGCATGTTTCATCTTTTCTAGTCTTTTTTGGTTATTAATATTCGATCCAGTTTGACTTCATGTGTGGGTTAAACCTTTACCATCTCCCTTTTACCCAAGCACAATTTGATTGGAGGGGGACCGGATGGGTCTGGGACACCTGTCTCTTTCTCTTCTTCTTCCAGGATGCTGCTGTGGGAGAGGGGGCAGGTTTATTTTATCTCTTTAATTTACTGGCTGCTGAGGTAAATGCATCCTCTTGTGGTTGTTACTGCTGTCCTGACACCATCTGGCCATGTGTGCCTCTGGGGGGCCAGGCATCATGTATTGGCTGTCGCGTGAGGAGCATGTGGGAGTTCTAGAGGGCTCTGTGGCAGCACCAGTCACTCCTCCCTCCTAGTTTGGTAAGTCTAGGCGTAGATGGCAGGCTGCCACTGGTTACAGTAGGGCTGGTATTGCCACCTCTTGCTAAGCTTTGCAGGTCAGTATCTAGCCCCGTTCTTGGCTGCCTGCTTTAGATCTGTCCTTCTCAACCTCGTGTATATACCAGAATTGCCTGAATTAACACTGCGGGGCTTTATTTATTTTTTTTTTTATAGTTTTTTTTTTTTTAAAGATTTTATTTATTCACTTGAGACACAGAGATACAGAGAGGGAGAGAGAGAGCATGAGCAGGGAGAGAGGCAGAGGGAGGAGGAGAAGCAGGCTCCCTGCTGAGCCAGGAGCCTGATGTGGGGCTCGATCCCAGGACCCTGGGATCATGACCTGAGCCGAAGGCAGATGCTTAACCATCTGAGCCACCTAGGCGCCCCTCACTGCGGGGCTTTAAAAAACATCCATACCCATGTCCCATCCTCAAAGATTCCAAGTAATTGTTCTGGAGAAAAGCTAAGCATTGGCATCTCCAAAGCTCCCCATTGCAATGGCAGTGGGAGCAGGGGAGGGTTGAGAACCACTGTGGGCGAGGGGTACTTACCTGCATGGTTTATGGTGTGGGCTCTAAGGCCAATTCTGGGACAACAGGAACCCTGCCACTCAACATGGCTGTGGAAGTGACTGCATGACTTCCTAGACAAGACTGAGGACATGTCCTTCCATCAGGTAGAGGGAGATCAAATCCAGAGGTTGAATTACAGAGAACACTTAGAATATTTTGCAAAACAGTTTTTGCCTTGTGAAAGTCACTTCTACTGTATAGTGTTAGAAAAGCAAATATTTCTCATATCTCTATGAAAAGGAGGAAGAAGGACATAGATGTAGAGAGTCATAGGTTTCCACTTTGTAACCTAAAGACCATTCCTATGTGCTTATTTGGCAAAGGATGAAATGTATGAGAACAGCCATTATGATGCCATTAGGAAGCAAACCACCATAAGTACAAAGACCAGGGATGTGGAAAAGATGTGATCAAATCCAGTGAGCTGCAAAGAGAACAGAAGAGTTAACAAGATTTGTTTTGGTTATTAATAAAACAAGTATTTATATATTTAAGTGAAAAATCTGCCCAGGACATGACATTCTTCACAGATAGCAAGTTGTAAAAGAGTGTCTACTGAATGTGATGGAAATCATGGGTCCTGAAAAGATATAAGTACGTGAGAATATAAATGTAATCAGAAACACTGTTGCTCAATGTACTAGAAATATGGTTAGGAAATTAAAAAGAAAAATTGTGTGAAAAAAGTCTTAAACATTGTGACATTTGCTTTTGCAGCTGATGAGGGTACATATTTAGTAATACTTAGATGTAATAATTAGCTCTATTTATTCACTGTGGGTTTGAGAATTTTTATACGACTGAAAATATTTTAGACAGTGTGCCCATGACAGGCATAACACTAGGAAATAATTAAGAAATTCATTTTTGTAACAGAGGAAACTTTCAAACAATTTAATATAGATGATGTTCCTGGGATAGATGGTGCTAATATTGGACTTGCAGTAAAACTTAAGTTCCATGTGGCAAGTCATGCAAGGACACAACTTTACCTCTACTCATTTGCATTATTCAGCAGGAATTGCTTTCTGCTATTAGTTGTAAATGGAACCCATCACAGACACAGAGCTCACTACCTGTAAGCTGGATCTCGCCTGGGGCTTGCGCCATGGAGTGTCACAGGCACTGTTGAATGATTTGGACACCTAACACAGCAGTCTGCTGACTGCACATAGGTTGGGAGGCTCAGCCAACACCAAAGCTAAGGAGAGGTGTTGAACTGTTGAAATGAGCTCATGCCTCATCACTGAGGGAAAAAAAAAAATCTCTGCTTATGCTAAGCAGCAAAGATTGTTATCACGTAATTGGCAAGCACTCTGAATGCCCTGCAAAGGCATCCACCGTAGTTACAAAACATTATGGAGAAAGTTATCTGGCATAGTATTATTTGGTCCTCTTTTCTGTGCTAGAATGTTCTAGAACTGTAACTGATGGTCTGAACCCCGTGGTGGAAATTCTGTTAGACTGAAGGCTGACGGCATGCTAAGTAGCTTATTGATTCCAGCTCTGTGAAGATGACCTCCCCCTGCCCAGTGCTCTTTTATCTCTTCATACCTACAATGTGGAAGGTGATCTGCGGTGAGATACAGGACTGGACATTTAGCACAGGGACACCAGAACACAAAACTCCTGCAACAATCTGAACAATTGTGCAAAGATTTTTAAAAATCTTTGGAAATGCCTATTTTTGTGAATAGCTCTTTTCAGTTATTAAAGTAAGACTAAGTATCATTCCTAGTCAAGGCTCCCGATCAAGGATGAATTCTGCATTCGCATGGAACTTGGTACAAGATTTAACAATGACAGGCTAAAGAAAAAGTTGCAGATTTCTTGTTCCAAAACAAAAGTTAATAAGTTGTGAAAGGAAATGTTAAAAGTAAACTATTTCTATTTTATCTGTTTTTTTCCCAATTTTGAATTTAAGTTACAATAGTCAATATCATATGTGCATGCATTATGTGGTATGATCATAATCATAGTTCAGAAAAATAAAGTTTGATTATGCTCCTGGTACTTGGTTTGTTTTTCTTACCTCTTCCATGTTCACCCATAGACTTTTACGTCCCTGGCTTCTTTAGACCCTGGAGTTTTCAGTGATCTCTTCAATGCGTGTCTTATGTGGGCAGTTATGAGATGGCTCTAAAGCTTAGCTGAGTTTTCACCATAAGGTGGAGCCTGGGAATCCTTCTTGGAAAATAGGGCAATTACTTAATTTTTCCACTAGTGGGCGGGCATGTTCTTTCTTTTTTATTTAAAAAGCCTCTAGAAAACCTTTGAAAACCTTTTCTATTTTGGGCAGTTGGCTGAGTTTTACCCACCCACTTTTAGAGAGACCTCTGAATCTTTATACTCAGGGTCAAAGTTATGGTCATGGCCAGACAGTTTTCATGAGGAAACTCATATTGTCTCTTAATAAAGCATCTTTTTTGTTAATATTTATTTTTGAAAGATACGTTGTAAATAAAAACCATATCCCTTAAATAGACTAACTTTAGTTGACTACAGAGCCTGTTTCTAAAGACTCTGGAACATCAGAATACTAGAATACCAATACTACAGGTGACTCAAGAGCAATGCAGGCCTTAAGCAGGGAAGAGAATTGCCTAAGGCCACTCACCTGTTGAGCTCATTACCAGAATACCAGGTAATGCGGAATATCAGGTAATGCATCTTGGGTGGTCCCTTTACACTTGCCTTTGGATATCTATTAGCTTCTCTGCAGGCTCTCTCTTTACTAGTGGGTAGTTACCCGCCTAATTAGGCTCTTCTCATCCAATCCAGGAAATGGTGATGAAAGCTCACTTAGGCCCAGTGCTCACCTTTTTTTTCCAACTTAAATGAGTTCCTGCACTTAGGAGGTAGAGATACATACAGTGACCATTGTTTCTAAACAAAACTGTAATCTTATTCATTGGACAAATACATAAGTACCTACTATGTCTGGGACACTGGAGATAAATAGTAAACAGACAAATTCCTGTCTTCATGAATCTTACAGTTTAGTTTTGCTTGGGGGGCAAGGGGAAGGAGAAGAGGGGCAGGGGATTGAGAGAGTTTGGGAAGGCCAGAAAATAAACAAGTAAACAGATGATATAATTTCAGATCGTAACTACCATAAAAAAGTAAAGAATTGATTTTCAAGGGTGCCAAGACTATTTAATGGGGGAAGAATAGTCTTTTCAAAACCGAACACCTACAACTGAATATCTACATGCCGAAGAATGACGTTAGACCTCTACCTCATACCATATACAAAAATGAACTCAAAATGGATCAAAGACTGAAATTTAAGACTTGAAGCTATTAAACTCTTAGAAGTAAACAGAAGTATAAATCTTTGTGCCCTTGGATCTGCAGTGGCTCCCAGATACGACACTTAAAGCATAAACAATGAAAATTGGAGAAATTAGACTTTGTCAAAATTAAAAAACTTTTGTGCTTCAACGGTACTATCAAGAAAGTGAATAGACAAGTCACATAACGGGAGAAAATATTTGCAAGTCCTATATCTGATAAGAGCTAAGTATCCAGAAAGAAATGTTACAACTCAACAATAAAAACACAGCCCAATTTAAAAAGTGGGCAAAGGATTTGAATAGATGTTTTTTCTAAAGAAGATATACAAATGGCCAATAAGCTCATGAAAAAAGCACTCAGCACCATTAGTCATTGGGGAAATGCAAATCAAAGTACAATGAGATACCACATCATACTCACTAGGATGGCAAAACTAAATAAAGACAATTACAATTGTTGACAAGGTTTGGATAAATTGGAACCCTTATACATTGTTGGTGTGAATGTAAAATGTTGTAGCCACTGTAAAAAACAGTTCAGCAATTCATCAAAAAGTTAAACAGAGGTACTATATGATTCAGCAGTTCTACTGCTAGGTAGGACAAGACAATTGAAAGCATATGTCCATGCAATAACTTAAACATGAATGTTCATAGCAGCATTATTCATGAAAGCCAAAAAGGGGAAACACCCAAATGTCTGATGAATGGATTTAAAATGTGGTTTATCCTTTTAATGGAATGTTATTTAGCCATGAAAAGGAATGAAGCACTGATATATACTACAACTGGGATAAACCTTGAAAATATTTATGCTAAGTGAAAGAAACTAGACACAAAAGGCCACATATTGCATGATTCCACTTATACAAAATCTCCAGGATAGGCCAAATCATAGAAACAGAAAATAGATTTGTGGTTGACAGGGATTAGGGAGGGAGAAATTGGGAATAACTGAAAGAAACAGGATTTCCTTTTGGGGTGGTGAAAGTGTCCAGAATTAGACAGTGGTGATTGTTGTATAACTCTTGTAAATATACTAAAACCCACTGAATTTTATACTTAAAAGGATGAATTTTATGGCATGGAATTACCTCACAATAAAAAGAAAGTAGGGTGATCAGATGGAGAAAGTGGGCAAAGGGAGCTGGTGGGTTATTTAAACACTTTGTTGAGAGAAGCTTTCAACAGGAAATCAACATTTGAGCAGAATATTTGAATGAATGGATGGATGGATGAAGCACCCAAACCCCACTGAGCTCCCTGTTCACTCGTCTTTTGTTTGTATATATCCTTGCTCTTATACAGATGATATTAGAGTGTCTCTACTCCAGTGCCTCAAATTTGTATGAAAGACACATTCAGAAAATGAAAGGCATTATTTCATTATTTAATGAAAATGCTTGCCTGCAATGCTTCCCTGCAGAATTGCCAGGGAAATCTCGAAGCCCTAATATGCCTAAACATCTTTCAGAAGGTGCGTAATGGGATGTTAAATGAGGGCCTTAAAGTGTTGGCTAAGCCCTCCAAGTGGAATACAGTTGGTGGTAAGTGAGCATATAATCTAGAGACAGAATCCTTAATCATCTGTCTCTAGCTTACATAAAAGAGAATCCTTCAAAGGGAATTTGTGTAAGAGGAGATCATGCTTCTTTCCTCCCTGTCTTTCTAGAATGCTGTTCTCCCCTTCCCCCAAAAAGATAAGGGGGGTTGGGAGGTCCCAGGGCATTACTGGTAGAATCAAGACACTTGGCAGAAAGGGAGACCAACATCTCACTCATCTACCTGCCCTTGTTGCTCATCAGAGCAGACAGCAAGAGCATTCTTCAAAGAGCCTTCCCTGGACTTCCTGGAGCTGGACTTTTCAACCTCAGTGCTCTTGACCTGTTGGGGGGATAAATCTTTGCCGTGAAAGGCTATTCTGTACATTGTAGGATGTTCAGCATCATTCCTGGCCTCCACCCACTAGATGCTAGTAGCATCTCCCCACCTCCCACAATTGTGGTAACCAAAAATATCTCCAGGTAGGGCTAAGCGCTCCCGGGGGGGGGGGGGCAAATTACCTCCGGTAGAGAACCACTGCCCCAGTTTTAGAAGGCAATAGCAATCTAGAGGTTGACGCTTGACTCCTGCCTGGTGAAACCAGAAGGGAAAAGGCTGCCTACTGTTGCTGCTAATGGCAGAGCAGAGAGAACTGGTTGGCAGTGTAGGTGCTGCTTGACTGCCAGGGTTTGGTGGAGCAAAGAAGGGTAATGCTTTCCCCTAGAAGTGAATCAGGCTCAAGCTATATTGAAAGGACCCTCTTGGAAGTGGGGGAGATGCTGTCTGTTGGACAGGAGAGAGATGACAAGAGGCCAAAGAGTTCATTGCTTGCTTTAGATCAGGGTTTTCAACCTTGACAATACTGACATTTTGGACCCGATACTTCTTTGTTGTAAGAGCCTGTCCTGTGCATTGTAGGATACTTGGCATCTCTGGCCTCTACTCCCTAGATGCTATTGGCATTCCCCCCAGGTGTGATGTCTAAAATATCTCCAGACATTATCAAATGTCCCACAGGGAGGGGCCTGTCAAAAACTGACGCTGGTTGAGAAGTAACCCCACAAAGAAATCCCACAATGAGTCCCATGCATCAGCCTGTTAGTGTTCTATTGCTGCTATAACAGATTACCAAAAACTTAATAGTTTAAAACAACACATTTCTGATCTCACAGTTCTGGGGGTCAGAAGTGCAACCTGGGTCTTACTGGGCTAATATCAGGGTGTCGGCAGGCCTGCATTCCTTCTGGGAGCTCTGGTGGAGAATTCCTTTCCTTGCCAGCTTTTCAATGCGGCCCTCGTTCCTGGCTCCCCGCTTCCAGCCAGCAATGCGGCACATCTTCTCTGACTCTGACCCTCCTGCCTCCCTCTGATAAAGACCCTTTGATTACATTGGGCTCGCCTGGATAGTCCAGCTTCATCTTCCCATCTGGAAGTTCTAAACTTCATCACATCTGCCAAGTCCCTCTTTACCATGGAAGGTAACATATTCACAGGTTTCTCAGATTAGGATGTGGACATCTTTGGGGAGGGCATTCTACGTACTGCAGTCAGTATCACGCCAACCAGAGGACACTGAGTGGCCAGGTGTACAGGACTAGTTAAGTAAGACCCTGCGCTTTCTACTTCCTTCTCCTCCTGCCTCCTCCCATGAGTTGGAAGCCGCTGAGCACGTCATCCTATCCCTCCCCATCACTGGAACCGAATGCGGAGGCGTGCTCAGGTCTAGCTGGAGAGAGACCTCGAAATCATTTGGGAGATAATGGTTTTGATTACAGTGGGAGGGAACTTTTATTTTAATGGAAAATTATGCTATTTTAATTCCCCACTTGTCTGGAAAGCCACAAGCTCTACCTGGAAGGTTACTCATGGCTAGAAAAGAGGCTGTTAATCAGTAAAACTGAAGGCAGTGATGTGGAGAGAAAAAGTCACTGCTCACAGTCCCTCATAGAATCCAGCTCCTTGAATAAACCTGGTGCGAGGGGGTTTTGGGGGAGAGAGGATTTCAAAATTCTATTGCGTCACCCCATGATTGGGAAGAACCTCTACTGAGAGAGGGGGAGGGGGCAGACCTTGAATGTGTCTGCACCCAGAGGCCGAGAGATGGAGGGGCCTCGGGAAAGCCATGATTCTCCTGGGAACGTTGGATGATCTTGCTCTTGCCTAGAAATTTGAGGAGAGAGGTAGAGGAAGGAGAGAAAAGAATGGGAAAAAGATAGACAGACCTGGGCTGATAACTACCAATGTTCATGTGGGTAAGAGCAAGAAGACAGTGTTTCAGATCTGTGCTGGCAGGAGAAGCTGGGGCATATGGCCCCCACATGGAGAGGGATGCAGCTTGCAGCTCCATGCTCTGAGTCAGACTTTAAAGTGCTTCCCAGCATGTCATTGTAAGGCCTGCCTGAACCCTAAAACTATAACTGGAAAACTTTCATGGGTTTCTTGAGGACACCAATTAGATATCCAAACCCAGGTTTCTCCCCTCATGGCTGGATGAGCCTGCTTCCTTCTCTCCTGGGACACGGAAACAAAGTGGAGCAGGCCACACACAAAGATTCAAAACTTTGAGTGGCAATCAGTCTAAAACCAAAATTACCTCTAGTTTTGTATTATATATGGTTTGTTTATATATAATTATAATGACCATTTGAAGAATACAAAAATAACAAATATACTCTGTCAAGAGGTGAAGAAAAATTTTTTTGGGGGGGAGATTATGGAGGACCAAAAATGGATGTGTGTGTGTGTGTGTGTGTTTTAAGATCTGTTTTTTTATTTTAGAAAGAGAGAGAGTGCATGAGGGTCCACACGTGAGTTGGGAGAGGGACAGAGGGAGAGAGAATGAATCTCAAGTAGGCTCCACATTCAGCATGGAGCCTGATGCAGGGCTTGATCTCAAGACCCTGAGATCATGACCTGAGCCAAAACCAAGAGTGGGATGCTTAACCGACCAAGCCACCCAGGTGCCCCTGGATGTGTGTTTTGTGCAGGAAAAGAGTCACTGATGTGTCTGAGTGGAGTGGACTAGTCAAGATAAAGTGGAGCAGGTAATGCACTAACGCAAATGGGTACTTTTTGTCTTCCATGGCAGTATAGGACCTTGGGGAGCTATAACGTAGAAGAGGGCCCACCCCTGAAAAGAGCTGCAGGCCCAGAGAGGGGAACCACACTCAAGACTGACATGGGGAGAGATGGGGAGGGGGCAGGGCCTTAGGCAGAATTCACCTTTCTCTAGATTCTAAATAGGAATGAACTTTTAAAACTCTACTCCAGGTGCACTGCACATCTTGGAAATAGGATGCTGTTTATGTGCTTCCCTCATGCTGTCTTCATGCCCAGAGTCTTACCCAGGATTGTCTGGCAACAAAAAGACCCCTTTTCTTCTTTTTCCTTAGGTAGGTGGGCAGAAGTATCCAACTGAAGCTGGATTCTGTCTCTCTCCATGTATTTGTAGCAATCTACCTGGGGACAGGTGCTTTTTACTCTTAAGTTGAATGTAGTAAAGTCTCATTTTCTAAATTAAAGAAATTGTCCCTGGCCACATGTGAAGCTCTCCATAAGTAATTTGTTGAAGGAAGGAGAGAAGGAAGGAAGGTAGAAAGGTAGGAGGAAGGAAAATTGGAAGGACGGGAGGGAGGAAGAAGGGAAAAAGGGAAGGAGAGAAAGAAGGAAGGAGGGAAGGAAAGAAATAGGAAAGGAAAGAGGGAGAAAAGGAGGGAGGGATGGGAAAATGGAGGGAAGGGTAGACCGAAAGACAGAGGACGGAGGAAATAAAGACTTGCCTTTCTGTGTGTGTGCTTCTGTGCTCTGTCATATGGATTTACTTCCAAAAGTGGCACAGGAGATCATGGAGAAGGTTAGCTCTGTGCAGGGAACTCTAAACTTCTGAGTTGTGACAGAAAAAGCAAGGAGGCTACTTTGGTGCCAGATCTTTAAGGTGTGTGGTGGGAGGAATAGAGCTGTCCTTATTCTGAGAGTGAGGCTGAGAAGTGCTGCCGTGACCCGTGAGCTTGTGGACCCTGGTAATGCAGATCCTCCCCAAGAGCTGCCAAAACACCTGTCTCTGGGGGCGTAAATACAGTAAAACCCAAGGAGCCTGTGCTTTTTCATTTACAGCCCTGCCTTAAGGTCACTTTCTTTATCCTCCCCCTGGAGGTTTGTTCTCCCCTGTCTGTATGCTGGGCATTATTAGTCTTGTGCTCTGTACTTGGTTTTTTTGAAGGGGACGTTGTCTATATCCTTGATTCCTCAGAAGAGGTTGCTTTGCTCTCATTTCACAAATACCTTTGGTTCTGTACTATGATTTTCAAATGTGTCTGTTCTAAGGTGGCTGCAACTTGGACGGGTGTAAATAAGAGATGTTGCAAATACTAAATGTAAAGAATCTAGGTGTAAAGTGGGCATTGATCAATATTTGTGGATCTTGAAAATGCTCAAATGCTTCTTCTTTACTATTTGCCTTTCTTTGTCCTTAATGCTGTCTTCATTTGTTCTCTAATCAAGACCCCGAGTCTTTGATCGCCATGATAAGAGGAACGTTTTCTGTCTTGACAAGTGTAAGCCACTACATTTCTGAGGAAGGGTGGCATAGTCTGGGTGATCCCTAAAGAATGCAGAGCCACCTCCTCTCTGTGACTGGTAGTCAGGTAGGGAGTCTAAGTTGGAGCACTGGGACACCGATATGAAGAGAAAGGAGGGAATAAAGTTAGATATGTACCTTTCTTCCCCCTTTCCTTCTTCGCATTTTTTGTGGCTTTTTTTGTTGTTGTTGTTATTTCACTTTATTTAGCAAACAGTCACACTCTGAGCCCCATCCTTCTTCACATTTTTTGAGAAAGAGAAAGTGTTTTTTGTTCAGCAGAAAATGAGAGCTCAAGGAGATCCTGGAACCAAGACAAGAATGCTCCACAAATCTGGCATGACATTCCCTGTATATACAGTCCGCTGGGGCTGTATGGTTAGCTCTAGCTGGTGAGCTGTGAGTGGAAGGGGACGTGTGACATCCTCCCTATGGCACCGAGGAGCAAGTGGGACAACTCCATAAGTTACATCTGCTGAGATGACCCCTGGAGTCTTGTTTGTGATGGTGGCTCACTAGCTGTCTGCAGCCTGGATCCCTGAGACGCTGCATGGAGAACAGCTACCCATGGAGTGCTTGGGCCTGCAGAGGGCTTTGAATGTGCGAGGAATAAATATGTGTTTTTTTTTTTAAAGATTTTATTTATTTATTTGAGAGAGAGAGAATGAGAGACAGAGAGCATGAGAGGGAGGAGGGTCAGAGGGAGAAGCAGACTCCCTGTCGAGCAGGGAGCCCGATGCAGGACTCCAGGATCATGACCTGAGCCGAAGGCAGTTGCTTAACCAACTGAGCCACCCAGGCGCCCCAAATATGTGTTTTCTTAAGCCATTGAAACTTTTTTTTTTAAAAGGTTTTATTTATTTATTTGAGAGAGAGAGAATGAGAGAGAGCAGGAGAGGGAGGAGGGTCAGAGGGAGAAGCAGACTCCCCGCTGAGCAGGGAGCCTGATGTGGGACTCGATCCCGGGACTCCAGGATCATGACCTGAGCTGAAGGCAGTCGCTTAACCAACTGAGCCACCCAGGCGCCCCAAGCCATTGAAACTTTTTAATTTTTCAGGAAAATGTATTTAAGTGGATAGCATAAATAGTATAACTTTTAGTTTAAAAACATTTACACAGCACTTTATGGAGCATATTTTCATAGATATTATTTCCTTTAAAGCTCACCATGCTGCTAAGGTAATTTTTCTTTCTTTTGACTTTTATTTTGACTTAATTTCGGCTTCTAGAAAAGTTGCAAGAAGAGCACAAAGGATTCCTGCATACCCTTCGCCCAGATTGCCCAAGTATTGCCATTTTACTGCATTGCTTCTTTTCTCTCTCTCTAAGTATATATACACACATATTACTTTTTTTCTGAACCGTTTGAGAGGAAGCTGCAGATATGATGCTCCTTCATCCCCAAATACTTCAGTGTGTTCCCTAAAAACAAAGACGTTAGGGTCATGTGTTCTGCAGCATAGCATAGCTTGTTTAAGACCAATGCAGACACCCTTGGGGCATTGCTAAGTAGGGGAGGTTTAATAGAGACCAGAGAAGCAGCAGAACTGAGGTCACACAGTCCTTTCGAGGAAACCAGCTCAGAATTTGAGATATTAGAATCTTAAGGGAAACAGGTTTTTGATCCTTTAATTGATATTTTATTATATGATATGAAATGATATTTAGGGAGCCAGATAAAGGTTGATGGAAAGGGAGTTACCACATTCAGGCATGTGGAGAGAAGTGATTTCAGGAAAATCTGTTTCGTAAGCAAGATAAAACTGGACTCTTGTTTCTACTGTGCCCATGGTAGGTATTACTATCACACGATATCGCCATGTTTCCAGTAAAATCACTTCTGTTTTGCTCCAGGCCTGAAAACGTATCCAATCCACTGGCAAGGATGACCTTAGAGTGTAGTTAACAAAACTGTAGGAACATATCTTTGGGTGGGGCAAGAGGTCTAGCAGTTGGAAACCACACTCACTAAGCTGAAGGAATGCTGCCCATAACATTCAGGGTCACCTAGGGTTAGATACCTGGGAATGCACTGCCCAGCTTTCTATTTTGGCAGTGACATGGACTCATCAGTCCCAATTTCCAGAGCTGTGTCCTTTTCACTCTTCCTTCCAAATCCACCTCCACCAGGGCTTTCAATCTGTGCCTGGTTCTGGTTTGAGTGAGCCACTGATTTATTTGTAGCCATCCAGGATCTGGAGTGCAGATGCAAATGGCAGTTTTCTTTGGTAAGTGTTGGTAGCAATTGGATCCTTTTCTGATTTGCATTCCCAAAGCCTGCAGGTTCTCAGGAAATCACATCTTACAGGCAGTCTGGTGGGGGTTATTTTTAATCTCAGCTATAAATGCCAGTCCATAAGAGTTCTTAAAACCAAAAGAGCTTTCATTTGCAAGGCAGAGGATAGTTAGAGACAGAATCATTAATTTAGCAAAAATCTGGACCAAAAGGGGATAAGGAGAGGGGACTCTGGGGATAGAGAGGGCTTGGGGTTCAGGAGTGAGTTAGGAACAGGCACAAATTTGGAAGACACTGGCTTTTTGGGGACTTAAGCAACGAGAATGGAGGTGCTTGTTCAGGGAGAGCATGCAGGGAGAGAGAGAAAAGTGCATTTCGGACCTGCCTGGGCATTTTAAGCATTCTGCTCTTCTCTCTCAAAGTCAATCTCATTAGAATTCATCTCTGTTTCTGACATCAGTGGTGGCGTCTGAGAACCCATTTCCTCTATTCTCATCACCTCTCAATCATCTTGTCTCTTGCTGGTGCTGGGCCTTGCCTGGAGATGATTTTACTCCACATTCCAGTCCAGGGTAAGAATTGGCTTATGTGCAGTTATATGTGCTGTGTGGATATTTCAAAATCCCAGGTGAGCTCCCACATAAAGTAGGAATGAATTTTAAATTTTGCAAACTGAGAGTATGAATAGCAACTTATATATATATATATATATTTTTTAAGATTTTATTTATTTATTTATGAGAGACAGAGAGAGAGAGAGGCAGAGGGAGAAGCAGGCTCCCAAGGAGCAGGGAGCCCGATGCGGGACTCGATCCCAGGACCCTGGGACCATGACCTGAGCCGAAGGCAGACGCTTAACCATCTGAGCCACCCAGGCGCCCCATAGCAACTTATATTTTAAAAGTAATTAGCTTAGGGCGTCTGGTGGCTCAGTTGGTTAAGTGACTGCCTTTGGCTCAGGTCATGATCCCAGGGTCCTGGGATTGAGCCCCATTGGGCTCCCTGCTCAGCAGGGAGCCTGCTTCTCCCTCTCCCTCTGCCTGCTGCTCCCCGTGCTTGTGCTCTCTCTCTCTCTCTGTCAAAAAAATAAATAAACAAAATCTTTAAAAATAAATACATAAAAGTAATTAATATCTGCATAGCCCTCCCTCCCTTCCTCCAATCCACCTGGCGGGTGAAAACATTCTGGGTAAACTCACTCATTTCATGTTACACTCAGCCCACTCAAGATTTTCTCTCCTGCTTTGAGCCTGGCTGCTCCTTAAAGGTGGAGGGAAGGTGGTTTGAGCTGGTCTCCAAGCCAAGTGACCAGCCACCAGCAATCTTTCCCATCTACAGAATCACTGCCCGCAACCCCCTTTCCTCTCACTGTGACACCTACGTTCAGCATGGCGCCTTTTCTTCTTCCTTAGTCAGGCCTTTCTCTTGCTCACTCTCCTGGTGCTAGCAGCTCCATCTTTGTGTTCAGTTATATTTGTTGTACAGAATCCCATTACTTGACGGTCGGAGTAGTGTCTCCATGGTGATACAGGCAAAAGTCTTCCCAGGAAATCGGACACCATGTCTTTTTATCTACTTGGCAGGCGAGTTAGAGTTGGCTGGGATAGACTAAATCCTGCTTTTATCATTTCGGTGTTTGTTCTTATGCTCTTATGAAAAAATTCCCAAGATGATGGTGAGGACATGCACACAGCTGTGTGGAGTGCATGCGGAGAGGTCCATATATAGATGTTTTCCTTTAAGTATCTGACCACTTACTTTACTGATGAAAATCTCTCATTTCTAGCCCAATAATCAGCTTTCACCAATTTAAGCTTTCTGGAAATTTTCCATGAAATCAGTAAGAAAAGAGAATTGGGTGCTGCCACTGTTCAATCAATTGGAGGGATTGATAAACTTCCCTAAACGGTCAGTCACAGAATAAAATTAGCAGGTCTGTTAACAGGTGAGAAAAACATTAGCATAAAACAAAAATAAGATAAGCCTGTTACCAATAGAGTTAATGTTCCAGTTCAGAAATTTCCAGTAGAAAACCATTTGGGGGATTTTTATGACCCCCAATTAAGATTTGGGCAATTCAAGATTGTCCACGATAAAACACTGTGGGCACCAAAGATTGAACTTCTAAAATAGGCTTAGGGGCGGCGCCTGGGTGGCTCAGTCGTTAAGTGTCTGCCTTCAGCTCAGGTCATGGTCCCAGGGTCCTGGGGTCGAGCCCCGCATTGGGCTCCCTGCTCAGCAGGAAGCCTGCTTCTCCCTCACCCACTCCCCCTACTTGTGTTCCCTCTCACTGTGTCTCTCTCTGTCAAATAAATAAAATCTTAAAAAATAAATAAATAAAATAGGCTTAGAGGTACGTGTGTAATAAAAAAAAATATTATGTATAAGGTTTCTGATTTTAAATATTAGACCAAACAAATGCATTTAACTTCCCATTCTTCTGAGACTCCATTGAGAAAAAAAAATAAAAATCCCATAATAATTAAGAGAGAGGAGTAGGGATGGGCAAGGGCAGACTAAAGATTTCATCCCATCTCTTGGATATGGATCATCAACAAAAGCATATTATAGCTGAAGTGACTTAGAGGATGCCCAAAATATGCACATGGTGGACCACTGGGAATGTGGTGGCTGATCAGCTTGCTGAAAGCCTTGAGGTCCCTTGATGTATGTTTCCTAGCTTTGGCTAGTAGGAGTGAGGCAGGGTGTAAAACCAGAATCATTGCTACAATTCTGTCATATAGCTGCTTCAGTGATTCCTTCCAACCCTTTCCCACCACTGCACACAGAACCATTGGCAGCCCATATTGACAATTCTTTTTTAGAGAAATTGAACACATTTCCAAGGAAGAACTAGGGCCTCCAGTGCAGTTGTTTGCACAGAGAGTAAATTCTTTCTTATTATGACATTTTAGATTTCTAGGCTAATGTCTAATTTTTTACTCACATACCTAAAAAAAAAAAAAAAAAGCCATCAGAAACTAATCCTGATGAACTGAATGGCCCAGTTACAAAACAGAGGTCCCAGTCAGCCTTTCCATTCAAAAGAATGTCCTACTGGGAAATAATTCTTATTTAGGCAAAGCAGCCTTTCATTTTCCTTCATGAATTAGTAGTCAAGGATTATCAGAAATAGGAGCAAAATTCACAGCCTAAAAGAGAACAACCAAGAAAAACATTCAAAATAAATGACCCCTGAAGAAATAAAGGTCAAAGAAGAACACTTAAAAAATTTGAACTTATATCCTCAGAGAAGGTAGAGAAGACACTGCCTCCATAAAATAAGAAAAAGATGCTATTAAAAAGAAATAAGAAACAAGAAGAAACTTTTATTTTATTTTATTTAAAGACTATTTATTTTAGAGACAGAGCACGCATGTGAGTGAGGGGGAGAGGCAGAGAGAGGGAAACAAACAGACTACCTAATGAGTGGGGAGCCTGATGTGGGGGCTCAATCCCAGGGCCCTGAGATCATGACCTGAGCCGAAACCAGGAGTCAGATGCTTAACCAACTGAGTCACCCAGGTGCCCGAAGCAGAAACTTAGAAATTAAAAATATGACTTAAAATTACATTCAGGTAATATATGATTTCAGTAAAATTAAGATGAATTCAAGATATCTCTGAATGCTGAGCATAAATCGATGATGAAAAAGATAAAAGAAAAAAGACACAGATGTTTAATCTAGGAGGGGTAAAATCTGACCAAAAGGATTTTCAGGGATCAAATTTAGAGAAAATGAAGAGGAAGAAATTACTTTTTATTTATTTATTTATTTATAAGATTAAAGTTTTTTTGTTTTTTTTTTTAAGATTTTATTTATTTGCGAGAGAGAGAATGAGAGACAGAGAGCATGAGAGGGAGGAGGGTCAGAGGGAGAAGCAGACTCCCTGCCGAGCAGGGAGCCGGATGCGGGGCTCGATCCCGGGACTCCAGGATCATGACCTGAGCCGAAGGCAGTCGCCCAACCAACTGAGCCACCCAGGCACCCCAGAAATTACTTTTAAAAAATAGGAGAAATAGGGCCACCCAGGCACCCCAGAAATTACTTTTTAAAAATAGGAGAAATAGGGCACCTGGGTGGCTCAGTTGGTTGGGGGACTGCCTTCGGCTCAGGTCATGATCCTGGAGTCCCGGGATCGAGCCTCGCATCGGGCTCCCTGCTCGGCAGGGAGTCTGCTTCTCCCTCTCCCACTTCCCATTTGTGTTCCCTCTCTTGCTGTGTCTTTCTCTGTCAAATAAACAAATAAAATCTTAAAAAAAAAATAAAAAATAAAATAAAATAAAAATAGGAGAAATAAGAGAAAATTTTGCGAGTGCTACTAAGACATGGTCTTTTGATTGATAAACCCTGAATTGGTCTTATACAATTTTCACCAAATGGAGCATTTGATACTAGTTGCCTAAACTATAATCATTCTTCTCTCTTCCTCATTATAAGTACCCTGATTTTGTTTAGAGTGGATTAGAGTGGAAGTGTGCACTTTACATTAAAAATAACTCTTTTACAAATTTCCTTGTGGGGTGTCTATATGACCCAGTTCTGCCTAGAATGTAGAAGTGATGCCTCAGTGTGTAGCAGCCATCCTGTGACCATGAATAAGAACCTCAACAACATGATGTGGCAGGACAGGAAACTAGAAAGATCCTGGGTCATTAGTGACTTCCTGGAGCATTTTTTTCAGCCTCTAGAATTCATGTTACATTAAAAAATAGCATTATATGGTCGCTTTAGTCAGATTTCTGTTATATGCAATTGTAGTTCAACCCTGGTGAGTCACTAAGGATAAAAAGAAGATTCTAAAAATTTCTAAAAAAAGAAAATACAAAAGCCCACAAAGGAAAAAGGCACAGGTTGCTTTTACACTTCTAATTAGTAACAACAAATGCAAAAAGATAATGAAATTTCTTCTCGTTACTTAAGGTAAATTATTTTAGACCTAGAATTTTATATTCAATCAACTACCAATCAAGAGTAAGGGCAAAAGAAAAACATTTCCCATTTCCAAAGGACCTTTCTGAGGAAATTACTTAGTGGATTACATCCAGCTGAGAGTACCATGATTAAAGTACTGATTCCTTTCAGTAGGTGGTAAGGAATATACTTATTTCTGGGAGGTGAGGGTGGTCTAAACAACATAAAGGAAGGCAGTTGAGCAGGATTATAATAAACCTAAACTAAACTCTTGCATGTTGTTGAGTAAACGATGGAGTGTAAGAAAATAAAATGCATCTGATTTTTACGCTGGAAACAGTCTCCTTTTACTTGGGTCTATGGATTGTGTTATTGAACTTAATGGAAAGCACTTTTTGGTCCTGAGTCCAATAATAGTTTTAGTAACAACATTAGAAATGCTATTTATTGGGGCGCCTGTGTGGCTCAGTTGGTTAGGCGTCTGCCTTCAGCTCGGGTCATGATCCCAGGGTGCTGGGATTGAGTCCTGTATCAGGCTCCCTGCTCAGCAGAGGGTCTGCTTCTTCCTCTGCCCCTCACCCTGCTCTCGTGCTCTCTCTCACTCTCTCTCTCAAATAAATGAATAGAATCTTTTTTTAAAAAAAAGAAATGCTATTTATTGATTTTCTACATTTAAAATAAATTCAGGTAAAGCACAGAAGACTGAACTATAGTTACAGAATGGCATATGACAGTGTAAAAGGAACATGTTGCTTTCAGAAGTTAGAAGGTGGAAAAGGGAGAAGTAGTAGAAGGAAGGATAGGAGCACCAACACTCTTTGTATAGTGCGGAGTTGATAGCCATTGACTATAAATATTAGAACAAAACATTGTAAAATGATCATTCAATAATTTAAAAGCAATGAGAATAAGAGCTAAAAGTAGTAATGCAATTCTCTAAATTTGGGAGGAGGACAAGGGAACAATTGAGGGCAATATTAAGTGACACTTGGGTCCTCATCTTTTACAGTGATGAGTCAGATGGATAAAACAATGCAGTGTTTGTGCGTATGCATTCGGAGCTATGAAAGTAGCCCCCACAAAATCTAAAGACAGAAATCAATATAACTGTTACTTGTGGGAAGTGGAAATCAGCATGAGGCAGAAGACTTACTTTTCACAAAAGACCTTTTCAGCATTTGTTTGTTTGTTTCTTTGTTTTTTTTTTGGCCAAAAGCTGTTTTACTTTGATAATAATAATAATAACTTAAAAAAATAAACTTGAAACAACTCTGATTTCTTAATTCTGTAATCTTTGGGTGGAGATTTAGAAATGAGTAATAGTATTATGTTTTTTGTAAGTATTGACAATCTCATTTTAAAAAAAGCCAGGCATGATAATTGAGTTAAGATGCTTTTAATAGACAGCTTTGTAGCAATCAGTCTATTTCACAAGAAAATAAACCTCACCACATTACCAGAAATAGTGACAAACAATTGCGACATGTGACATGTACTTCCCCAATTATCTGTTACTCGGTTTTCGGAGGTGCTCAGTGAGCAATCTGATCATTTCCATCAATATTTTCTCTCAGGTGGTGGCTTTGGTGATCTATTTCCAGCTGCCCATAACTATGTTTTGATACTCACTGACTTAATGTCTTCAGCCCCTGAGAATGTTTACAAAACAGGTTTACCAGTTTTCTTAGCATCCAGTATATTATTCAGAATCCATTTGTTAAGGTACAAGGAAGCATGACATCATTTTGAATATCAAATACTTTTTTTTTTTAAACAACAAAAACCTTGATAAGGATTAAATGACAACCAGTGATGAACGTCTAACACTCACACCTGAAACAGTCATGTTCCTTCCTGGAAGACTTTCATGGTTTCAACAGCAAGTCGTATTTACTTGCTGGTAACTTTTAGGGATGGCACAGGTGAGGAGTACTGGCCAACACAGTTAAGTCTTTGGCCCAGTGAGGACACCCCCAGAGGTGTCCATGTTTACAGATTGTCCTGTAGGCTGGTTATGAAATGGGGGAGTGTAGTTCACCCTTTCTTCCTCAGGGTGGCCCTTTCCACTACAGGTCATGAGTAACGAAGCAGCCCAAAGTCCAGACCTACCCTGAATAGATTCAAGTGGTAGCATCTCTCTCCTGGATTGAACATTTCAAAATTTCAAGGTCTTCTTTACATTTTGCTCTTTAACTTTATTTATCTTGTCTTAGAAGCCCATGGACATGGAAGTTCAGAAAACAAGACTCTTTAAGAAGAGTCTTTGCATCTTCTTGAAGAAAGAAACAGGGTCTCTATTTAAGGAGGAATTTAACCCAGTTATTTACAGATAGGAAGAGAAAGTAGAATAAGTTTTATTTGGTGAGTTTATCATAGATTGAAGATTGGTGATTCAACATTAGTTGTGGCTCCATTTAATAATAAATATGGCCATCTTAGATGCAAAGTATTGCAATAAATAACTGGTACCTGTCTATTTTTATGTACTGAAATATATCTATAAGATAAATTCCCCCAAGTAAAATTGTCAAATAAAAGTATGTACCTTCATGAGTATTATAAACTGTACTTGAGGAAGCAGCAACTAATATTTCCATCAATTTATGAGATTGCCTGGTCCCCATAATCACACGTAGTGTGTTAGCAAACTTTTTGATCTTTGCTAATCTGATAGGTGAAAACTTATATCTCGAAGTAGTCTTAATTTTCCTCTTGTTATAAGTCAGTCTGAGCATCTTAAAAATTTTTGTTTTAGGTTTTAGAAAACAATCACCTTGAGAACTTAAAAGAATTGTCTAAGTTCCAACACCAAAAATTTTGACTTGATTTAGGGGTAAAGCTTGGACATTGGTATTTTCAAAAATCTCTCCCAGAGATTTAACGTGTAGAATCACTGCTTTAGATGGAGCAAGGGGAGGAAGGCTCAGGTAAAGGATATCAAACATCACAATGATTGTGCCCATGAAGCAAAAGAGAAAAATGAAAATCAGCCTTCTCTATAAAAAAACACATCAGGTAAAAGGATCATGTTTGGGAAAGAAAGGAGGTAGAGAGGGGTCGAGGTAAGGGAAAGGCAGAGTTGGTTGGACTGGGTGCTGTTGTACTCTGTGTGTGTCAGTCATGGAGTCTGCTCTTTTAGGTAAAGATGAACTTGAGGCTGAAGCTGCTTCCAAGGTCTTCTCAACCCAGGGTTGTCCTGAATCAGTAGAATGGAGTGTCCAGCAAGGTAGGCAGCCATGATGAATCTGCACACAATATTCCAGGAACTGTTGACATCAAAGGTGTTGGACATATAGAGAAATAGAGCAACTGCATTGAAAATGTAGAGAACGAGAAAGCAGCTGGTAGCTTTGATGGCCCCCATGTGAGCCTCCATGCTGGGGTCCCTGGAACCAGTGGCTTTGCTCTCCATATGGAGGGTGTGTCTCTTGAGAGAGATGATCAGCAGGGTAGCTGAAAGGATGAACATGAGCAGAGGAATGAAGATCCCCAGGTTATAGAGAAGAACCAGGTTGACCATATTGGTCTCAGTGAAGTATTTTTTCTTAGTGGAGTTGGAGGAGGGGATAAAAGAATTGTTACAATACACAGTGTAGATGTCTTTAGAGAAGAGCCCACTGTAGCCCAAGGAAATAAACACTGAAAGCCACAGAAGCCAGGACATCCATCTGGAAATTCTCCACTTCAGCTTGAGGAAAAGGGGGTGGGAGAAATCAGCAACTTCACGAAGTAGAAGAAACAGCCAGGCAGCAAACCAGAGGCTACAATGATTTAAGAACATGAAACTTACTTTGAACATGTCATATATATATGGTCTTCATTATAAAAACGTGGGAATGTTGAGCTGAAGGTAATCTCTAGCATCATGAAGCTTTGGAGAGCTATTCTGGATACACTCAAGAAAAACAGGATTCTGCCACTTGTGGAAACTGCCTTATTTTTAATCCATTCAGCTGCATTTATCGCCATAATGAACCCATTTGCAATGATACCAACAATGCATTCAGTGCCTATAATTGTTAAAATCCAGAGGATGTGAAATGGTGACAATTCATTTTCTGGGGGATTGCAGGTTTCAGTCATCTTGAGTTGTTACCCCTCTTTGGTGTCTGGAGGAAAATGTCTCTCTAGCATTTGTTAGGCAGATCCTTGATAGCTCCCACTCTTCATGTCACAGGAGGAAGTCTTTGATGCATCATTTCCAAATTCACTCCATTTGTTTATCTCAGAATTCTTAGCTCTAAATCTGGAGATGCAAATGATGGAAGGATTTGCTTTATAATCCTCTTCCATGTCCGTTGTATTGGTGTTGGTTCAGTTACAGGGCCCAGGGGAGGACTTGAGTAGATGCTGGTTTATAAACCACTAACATGGCATTGAGAGCCATGGCCTTGGCTAGAGCCAGTTAAGTTGAACATTTCCCCACCAAGTCACCATTTTTTTTTTTAAAGATTTTATGTATTTATTTGAGAGAGAGGGAGATAGGGAGAGAGAGCATGAGCTGGGTGGAGGTGCATAGGGAGAGGGAGAAGCAGACTCCCAGCTGAGCAGGGAGCCTGACGTGGGGCTCAATCCCAGGTCCCTGGGATCGTGACCTGAGCCGCAGTTAGACGCTTAATGACTGAGCCACCCAGGCGCCCCACCAAGTCACCATTTAACTTAGTTTCACTTGTGACCTCAGGGAACTGATTGAAAATAATAATAATAATAATAAATTCAAAGACATATAGAGATAGAGACATATAGTTCTGATTATGTGTTAGGCACTTTTCAAACACTTTATATTATCACATTTAAGCCTCACAGCAACCCAATGAAGAATGTACTTTTTTATTTTTAAAGACTGTGCTTTTATTATCTACATTTTGCAGCTGAGGAAACTGAGGCCAAAGTCACACACCTAGAGAGAGACAGAGTTGGGATTCTAACCCAAGTTACCTGGTACCAGATTCTATGTTCTTCCCCACTATTTATACTTCCTGGACCTGTGGATCCTTTCGTGTGTGCCAAAGACTAAATTCAGGGTTGTTTGACTGTAACATTTTTTTTCCTGATAGTCTTTTATGATGTCTTCACTATTTAAGGGAAGAATAATTGAGTTAAAAAAAAAAAAAAGTAGCCCAGCTTTCTATCTGCAAGATTTTCTTTACTCTTACACAGAACCCTTCACTTCTGACACTTCTGGTCCCCACATGTGTGGGTTTGTGGGTTGTGTGTTTTTACCCATACCAAGCCATTCTGTGACACCAGCCAGGTGTCCTACAATTTAACTCAATTCGGACACTAACTACCTGAAGATAGCATCAGATCCCACGGGTTAAGGGATCAGTCCCACAAGACTGCCCCCACACCAGATGCCAATCACAAATCCAGGTTGTCACCTGTGCTCCTGACCTGTCAGCTGCAAATTAGAGGTTCCCATGGATTCCCTCCTCAGGTTCCATTAATTGGCCAAAGTGGCTCACAGAACCCAAGAAAACAGCTTACCAGTTTTATAATAAACTTTATAATAAAGTGTATGATAAAGGCTACCAATGAATGTTTAGGTGGAAGAGATGAGGAGGGCAAGGTATGTGGCTTCCATCCCCTCTCCAGTGAACCTCACATGTTCACTAGAAGCTCTCTGAACCCAATCCTTTGGGATTTTTAGGGAGGCTTCATTCCATAGGCAGGACTGATTAAATCGTTGACCACTGGTGATTGTTTCTACTTCCAGCCCATCTCTCCTTTCTGGAAATCAGGGGGTGGGACTGAAAGTTCCAAACCTCTAATCAATGATTGGTTCTCCTGGCAACCACCCCAGTTTAGGTGTGGTCTGAAAGTCACATCATTAACATAACAAAAGACGCCTTTATAATGCTTATGCCTTCGGAAATTCCAAGGGCTTTAGGAGCTCTGCCGGAGAAATGGGACGAAAGATGTTATTCACAATATCACAATAGTAAGGCAAGAAGACTCTAATTTTCAAGAGATAGAAATTTTTTGCGAAACAAATTACTTGAGAGATAATAAACTTCTTTTATGTATAAATGTTTAAACACATGCACTTTCATTTTAAAGAGAACACTAGGAAAAATGAAGGTTGAAGGTATTTAAAAAAAAGAAAACCGCAGGCCCAAGATGGTGCCACTTAAGCTGAGTTCCCAAACCGGGGCTTAATACTCAATCTAATTGCAATTTCAATCTCCCCCAGAAATATTGTCTTAACTGGTCAGTCAGGAATTTTCTGGTCAGCACTAAAGAAGTAATATGTTACTTGCTCTCTCCATCCCCCAAAGGAAGATGAAGTAATCTGCAAGATCAGATCCTCTGCCCTTTCCCCTAAAACAAAGTGACCTTGCCCAGAGCAATCTTTTCTTTTCTTTCCCTAATAACTTCCTTGCCCCACCCTCCTTCCTATATGAACCTTCCGTTTTGTACAACTCTTCCAAGTGCCTCTGTACTTGCCAGGTGAGGTGTGGCCCATTTCATCAATCATTTAATAAAGTCAGTTAGATCTTTAAATGTACTTGGTTGAATTTTGTTTTGTTAACAAAGGAAAAGTTCCCCATTCCTTTACAAGGTAGGCTAACAAACATTAGGGTAAAAACAGCACCTAAGTCACCCAATCAATTTTGGAATATTAAAACTAAAAGAGATGAAGGAAAGAGTCACTTTTATCTTGGGATGGTTGCTTCTGATTTTAAAATGTAAGCATAGGACAAATGATAAAATTGACTTCTCAATTCAGAGTAAATGGACTTTTATGAATGTACATAATGAGTGATGATTCTAATAAAGAGAAGGTTGGTGAGTGAGATGTCTCTGAAAATCTTAATAACATTTGGTTTTCTTCTTACTTAAGGCTTCTTTTAAAAAAGTCAAAAAGCTTATAAAGGTTTTCTGGCCTGATGAACTGTTTTAGACAAGTTGTTACGAATTTTACCATCTCATCTTTAGGTCCCTACTTTTGAACTCCAAATATTTCCCTTGAAAAACAGTGTAAAAAACAACTCTGCTTATTTCCACCCACTTGTACAAGTAGCTTAGGACCTCTGATATGTTTTTTTTTTTAATTTTTAAAAAATTTGTTTATTTTTTATTATGTTATGTTAATCACCATACATTACATCATTAGTTTTTGATGCAGTGTTCCATGATTCATTGTTTGCGTATAACACCCGGTGCTCCATGCAGTACGTGTCCTCTTTAATACACATCACCAAGCTAAATGACGCTTTTCTTGTCACTGACTCTTCCCCAACTCTGCTGACCCAGGCCTCCGACTGTCAGGGAGAAATGGAACAGCCTCTCTTAAGAGTTTGATGACTCTGCTCATCTGTTTACTCACCACTGTGTCTTGTTCCCAGCTCTAGTCTGCAGGACCTGACCCCCTGGGAGGCAGTCCAGATACTTGCTAATTAATGAATGATCATATCAATGGCCCTCAGCTCAGATAAGTTCTTTGTAATGACTGGCATACAGAGAAGGACCTTCTACCCCCCCATAAATGTTGAACTTCTGCAGGTCTGATGCCCAAATCAAGTGTGGGAATGTGAACAGTAAGGTTAAGTGAGAGCACAGCAGTTCTCTGTGTTTCTGTGAAACACAGGTGGGAGATAGAGAGGATAGGGGAATAGAATAGAGGGAGGGGGCAAGACCTCAGCCAGCAGCTAAACTTCCCAGTGTTGGGGTGCTGCGCAGAGGCAGTGGGCAGGAGCAGGGGCCACAGCCCCCATTCATCAGAGGCACTTCATAAGAGGCTCTGTTTGTCACAGCTTATGGCAAGGTTGCTTCCTGCAATGGAAAGAAGAATGTTGTTGATAGGAACTCCCAGGGGAAGTCTGAAGTGGGATGAGGTGACCTTTCTAGGCGAAGAGATGATTTTTTAAAAGTAGTCAGTGGAATTACTAGAACCTGAATGACATACCCAGTTTGCTAAATATATCCAAGTGTGTATCTAACCAAAGAAAACTCATGAAGAAGACTTTGAACCATTAAGGACAGAGAAAATGGCTTTAAAAAGTTCAGTTTATTTGGTATATTTTTAACTTATTATTTTGAAATAGTTTTTGACATAGAGATGTGTTGTAAAGATAGTATAGAGAATTCCCATATACCCTTCACCCAGCTGCCCCTAATGCTTACATCTGACATAACCATGGCACAATGACCAGAACAAAGAAGTTAGCACAGTTACAATACTAGTAGCTAAACTGGGCTTTATTTGGATTTTTCCAGTTTTCCACTAATGTCCTTTTCCTGTTCCAACATCCAATCTAGAATACCATGTAGCATTTATTCTTAGTGTGTCTGTAGTCTCTTTCAATCTGTAATAGATTCTTGGTCTATCCTTTTCTTTCATGACCATGACCATTTAAAAGAGTACCGGCCAGGTATTTTGTAGAGTAGTCCTTGGTTTGGGTTTGTCTTATGTTTTCTCATGATTAGATTGGAGTTACGGATTTGGGGGAATACTCCAAAGGTGAGGTATCCTTCTCATTGCAAGGGGTACACGATGCCAATGTCTTATTAGTGGTGATGGGAAACTTGAGCATCTTTGGTTAAGATGACATCTATCTGCCAGTTTTCTCCACCGTGAAGTTCCTTTTTTTTTTCCCTTTCATAATCTCTTAATTTGAAGTGAGTCACTGAATCTAGACCATACTCAAGGGGAGAGGAATTAAACTTTCTTTTCTGGAAGGAGGAATCTCAAAGAATTTGTGGACATAATTAAAACCTCCACAGTAATATTCTGGAGGAGATACTTTGAAGCTATGCAAATATCTTGCTTTTCCTTAAACCTTTTTCCACTAATGTCAGCATTCATTAGCAGATGTTGACTGCAACAATTACATTGCTGTGCTGTTCCAATTTTTTATTTTCTTCATTCCTTTTACATGTATTAATTAGAAATCTTCTGTAAGGAAGAGTTCTTTTTTCCCATCATTTATTTATTTAATCAAACATTAATTTGCATTAGTATATACTCATGGATTTTAGATTTATTCTGTTACAATCTAATATTTATTTATAATGTTGCTCAAATTGTTCAAGCTTTGATCATTGGGAACTCTTTCATGGTGGCTCTTATGTCTTTGATATGACTCCATTTTTATTTTTATTTCCTTACTTTCAGGCCTTATGGGATGCTCCAGTCATCCTGCCCCAACCCTCTAGAATTATCTGTGTCTCCCCAGCCCAATCCCAAAGTCCCTAGCAACCACTAATTTGTTTTTTGTCCCAATACATTTGCTCTTTCCAGATGACATGTAAATGGATTCATACAGTATGTAGCCTTTTGGGTCTGGCTTCTTTTATTTTGCAAAATGTATTTAAGATTTAACCATTTAAATGAATTTATAGTTCAGCCATTTTTATTGTTGAGTAGTATTACATTGTATGGATATATCAGTTTGTTTATCCATTCTCTTATAAAGACATCTGAGTCATTTCCAGTTTTTGGCAATGATGAATAAACTGCTATAAACATTCACATGCAACATCTTCATTTCACTTGGGCAAAGTCCTAGAAATAGGAAATCTGGGTTGTACAGTAAGCACTTAACTTTTAAAGAAATTGCTGAACTATTTTCCAGAGTAGTTGTACTGTTTTTCTTTTCTTTCTTTCCTTTTTTTTTTTTTAAGATTTATTTATTTATTTGAGAGAGAGTGTGCAAGCAGGGGGAGGGGGTGAAGGGCAAAGGGAGGGAGAGAATCTCAAGCAGACTCCCTGCTGAGTGTGGAGCCTGACATGGGGCTCAATCCTGTGACCCTGAGATCATGACCTGAGCCAAAATCAAGAGTCCGATGCTGAACCGACTGAGCTACCCAGGCACCCCCTGTTTTTCATTTTTACCAGCAATGTGTGAGAGTTCTAGTTGCTCTGCATCTTAACTAGCACCTGGCATTGTTGGTGTTATGTGTGCAGAGTTTGTTTGTTTGTTTTGGGTTTTTTTTAGTCATTTTAGATGTGTAGTATTTCATTGTGATTTTGATTTGCATTTACCTAATGACTACTGACATTGACCATCTGTTTATATACTAATTAGACATGAGTATATCTTCTTTGGTAAAGTGTTTACAGATTTTTGTCTATTTTTAAAAATCTAGTTGCTTGCTTATTGTTGAATTTTAAAAATTCTTTATATATTGTAGTTACAAGTCCTTTATCACCTAAATGCTTTGCAAATATTTTCTCTTAGTCCATGGCTTGTCTTTTCATTCTCTTAACAATATCTTTTACAGAATGAAAGTTTGATATTTTGAGAAGTTTCAATTTATCAATTTTTCTTTAATGGATTGTGCTTTTGCTGTTATATTGAACAACTCTGCCAGACCCATGGCCATAAAAACTTCCTCTTGTTTTCTTTGAGAAGTTGTATCATTTGATCTTTTATATTTAGGACCATGGTCCATTTCAATTTAACTTTTGTATAAGGTGAGAAGAATTTGTCGAGGTGTTTTGTTTTGTTTTGCATATGGATAACAATTGTTCCGGAACCATTTGTTGATAGAAATGTCCTTTCTTCATTGAATTGCCTTGGCGCCCTCGTCAAAAATCAGTTGTCTATATTTGCGTGGGTCTACTTTTCAACTGTCTCTTCTGTTCCATTGATCTATGTGCCTATCCTTTTGTGAATAACAAACTCTACCAGTTATTATAACTGTTTAATAAGTTTTGAAATTGGATAGTGTGAATCTTCCAAATTTGTTCATGCTTTTCAGAGTTGTTTTGCTCTAAGTGGAGGCTCTGGGGAAAAAAAAAAACAAAACTTTGAGCAGATAGTTTTCCGCATTCACTATCATGGCATTTCAAAGGAGCATTTTCTTCCTTTGGTTTCTGTTTCCTGCCACAGGAACTGCCACATTTTCATTCTTCTCTTGGATTGAAGTAAAGAGCAGACATTCTCTTCTTTCTTTCTTTCTTTAAAAAAAAAAAAAAAATCTTCATCAGGGGCCTGGCTGGCTCAGTTGGTGGAGTGTGCAGCTCTTGATCTTGGGGTTGTGGGTTTGAGCCCCATGTTGGGTGTAGAGATTACTTAAAAATAAAATCTTTAAGGGGCGCCTGGGTGGTGGCTCAGATGGTTAAGCGTCTGCCTTCGGCTCAGGTCATGATCCCAGGGTCCTGGGATCAAGCCACACATTGGTCTCCTGGCTCAGCGGGGAGCTTGCTTCTCCTCTCCCTCTGCCTCTCCCCCTGCTCATGCTCTCTATCTCTGTGTCTCAAATGAATAAATAAAATCTTAAAAAAATATATAATAAAATCTTTAAAAAAAACTTTATCATCCCAAATCCAGAGGCAAATGATAATTTGTCCTTGAAGATCTTATAATATCATCAAGGTTTGCAGTTCACATTTATTACATTCTAGAGATCCCCTGGTTGATTTTGTTGTTAAGATTGTTTTGTTTTGTTCCTGGCACAATTACCTTTCATCATGTAGTAAGCTCTGAGCTTCTTTTCTCCCCAGTGTGCATGCTTATGACTCTCCTTACTTGTAGGGATTCCATGAAAATATACTATGTAGTCAATTATAGTTTTGATATTAATAATTATTTTTGTATGAAAAATACAGAATATTTTAAATAAAAATCAAAAAGACTCAATCTTGCAACTTAGCGATGACTATTGTATTAAGTATTTTGCATTTATCTAATTTCTACATATTTTATTTTAAAATTATTTGTTAAAGCAGTGAAAGAATAATAAACATTTTGCCCTTTAGTTTTCTCACAAATGTAGAGAACAAACTGGTGGTTGCCAGAAGGAAGAAGATAGGGGGTTGGGTGAAATAGATGAGGGGATTAAAAGGTATAAACTTCCAGTTATAAAATAAGTAAGTCACAGAGATGAAAAGTACAGCATAGGGAATATAGTCAATAATATTGTAATAATGTTGTATGGTGACAGATGGTGACTGCACTTATCATGGTGAACATTAAGTAATGTACAGACTAGTCAAATCACTATGTTGTACCCCCAAAACTAATATAACATTGTATGTCAACTATACATAAAAACAACAAGAACAACAACAACAAACCCTTTAGTTGTATTTTATACTTGGCTCATATTTGCTCTTAAAAAAATCTTCTTGACATTTTACAGTTTTTAAAAGCAATTAATCTAACACCATTTTTCACATAAAAACAACAGCAGCAATAGTACACAGTGTTTACACAAGATAGGAGTTTCGTTTGGAAATAAGTGGTCTGTGACTGACATGGTAACTTCACTTTACTGAGTCCTCAGGGACAGGTTCTTTGAGCTCATTGCTCCACTCTCTCTGGGATGTGGCCCTCAGTCTCAGATTCAAGATGGTGACACCTGAAGTCAGGGTGGTAGCGTGGAAGAGGGGCAAAGAAGGTGATGAAACAAAATAGCCGTTCTTCTTGCACACCATTGGCTGACTGGAGTCATACTGCAGCATTTACCCACAAAGGAGGCTTGGAAATGCAATCTGTTTCTACGTAATAGTGTCTGATTGAAAGTTCTATTATATTAGATAAAGAGGAATTCTTTTGGGGGGGGGTGGGGCAGCAGTGTGGACATTTGATTACATATTCAATTTTTAAAAATAGTGACTTGGTTAATTAATTTGTCAATTTTGGGAAGGGGGACTAATTTTAATTATTTTTTTTCTAGAAAAATTTCTATTTCGTGTAGGTTTTCAACTTTCTTTAGCATAATATTACACATATGAGTTTGGAGTAGATCCCCATTATTTATTCTATAGTTATTGCATTTTTTTTTTCTTTTTTTAATATAGTCTGTGTCTTTTCTCATTGTTTTCTAGTTAGAGATTTGCTTATTTTACTAGAGTTCCCACCCCTTACACTGAAGATTCAGTTCTAGGTTTTGTTTATCTTTCATTATTTCTTTTATTTCTGTTGCATTAATTTCTTCACTTACTTTAATATAAGTTTACATCTTCCTTTAATTTTGTCACTTTTTTTATTCTTGATCAAAATAAACTGATTTTCAATTTTTCTTATTTTTTTTAAAGAAAAGTATATACATTTACTGCTAAATACCATGTTACAGGAACATTGTCAAATTTGATATGTAGTACTTCTGTTGTCATATGTTTCTAACTATTTTGTAACCTCCCTTATGATTTCCTTTTGAAGAATTTTTTTGAACGGATAAAACATGCACATACTAATAAATTTTTTTGAGCACATATTATATACCAGGCACTTGGGACACAGAAGTGAAACACAGGATCCTACATCAAGAAACTCTAAAGATTAGTGCTCATGGTATTACAATTGTAAAAGGTATTTGTTCTCAATGGCATAGTATTTTGGATGTTAAGTAGGTCTCTGAGGCAGCCTGGATGTTTAATAATCAAGCTGACTGCAATGGTTAAGCAAAGGGCTTGGGTGAATGAGGCCAAGATTAGTGTCCAGTATGGGTGGTCTATATGGGGCACCTGGGTGGCTCAGTTGGTTAAGCTTCTGGGGTTAAGCTTCAGATTTCGGCTGGGGTTGTGATTTCTGGGTCATGGGATCAGGCCCTGCATCAGGCTCTGTGCTCAGTGGGGAGTCTGCTGGAGATTCTCTTTCTCCTTCTCCCTCTGCCCCTCACCCTGCTCACACACACTCTTTCTCTCTTTCTCTCTCTCAGAAATAAATAAATAAATAAATCTTTAAAAATAAATAAATCAGCCTCTCTTCGTTCCTGGTATACCTCATCTCAGTTACTGATCTTGTAAAGGATTACCTTGACACAGGAAAAAAATAATGCAACTAAGTCAAATATTTCTAAATAGTTTTTATTTTATTTATTAGAAAAAAAAATCCTGTTTCCTTTCCTCTCCACATCTTATTTCCGCTTATTTCGTTCCTTTGCAAGTAATTTATGTCTCTTTCTCTGGAGTCCTAAAATACCTTTGCTTTGTCCACAGTATCCTGAATTTTCATGATAAAGTCTTTTGCTGGATGTCTGTTTTACCCACTAAAATGAGATTTCAATCTGGAAAACCATATCTTCCAACTTGGGCAATATATCAATCATTAATTTAATGATTCCTTTTACTTTTTTTCTCTCTTCTTTCTTTTCTGAATTCCTCATATTCATTGTCAGACTTTAACATTTTTTCATCTCTTTAGCATTTTGTTCTAATTTCTAAGAGATTTCTTTGACTTTGTTTTCCAGTCATTCCACTGAATGTTTTCATTTATACTACATATTTTTAAAAATTTTTATTGTTATGTTAATCACCATACATTACATCATTAGTTTTTGATGTAGTGTTCCATGATTCATTGTTTGTGCATAACACCTAGTGCTCCATGCAGAACGTGCCCTCTTTAATAACCATCACCAGGCTAACCCATCCTCCCACCCCCGTCCCCTCTAGAACCCTCAGTTTGTTTTTCAGAGTCCATCATCTCTCATGGTTCATCTCCCCCTCCGATTTCCCCCCCTTCATTCTTCCCCTCCTGCTATCTTCTTTTTTTTTTTTCTTAACATATATTGCATTATTTGTTTCAGAGGTACAGGTCTGTGATTCAACAGTCTTGCACACTTCACAGCGCTCACCATAGCACATACCCTCCCCAATGTCTATCACCCAGCCAACCCACCCCTCCCACCCCAGCCCCCACTCTAGCAACCCTCAGTTTGTTTCCTGAGATTAAGAAATCCTCATATCATTGAGGTCATATGATACATGTCTTTCTCTGATTGACTTATTTCACTCAGCATAACACCCTCCAGTTCCATCCACGTCATTGCAAATGGCAAGATCTCGTCCTTTTTGATGGCTGCATAATATTCCATTGTATATATATACCACTTCTTCTTTATCCATTCATCTGTCAATGGACATCTTGGCTCCTTCCACAGTTTGGCTATTGTGGACATTGCTTCTATAAACATCAGGGTGCACGTACCCCTTCGGATCCCTACATTTGTATCTTTGGGGTAAATACCCAGTAGTGCAATTGCTGGATCATATGGTAGCTCTATTTTCAACTTTTTGAGGAACCTCCATACTGTTTTCCAGAGTGGTTGCACCAGCTTGCATTCCCACCAACAGTGTAGGAGGGTTCCCCTTTCTCTGCATCCCCGCCAACATCTGTCATTTCCTGACTTGTTAATTTTATCCATTCTGACTGGTGTGAGGTGGTATCTCATTGAGGTTTTGATTTGGATTTCCCTGATGCCGAGCGATGTTGAGCACTTTTTCATGTGTCTGTTGGCCAGTTGGATGTCTTCTTTGGAAAATGTCTGTTCATGTCTTCTGCCCATTTCTTGATTGGATTCTTTGTTCTTTGAGTGTTGAGTTTGGTAAGTTCTTTATAGATTTTGGATACTAGACCTTTATCTGATATGTCATTTGCAAATATCTTCTCCCATTCTGTCAGTTGTCTTTTGGTTTTGTTGACTGTTTCTTTGGCTGTGCAAAAGCTTTTTATCTTGATGAAGTCCCAATAGTTCATTTTTGCCCTTGCTTCCCTTGCCTTTGGTGATGTTTCTAGGAAGAAGTTGCTGTGGCTGAGGTCGAAGAGGTTGCTGCCTGGGTTCTCCTTTAGGATTTGGATGGACTCCTGTCTCACATTGAGGTCTTTCAACCATTTGGAGTCTAATTTTGTGTGTGGTGTAAGGAAATGGTCCAGTTTCATTCTTCTGCATGTGGCTGTCCAATTTTCCCAACACCATTTGTTGAAGAGACTGTCTTTTTTCCATTGGACATTCTTTCCTGCTTTGTCAAAGATTAGTTGACCTTAGAGTTTCTGGGCTCTCTATTCTGTTCCATTGATCTATGTGTCTGCTTTTGTGCGAGTACCATACTGTCTTGATGATGACAGCTTTGTAATAGAGCTGGAAGTCCAGAATTGTGATGCTGCTAGCCTGCTGTTCTTTTTCAACATTCCTCTGGCTACTTGGGGTCTTTTCTGGTTCCATACAATTTTGAGGATTATTTGTTCCATTTCTTTGAAAAAAGTGGATGGTATTTTGATGGGGATTGCATTGAATGTGTAGATTGCTCTAGGTAGCATTGACATCTTCACAATATTTGTTCTTCCAATCCATGAGCATGGAACGTTTTTCCATTTCTTTGTGTCTTCCTCAATTTCTTTCATGAGTATTTTATAGTTTTCTGAGTACAGATCCTTTTTAGATTTATTCCTAGGTATCTTATGGTTTTGGGTGCAGTTGTAAATGGGATCGACTCCTTAATTTCTCTTTCTTCTGTCTTGTTGTTGGTGTATAGGAATGCCACTGATTTCTGTGCATTGATTTTATATCCTGCCACTTTACTGAATTCCTGTATGAGTTCTAGCAGTTTTGGGGTGGAGTTTTTGGGGTTTTCCACATGAAGTATCATATCATCTGCAAAGAGTGAGAGTTTGACTTCTTCTTTGCTGATTTGGATGCCTTTTATTTCTTTTTGTTGTCTGATTGCTGTGGCTAGGACTTTTAATACTATGTTGAATAGCAGTGGTGATAGTGGACATCCCTACTGTGTTCCTGACCTCAGGGGTAAAGCTCTGTTTTTCCCCATTGAGAATGATATTCACTGTAGATTTTTCCTAGATGGCTTTTACGATATTGAGGTATGTACCCTCTATCCCTATACTCTGAAGAGTTTTGATCAAGAAAGGATGCTGTACTTTTTCAAATGCTTTTTCTGCATCTATTGAGACGATCATATGATTCTTCTTCTTTCTTTTGTTAATGTATTGTATCATGTTGATTGAGTTGCGGATGTTGAATGAACCTTGCAGCCCAGGGATATCCCACTTGGTCGTGGTGAATAATCTTTTTAATGTACTGTTGGATCCTATTGGCTAGTATTTTGGTGAGAATTTTTGCATCCATGTTCATCAAGGATATTGATCTGCAATTCTCCTTTTTGATGGGGTCTTTGTCTGGTTTGGGGATCAAGGTAATGGTGGCCTCATAAAACGAGTTTGGAAGTTTTCCTTCCATTTCTATTTTTTGGAACAGTTTCAGAAGAATAGATATTAAGTCTTCTTGAAATGTTTGGTAGAATTCCCCTGGGAAGCCATCTGGCCCTGGGCTTTTGTTTGTTGGGAGATTTTTGATGACTGTTTCAATTTCCTTAATGGTTATAGGTCTGTTCAGGTTTTCTCTTTCTTCCTGGTTCAGTTTTGGTAGTTGATACATCTCTAGGAATGCATCCATTTCTTCCAGGTTATCGAATTTGCTGGCATAGAGTTGCTCATAATATGTTCCTATAATTGTTTGTATTTCTTTGGTGTTGGTTGTGATCTCTCCTCTTTCATTCATGATTTTATTAATTTGGGTTATCTCTCTCTCTCTCTCTCTCTTTTTTTTTTTTTTTTTGATAAGTCTGGCCAGGGATTTATCAGTTTTTTTTTTTTAAAGATTTTATTTATTTATTTGACAGAGAGAGACACAGCGAGAGAGGGAACACAGGGAGGGGGAGTGGGAGAGGAAGAAGCAGGCTTCCTGCAGAGCAGGGAGCCTGATGCGGGGCTCGATCCCAGGACGCTGGGATCATGACCCAAGCCGAAGGCAGACACTTAACCGACTGAGCCACCCAGGCGCCCCGGGATTCATCAGTCTTACTAATTCTTTCAAAGAACTAGCTCCTAGTTTCGTTGATCTGTTCTACTGTTCTTTTGGTTTCTATTTCATTGATTTCTGCTCTGATCTTTATGATTTCTCTTCTCCTGCTGGGCTTAGGCTTTATTTGCTGTTCTTTCTCTAGCTCCTTTAGGTGTAGGGTTAGGTTGTGTATTTGAGACCTTTCTCGTTTCTTTAGAAAGGCTTGTATTGCTATATACTTTCCTCTTAGGATTGCCTTTGCTGCATCCCAAAGATTTTGAATAGTTGTGTTTTCATTTTCATTGGTTTCCATGAATTTTTTAAATTCTTCTTTAATTTCCGGTTGACCCATTCATTCTTTAGTAGGATGCTCTTTAGCCTCCATGTATTTGAGGTCTTTTTGACTTTCCTCTTATGATTGAGTTCTAGTTTCAAAGCATTGTGGTCTGAAAATATGCAGGGAATGATCCCAATCGTTTGGTACCAGTTGAGACCTGACTTGTGACCTAGGATGTGATCTATTCTGGAGAATGTTCCATGGGCACTAGAGAAGAATGTGTATTCCATTGCTTTGGGATGGAATGTTCTGAATATGTCTGTGAAGTCCATTTGGTCCAGTATATCATTTAAAGTCTTTATTTCCTTGTTGATCTTTTTCTTAGATGATCTGTCCATTTCAGTGAGGGGAGTGTTAAAGTCCCCTACTATTATTGTATTGTTGTCGATGTGTTTCTTTGCTTGTCATTAATTGCCTTATATAATTGGCTGCTCCCATGTTAGGGGCATAGATATTCACAATTGTTAGATCTTCTTGTTGGATAGACCCTTTAAGTAGGATATGGTGTCCTTCCTCATCTCTTATTACAGTCTTTGATTTAAAATCTAATCTGTCTGATATAAGGATTGCCACCCCAGCTTTCTTTTGGTGTCCATTAGCATAGTAAATGGTTTTGCACCCCCTCACTTTCAATCTGGGGGTGTCTTAGGGTCTAAAATGAGTCTCTTGCAGACAGCATATCGATGGGTCTTGTTTTTTTAATCCAATTTGATAGCCTGTGTCTTTTGATTGGGGCATTTAGCCCATTTACATTCAGGGTAACTATTGAAAGATATGAATTTAGTGCCATTGTATGGTGTAAGGTGACTGTTGCTATATATTGTCTGTGTTCCTTTCTGGGCTATGTTGCTTTTAGGCTCTCTCTTTGCTTAGAGGACCCCTTTCAATATTTCTTGTAGGGCTGGTTTCGTGTTTGGCAATTCCTTTAGTTTTTGTTTGTCCTGGAAGCTTTTTATCTCTCCTTCTATTTTCAATGCCAGCCTAGCTGGATATAGTATTCTTAGCTGCATATTTTTCTCATGTAGTGCTCTGAATATATCATGCCAGTCCTTTGTGGCCTAACCAGGTCTCTGTAGATAGGTCTGTTGCCAATCTAATGTTTCTACCATTGTAGGTTACAGATCTCTTCTCCCGAGCTGCTTTCAGGATTTTCTCTTTGTCTCTGAGACTCGTAAGTTTTACTATTAGATGTCGGGGTGTTGCCCTATTTTTATTGATTTTGAGAGGGGTTCTCTGTGCCTCCTGGATTTTGATGCCTGTTTCCTTCTCCAAATTAGGGAAGTTCTCTGCTATAATTTGCTCCATTATACCTTCTGCCCCTCTCTCTCTCTCTTCTTCTTCTGGGATCCCAATTATTCTAATATTGTTTCGTCTTATGGTATCGCTTATCTCTCGAATTCTGCCCTCGTGATCCAGTAGTTGTTTATCTCTCTTTTTCTCAGCTTCTTTATTTTCCATTTGGTCTTCTATATTACTGATTCTCTCTTCTGCCTCATTTATCCTAGCAGTTAGCGCCCCCATTTTTAATTGCACCTCATTAATAGCCTTTTTGATTTCGACTTGGTTAGATTTTAGTTCTTTTATTTCTCCAGAAAGCGTTTCTATAATAACTTCCATGCTTTTTTCAAGCCCAGCTAGTATCTTTAAAATCATGATTCTGAACTCTAGGTCCAACATCGTACTAATGTTCGTATTGAGTAGGTCCCTGGCAGTCGGCACTACCTCTTGTTCTTTTTGTTGAGGTGATTTTTCTGTCTTGTCATTTTGTCTAAAGAATAGATGAATGAGAGAACAAAATGCTAACAGCGTAACAACGTCCCCAGAAAATATACTCTAAACAAATCAGAAAAGACCTGAAGCCGGGGGAAAAGAAAGGGAAAGAAAGCAAAAAGAAAAAGATAAAAACAAACAAAAACAGAACAAAAAAAAAAAAAACCAGAATATGATCAAATATGATCAGCCTGGTGCATAGATCAGTGCCACACACTAGATTTTGGGTGTATTTTGGTCTGTTAGAAGAAAGTGCCTCCCAAAATTTTAAAGAAAAAAAACTTATATATGTACAAAAATAAGGGTTGATACGATGAAGGGATGGAATATGACTATAAAGATGAAAATTATAAAAAATTTTATAAAAGGAATTGATAAGAAGTTGTTTGAAAAAAGAAAGAAGAGCATTAAAAAAAAAGGGAGAGAACGTGATCAGGCAGGAGATTAGAACAAGCCATAAACTAGAGATTTAGGGTATATTTTGATCTGTTAGAAGAAACTGTATCTCAGAATTTTAAAGAGAGAACAACTTATATATATATCCCAAAAATAAGGGTAACTACTATGAAGGGATAGAATATGACTCTAAAAATGAAAAATAAAAATGTGTTTTCAAAAAGGTATTGATAAGACGTTGGTTGAAAAAGGGAAAAAGAAAAATTAAAAAAAAAAAGACAGTTAAAAAAAATTAACTTTGAAAGACTAAAGAATCATGGTAAAAAAGCCATGAATTTTATGTGCAGTATTCCCCTAGTGCTGGAGTTCTGCCGTTCTCATTGATCGGCAAGCTTGGTCCTGGCTGGGGGCGCCTGGGTGGCTCAGTTGGTTAAGCGACTGCTTTCGGCTCAGGTCATGATCCTGGAGTCCCGGGATCAAGTCCCGCATTGGGCTACCTGCTCAGCAGGGGGTCTGCTTCTCCCTCTGACTCTCTTCCCTCTCGTGCTCTCTGTCTCTCATTCTCTCTCTCTCAAATAAATAAATAAAATCTTAAAAAAAAAAAAAAAAAAACTTGGTCCTGGCTGGCTGTTCTTGCTAATCTTCTGGGGGAGGCGCCTGTTGCCGTGGTTCCGAAATATCTTTGCGGGAGGCGGAATTGCTCCGCCCTTGCCCGCTCCGGCTAAGTAATCCGCTGGGATTTGCTCTTGGGGGCTTTTGTTCCCTGCAAGCTTTCCCTACAGCTTTGGAGGAGGAGAGGGAAATGGCGGCCTCCCAATCTCCACCCCGGAGGAGCCGAGAACTCGGGGTCCCGCTCCTCAGTGAGCACCCAGAGAAAAGCAGTCAGTCACTCCTGTCTCCCCGGTCTCCGGCCACACTCCGTGCTCATCCGGCCTGTGACCGCGCGTTTCTATCTCCGGCGCCCGACCCCGGGTGGAGTCTCCAAACCCAGCAGATCCCTGCGGTGCACTCCCGCGCGGCTCCTCCTGGGGGAGGAAGGTGAGTCTCCCCAGATGTGCCGCTTGTTGGGTCCCTGCTGGAGGAGCAGTGGCCCAACTGTGCCGTGGATCACGGTTTATGGCAACCCCGAGCTGAGAGCCCGCGCCTCAGCTCCGTCTCTACAGCTGGCTTCCTGGCTCCAGTACCTGGGAACTCTGCCGCACTCAGGCACCCCTGGTCTTCCTGCGACCCCGAGGGCCCTGAGACCACACTGTCCCGCGAGGGTTCCCTCTCCCCCCAGCTTAGCCACTGGAGTGACGTCCCTCAGCGGAGCCGACTTCTAAAAGTTCCGATTTTGTGCTCCGCAGCTCTATCACTTGCCAGAAGCGGGGTACGGAGGCGATCTATCCTCCCGAATATCGCCTCGGATTCCCTTCTCACGTCCTACCTTCCAGAAAGTGGTCGCTTTTCTGTTCAGAGAATTGCTGGTATTCTTTTCTTCGATCTCCTGTTGAGTTCGTAGGTGTTCAGAATGGTTTGATCCCTATCCAGCTGAATTTCTGGGACCAGACGAAATCCAGGTCTCCTACTCCTCCGCCATCTATGATTCTTTCACATTTTCAATGGTAAAGTTGAACCAGACTTGGAAGCTGGATTACAGGTATTGGCCTAATGAATAAGGCATACTCAAATTCAGATACCTGGTCCACCTGTCCAAGGTTACCACTTTCAAAGCAAGCATCAAAGATAAGATGCCTTTCTTGGACTGTCCACAGTATCCAGATGGAAGCACCATATATTTGCTCATATTCCCTCCGATGGCATCATCATTTCCCATATCATCTCCTCTCCTTTTCTCTTTTTTGCTGTCTGGCAGAGGATGGCTGAATCTCTAGCAATCTTGAATTTTGAAACATTTTATTCTGCCTCAGGCACCGTCTGGCTCGGCTCCGCCATTTTTTGTTTTCCCTCCGCCTCTAAGCCCAGGCAAAAATCATGGGGCAGTGGGGAGCGGGCAGCGGGATCCGCAGGCTGACTGAGCTCCCTCAGGAAGAGGTGGTGCAATGGTTGCTAAGGCAGCGGCTTGTCCGCGTGCGAGCAGGAGGTGCGAGGCTGCGGGGGAGGCTCTACTATCATATTTTAAACTTCCATATGTCCCTCCCCTCTAGCGTTCCTATTTATTTATTTATTTATTTAAGATTTTTATTGATTTATTTGACAGAGAGAGACACAGCGAGAGAGGGAACACAAGCAGAGGGAGAGGGAGAAGCAGACTCCCTGCTGAGCAGGGAGCCCGATGCGGGGCTCGATCCCAGGACCCTGGGATCATGACCTGAGCCAAAGGCAGACACTTAAGGACTGAGCCACCCAGGTGCCCCTAGCGTTCCTTTTTAATAATGCCCTGCTCTTGCTACATGCATAAAGGAATTTTTTAATTGTCTTCTGAAGTTTCCATCTTCTGACATACTATTTACTCTAAGTTAATGCTTCCCTTTGATTTGGTTATGTATTTCTTGGTTAAGACTTTCAGCTGCCCTCTATGAATCTTTGGATGATTATTTCTATATGAGTGAGGTTCTCTTAGCTTTTGGATGTCTGAATATATTTTTATTTTGCTCTTATTTTAATAAGAATTTCACTAGGTAAAAAATTCTACTTTGACAGCTACTTTCTCTTAGCACTTTGAATATTTTGATTTGTTAGCTTCTTATTTCTGGTATTTATTATTGTTGATGAGAAATACACTGTCATATTTTATTATTATCCTTTTCCATTGTATCTCTGATAGTTCTAAGATTATATTTTTCAATTTCCTTTATTTTTCTACTATGTCTAGTTTGGACAATTATTATTGTTGTTTTAAAATTTGTCTTGCTTGGCATTCAGAAAGGGCTCCAGATATGATATTTTATATATATTTTAAAACTGGGAAACTTCTAGTAATAATATCTTTAAATACTGTCTTTCAGACTTTTCCTTCATTCTCCTCACCTGGAATTCCTATTAAACCTGGTTTCTCTCTCTTTTGTTTTTTTTAAGATTTTTTTTTTTTAACTTTATTTATTTGACAGAGAGAGCACAATCGGGGGGAGTGGCAGATGAGAGGGAGAAGCAGGCCCCCCGCTGAGCAGGGAGCCAGATGCAGGGCGCCAGATGCAGGGCTTGATCCCAGGACCGCAAGTTCATGACCTGAGCTGAAGGTAGATGCTTAACTGACTGAGCCACCCAGGTGCCCCTAAACCTGGTTTCTCTTTATAGTTATTAATATGTTTTCCCCCTTTTAATATGTTGTTCAATATGTTTTTAGTATGTTTGTCTCCTTATTCTGCATTCCATTTAGGGTATCTATGTAATTTATCATGCAAATGAGACACTTTTTGGAGCAAAAAAGGACACTATAATGATTAAACTTATGTAATTAGTAAATATGAATTTATTAGCTGAAAATTTTTATTATTTTTGGTAGACTGATAAAATAGATCTGTTCAAAAATTATCTTAAAAATGTGGTGCACTGTTGGTGGGAATGTAAATTGGTGCAACCACTGTAGAAAATAGTATGGAGGTTTCTCAAAAAATTAAAAATAGAAATATCATATGATCCAGTAATTCCACTGCTGGATATTTACCAAAGAAAATGAAAACACTAATTTGAAAAGATATATGTATTATTTTTACTGAAGCATTATTTATAATAGCCAAGATATCTATCAATGGATGGATAAAGAAATTGTGATATATATATCATATATATGTGATATATATAACATATATATGTGATATATATAATGGAATGGATATTATATATACATATATATATACACACCCACCCACACACACACAATGGAATATTATGCAGCCATAAAAAGAATGAAATCTTGTCATTTGTGAAAACATGGATGGACCCGGAAGGTATTATGTTAAGTGAAATAAGTCAGTCAGAGAAAGACAAATACAATATGATTTCACTTATTTGTGGAATCTAAAAAATAAGACAAAACAGAAACAGACTCATAAATACAGAGACCAAACTAGTGATTGTCAGAGGGAAAGAGGGTAAAAGGATGGGTGAAATAGATGAAGGGGATTAAGAGGTACAGACTTCCAGTTATGAAACAAATTAGTCAAGAGGATAAAAAGTATAGCATAGAGAATGTAGTCAGGGGCGCCTGGGTGGCTCAGTTGGTTGGGCGACTGCCTTCGGCTCAGGTCATGATCCTGGAGTCTCGGGATCAAGTCCCGCATCGGGCTCCCTGCTCGGCGGGGAGTCTGCTTCTCCCTCTGACCCTCCCCCCTCTCATGTGCTCTCTCTCTCATTCTCTCTCTCAAATAAATAAATAAAATCTTTAAAAAAAAAAAGAGAATGTAGTCAATAATGAGGTGATAATTTTATACGGTGACATATGGTAACTGTACTTATCATGGTAAGCATTGCTTGGTGTATAGAATTGTCAAATCATTTTGTTGTACACCTGTACTAATATGACATTGCATGTCAACTATATTTCAATTAAGTTTTTCTAAAAACCATATATCCTTTTTAAAAAGTTTAAATTCAGTTAGCCAACATATAGTACATCATTAGTTTCAGATGTAGTATTCAATAATTTATCAGTTGCATATAACACCCAATGCTCATCACATTGTGTGCCCTACTTAATGCCCATCATCCAGTTTTACCCCATACCCCCCTTCCCCTCCAGCAACCCTCAGTTTGTTTCCTATAGTTAAGAGTCTCATGGCTTTTCTCCCTCTCTGATGACTTCCCCTTCAGTTTTCCCTCCCTTACCTTATGATCCTCTGTGCTGTTTCTTATATTCCACATATGAGTGAAACCATATGATAATTGTCTTTCTCTGACTTATTTCACTCAGCATAATACCCTCCAGTTCCATCCACATCGATGTAAATGGTAAATATTCATCCCTTCTGACGGCTGAGTAATATTCCATTGTATTTATATACCACATCTTCTTTATCCATTCATCTGTCAATGGACATCTCAGCTCTTTCCACAGTTCGGCTATTGTGAACATTGCTGCTATTAACATTGGGGAGCAGGTGCCCCTTTGGATCAATCCATTTGTATCTTTGGGGTAAGTACCTGGTAGTGCAATTTCTCAGTCTTAGGGTAGCTCTATTTTTAACTTCTTGAGGAACCTCCATACTGTTTTCCAGAGTGGCTGTACCAGCTTACATTCCCACGAACAGTGTAAGAGGGTTCCTCTTTCTCCACATCCTCGCCAACATTTGTTGTTTCCTGTCTTGTTAATTTTAGCCGTTCTGACTGGTGTAAGGTGGTATCTCATTGTGGTTTCAATTTGTATTTCCCTGATGGCAAGTGATGTGGAGCATTTTTTCATGTGCCTGTTGGCCATTTGTATGTCTTTGGAGAAATGTCTGTAAGTGTCTTCTGCCCATTTCTTGACTGGATTATTTGTAAAAACCATATATCCTTGATCTCTAGAGTAAAAGGAAAAGCACTTTCTTGTACTGACTAACTGAACGTTAAAAATAATACAAACAGACAACTTTTCTGTTACAAATTCATGTACTTTAATGAGTTTATTAGTCACATTTATTTCCAATGCCGTATAACTGATATTGTTCTGAATAACATGTTTTTAACACCTCTTATTTCTCTTATCTTCATAAAATTTCCTGAAATGTTATTCATAGTTGCATTTTATGGCTAATACATTTGAAATTGTTGACACCTTCAATGGACTATTTATTAAGAAAATAGTCTTTACAGGTGTTGAGATAATTAGTACATGCTAAGAAAATTCTGTTAAACAGATGATACTCTCTGGTGCCTGGGTGGCTCAGTCAATTAAGTGACTGCTTTCAGCTCAGGTCATGATCCCAGGGTCCTGGGATCAAGCCCTGCATTGGGCTTCCTCCTTAGTGGGCAGCCTGATTCTCCTTCTTCCTCTGACACTCCCCCTGCTTGTGCTCTCTCTCAAATAAATAAATAAAATCTTAAAAAAAAAAAACCATGATATTCTCAATTCTAACTTTTTTGGTACTAACTTATGTAAATGTTTTAGCTACCATTCAGAAAATATTTTATAAGACAAAATTCAAATACATTTTCCCTGTCCACAGTCCTTCTGAATAGTTCACCGATTTTAAATGCTGCATAATTCTCAATTTTATTTCATTGTAACATTATAATACAGAATATGCATTTACCCAGTCAAAAATAATAACTCCATTAAAGTATTGTTCTAGAAGTTGAGATATTCTAAAACATAATTTTTAAATTAAATCTTCTGTACCATTGAGCATTCATGGTTTATTTTGTTCAGTGTCTTTTTCTTTCTATCCTTACTTATGTAGGGATAAATGTCAATGTTTTCCTACTTATGAGTTGTTTTTCAATCATTGTAATTTACTGAAAGTTTTAAAAAGTGTTTTTTGCTCCATTTGCTTAAAAATTGGATTACACATTTCCCTCTGATTCTACATAAAATGTAGAGTAGTCCCCCCTTATCAGTGGGGTATGTTTCAAGACCCTCAGTGGATGCCTGACACTGCAGATAGTACCAAATATACTATGATTTTTACTATACATCTAGACCTATGATAAAGTCTAATTTATAAATTAGTCACAGCAAGAGATTACCACTAATAACTAATAATAAAATAGAACAATTATAACAGTGTACTGTAATAAAAGTTATATTGAATCTGAACATATTGAATAAAAGTTATATGAATCTGGTCTCTTTTCTCAGAATATTTTCTTGTACTATACTCACCCTTTTTCTTCTTGTGATGTGAGAGGATAAAACGCCTACATGATGAGATGAAAGTGAGGTGAATGACATAAGATTGTGACACAGTGTTAGGCTGCTATTGACTTTCTGACAACGTTGTCAGACTTTGGTTGCCCAAAAGTGTGTAAATGAAACCACAGAAAGTGAAAATGAGGCTAAGGGCAGGCTACTGTAGTCAGAATTTACAGGAATTGTTTAACAAAATTTTCCATATAATTGTAGGTGACTTAGGTCATTTATAAAAAGTTCTTCAAAGATTTGAACATATCTTTTTTTTTTAAAGATTATTTATTTATTTATTTGACACAGAGAGACATAGCGAGAGAGGGAACACAAGCAGGGGGAGAGGGAGAAGCAGGCCTCCTGCCAAGCAGGGAGCCCGATGTGGAGCTCAATCCCAGGACCCTGGGATCATGACCTGAGCCGAAGGCAGACGCTTAACGACTGAGCCACCCAGGTGCCCCGATTTGAACATATCTAAAGTATGACTAATGAGAAAAAGCAATGGGAGAAAGTGTGTATTGCCATGCAACAAATATAGGAGTGCATCTTTTTGAATTAGTGTTTTCATATTATTTGGATAAATATTCAGTAGTGGAATTACTGGATCATATAGTAATTCTTTAAGTTTTTGAGGACCCTCCATACTGTTTTCCGTAGTGGCTGCACCAGATCGCATTCCCACCAACAGTGCACGAGGGTTTCTTTTTCTCCACATCCTCGCCAACACTTGTTGTTTCTTGTGTTTTTTGATTTTATCCATTCTGACAAGTGTGAGGTGATACCTTATTTGATTTGCATTTCTCTGGTGATGAGTGATGTTGAATATCCTTTCATGTGTCGTTGGCCACCTGTGTGTCTTCTTTGGAGAAATGTCTGTTCATGTCTTCTTTCCATTTTTTAATTGGATTATTATTTATGTTTGGTGTTGAGTTTTGTAAGTTCTTTATATATTTTGGATACTAACCCCTTATTAGATATGTCATTTGTAAATATCTTCTGCCATTCAGAAGGTTGCCTTTTTGTTTTGCCAGTAGTTTCCTTTGTTGTGCAGAAGCTTTTTATTTTGGTGTAGTCCCAATAGTTTATTTTTGCTTTTGTTCCCCTTGCCTCAGGAGACATATCTAAAATATGTTGCTACAGCTGATGTCAGAGAAATTACTGCCTGTGCTCTCTTCTAGGATCATTATGGTTTCAGGTCTTACATTTAGGTTTTAATCCATTCTGAGTTTATTTTTATGTATAGTGTAAGAGAGTGGTCCAGCGTCATTCTTTTGCATGCAACTGTCCAATTTTCCCAACACCATTTGTTGAACAGATTGTCTTTTCCCCGTTGCGTATTCTTGCCTCCTTTGTCAAAGATTAATTGACCATATAATCGTGTTTGTTTTTTTTTTCTGGACTCTCTAGTCTGTTCTATTGATCTATGTATCTGTTTTTATGCCACTACCGTACTGTTTTGATTACAGCTTTGTAGTATATCTTGAAATCTGGAATTGTGATATCTCTAGTTTTGTTTTTCTTTTTCAAGATTGCTTTGGCTATTCAAGGACCATTGTGATTCCATACAAATTTTAGGATTATTTGTACTATTTCTGTGAAAATGCCATTGGTATTTTGATAGAGATTGCATTAAATCTGTAGATTGCTTTGCATAGTATGGACATTTTAACAATATTGGTTCTCCCAATCCATGAGCATGGAATATCTTTCTATTTGTTTGTGTCATCTTTGATTTCTTTTTTTTTTTTTAAGATTTTATTTATTGGGGTGCCTGGGTGGCTCAGTTGTTAAGCACCTGCCTTAGGCTCAGGTCATGATCCCAGAGTCCTGGGATTGAGCTCCACATCGGGCTCCCTGCTCTGCAGGAAGCCTGCTTCTCCCTCTCCCACTCCCCCTGCTTGTGTTCCCTCTCTCACTGTGTCTCTCTGTCAAATAAATAAAAGATTTTATTTTTTGACAGAGAGAGAGAGCACAAACAGAGGGAGCAGCAGGCAGAGGGAGAGGGAGAAGCAGGCTCCCCACTGAGCAGGGAGCCTGTTGTGGGACTCAATCCCAGGACTCTGGGATCATGACCTGAGCCAAGGGCAGTTGCTTAACTGACTGAGCCACCCAGGCGCCCCTCATCTTCAATTTCTTTCATCAATGTTTTACAATTTTCAGAGTACAGGTCTTTTACCTCCTTGGTTAAGTTTATTCCTAGGTATTTTACTATTTTTGGTGCAGTTGTAAATGGCATTGTTTTCTTAATTTCTCTTTCTGCTACTTCATTATTAGTGTATAGAAATACAGTAGATTTCTGTATATTGATTCTGTATCCTGTGATCTTATTGAATTAATTTATCAGTTCTAGTAGTTTTTTGGTGGAGTCTTTAGAGTTTTCTATATATGGTATCATGTCATCTGCACATAGTGAAAGTTTTATTTCTTTCTTCCCAATTTGGATGACTTTTATTTCTTTTTCTTGTCTGACTGCTGTGTCTAGGACTTCCAGTACTATGTTGAATAAAAGTGGTGAATAAAAATCTCTCAGGTTTTCACCATTGAGTATGATGTTAGCTGCAGGTTTTTCATATTATGTTGAAACATGTTTTTATTATATTGAGGTATGTTCCCTCTAGACATACGTTGTTGAGGGTTTTTATCATGAATGGATGTTTTACTTTGTCAAATGCTTTTTCTTCATCTGTTGAAATGATCATATAGTTTTTATCCTTTCACTTGTTGATGTGATGTATCACATTGGTTGATTTGCAAATATTGAACCACCCTTACATCCTGGGAATAAATCCCTCTTGATCATGGTGAATTATTTTTTTTTAATGTATTGTTGTTAGATTTAGTTTGCTAATATTTTGTTGAGGATTTTTGCATCTATGTTCATCAGAGATATTGGCCTGTAGTTCTCTCTCTCTCTCTCTCATAATGTCTTTATCTGGTTTTGGTGTCAGGGTAATGCTGGCCTCATGGAATGAATTTGGAAGTTTTCCTTACTTTTTGGAATAGTTTGAGAGGAATAGTTATTAGTTCTTCTTCAAATGTTTGGTAGAATTCACCTGGGAAGCCTCTGGTCCTGGACTTTTTTTTTTGTTGGGGGTTCTTTGATTACTGATTCAATTTTGTTACTGGTATTGGTCTGTTAAAATTTTCTATTTCTTCTTGATTCAGTTTTGGGAGGTTATGCTTCCAGGAATTTATCCATGTCTTCTAAGATGTCCAATTTTTTGGAATATAATTTTTCATAATATTGTTATAATCCTTTGTATTTCTGTGGTGTTGGTTGTTATTCCTCCTCTTTCATTTCTGATTTTGTTTTTTTGAGTCCTCTCTCTCTCTCTTTTTTATTTGATGAGTGTGGCTAAAGGTTTATCAATTTTGTTGCTCTTTTCAAAGAACCAGCTCCTGATTTCATTGACCTGTTCTACTGTTCTTTTTTAGTTTCTATTTAGTTTCTTTCTTTCTTTTTTTTTTTTTAAAGATTTTATTTATTTATTTGAGAGAGAGAGAATGAGAGACAGAGAGCATGAGAGGGAGGAGGGTCAGAGGGAGAAGCAGACTCCCTGCCGAGCAGGGAGCCCGATGCGGGACTCGATCCCGGGACTCCAGGATCATGACCTGAGCCGAAGGCAGTCGCTTAACCAACTGAGCCACCCAGGCGCCCACTATTTAGTTTATTTCTGCTCTCATCTTTATTATTTCCTTCCTTTATTATTTCCTTCCTTCTACTGGTTTGGGGTTTTGTTTGTTCTTCTTTCCTTACCTCCTTTAGGTATAAGGTTAAGTTGTTTATTGAGATTTTTCTTGAGGTAGGCCTGTATTGCTAAAAACTTCCCTCTTAGAACAGCTTTTGCTGTATCCAAAAGATTTTGGACTGTTTGTTTTCATTTTCATTTGTCTCTGTTTATTTTTTCATTTCCTCTTTGATTTCTTGGTTGACCCATTCATTGTTTAGTGGCATGTTATATAACCTCCGTGTATTTGTGTTCTTTCCAGACTTTTTCTTGTGGTTCATCTCTAGTTTCATGGTGTTGTGGTCAGAAAAGATGCATGGTATGACTTTGATTTTTTTGAATTTGTTAAGACTTATTTTGTGGCTTAACATGTGATCTGTTCTGGTGAATGTTCCATGTACACTTGAAAAGAATGTGTATTCTGCTGCTTTAGGATAGAATGTTCTGAAATAAATCTGTTTAATCCATCTGGTCCAATGTGTCATTCACAGCCACTGTTTCCTTGTTGATTTTCTTTTTCGATGATCTATCCATTGATGTAATTGTGGTGTTAAAGTCTCTTACTATTATTGTATTACTATTGATTACTTCCTTTATGTTATTAGCTGCTTTATGTATTTGGGTATTCCCATGTTGGGTGCAAAATATTTATAATTTTTATATCTTCTTGTTGGATTGTTCTGTTTATGATTATGTAGTGTCCTTCTTTGTCTCTTGTCCCAGTCTTTCTTTGAAGGTTTATTTTTGTCTGTCATAAGTATTGCTACCCCAGCTTTCTTTTCATGTCCATTTGCATGATAAATCCTTTTCCATCCCTTCACTTCCAATGTGCATGTGTCTTTAGGCCTGAAATGAGTCTCTTGTAGGCAACATACAGAAGAGTCTTGCTTTTTTATGCATTGCATCTCCCTCTGTCTTTTGACTGGGGTGTTTGGTCCATTTACATTCAAAGTAATTATTGATAGGTATGTACTCATTGCCATTTTGTTACTTGTTTTGTGCTTGTTTTTGTAGTTCTCTGTTCTTCTCTTGCTGTGTTCTTCCATGGTTTGCTAGCTTTCTTTAGTGATATACTTGGATTCCTTCTCTTTATTTTTTGCATATGTATTACCTTCAGGTTTATATATAACATATTATTCACATAGCAGTCTATACTAAGTTGATGGTCACTTAAATTTGAATCCATTCTAAAACCACTAAAGTTTCACTCCTCACTACCCCCCCCTTCACATTTTAGGTATATGATGTCATACTTTACATTCTTTTATTTTGTGATTCCCTTAACTGATTTTTATAGATATACTTAATTTTACTGCTTTTTTTCTTTCTATTTTTCTTACTTCTGCTTATGGTCTTTCCTTTCCACTTAAAGAGTCCCCTTTAACATTTAACATTTCTTGTAGGGCTGGTTTAGTGGTCATGAATTCCTTCAACTTTTGTTTGTCTGGGAAGCCCTTTATCTCTTGTTTTATTCTGAATGATAGCCTTGCTGGATAGAGTACTTTTGGCTGCATTTTTTCCTTTTAGCACTTTGAATATATCATGCCACTCCCTTCTGGCCTCCAAAGTGTCTGCTGAAAAATCAGCTGATAGCCCTATGGGGTTTCCCTTATATATAATGTTTTCTTTTCTGTTGCTGCTTTTAAACTTCTCTGTTTATCACTACTTTCTGTCATTTTAATTACTCTGTGTCTTGGTGTGGACCTCATTTGGTTGATTTTGCTGGGGGCTCTTTGTGCCTCCTGGATCTGGATTTCTATTCCCTTCCCCAGATTCAGGAAGTTTTCAGCTGTTTGTTTCTTCAAATAATTTTCCTACCCCCTTTTCTGTCTCTTTTCCTTCCAGGATCCCTATAACGTGAAAGTTGTTATGCTTGATGGGTGTTGTTGAGTTCCCTTAATCTGTTTTCATTTCTTATTCTTTTTCTGCTGTTCAGCTTGATTGCTTTCCATTACTCTATCCTCTGGTCACTGACTTGTTCTTCTGCTTCCTCTAGCCTATTTATTCCATCTGATGTATTTTTAAGTTCAGTTATTGTGTTCTTTGTTTCT
>NW_023270451.1:78966440-79037330 GCF_011800145.1 Mirounga leonina | reverse complement strand
TCAGTTATTGTGTCTTTGTTTCTGATTGGTTCTTTTTTATGTTTTCTATCTCTTTGTTGAGGGTCTTACTGAGGTCTTCTACCCTTTTCTTAAGTCCAGTGAGTATGCTCATGACCATTATTTTATTTTTTAAAAAAGATTTATTTATTTATTTGGGGGGGCAAAGGGGGAGGGAGAGAGAGTCTTAAGCAGACTCTAAACTCAGTGTGGAGCCTGATGTGGGGCTCAGTCTCATGACCCTGAGATCACGACCTGAGCAGAAACCAAGAGTCAGATGCTTAACCGACTGTGCCACCCTTGCACCCCTATGACCATTACTTTAAATTGTCTATCGGGCATATTACTTATCTCCATTTTGTTGAGCTCTCTTGCTGTGATTTTGTCCTATTCTTTCATTTGGGACATACTCCTCTGTCTCCTTATTTTGTCTAACACTCTGTGTGTGTGTTATGAAGAAGAGGTCTTGTAGTGCCCTGTTGTGCAATGTTCTCTTTTCACCAGAACCTGGCACTTCAGGTTGTTTCCTGTGTGTTATATGCACCCTACTGTTGTGGCTGAGCCACTTTTGCCTTCAGTCCAGTTGTCTGTAATGGCTTTCTTTGCCTATTTAGTCACTCTATTGTTAGTGGGCCAGTCTGGGGCTGCCTGGGGCTTGAGTTGGGTGAGATCAGGTATTTTCCAGAGCTGCACTAGCACCAAACTGCAGGTCACTCATGCTGTTTTGTCTCCTGTTAAGCTTTTGTTGATTGCCGGGGCCTGAGTAGATAAGTGACATCTCGTTACCTTTGCTATGTTCCACTGATTAGGAGGAAGTCATTGCTCCTGCCTGCTCTCAAGGGAAGGGAATTACACAAAAGCATGAATGTCAGGGGTAGAGATCATTGGGATTTGGGATTTTGGAAGGTGCTTACAGAGAGGCACTCTCCCATGACTCAGGACTTAAGTTCCTGGCAAAGACTACCTGGAACAAGTCTGATATTATGCTGGGGTGGCCCCTTAAATTTTGCAAATGTGGTGACCTAAAGAAAATAATGTGGATATACTCAAACTGGTCAGAGTATTTAGGAAGGATTCAAAAGACTTAGGGAGTAGAGCATGACAGAATGTCTGTATTATACAAGGCCAGAGAATCAATTAGATGACTTTACTACTTGAGAAATCCCAAAAGACATACCCATTGGTAAAAGAGTAAGGAATGCTAGTGGAAGGGTGGGGCACTGGAATTGTTAAGTTCATAGGTGAACTTCCTCTCTAGGTTGGGGTGGAGTAGAAAATGCTGCTATAGATCTACATTCTCTTGTATCAGCAGGGTTTATAGGATTCTGAACTAGCAGAGGCCTGGAATTGGCACTTAACTTGTTGGAGACAAGATTGTAATAATTAAAGTAACTGGCAGCAAAGCCAAAATTATAATGGGAACTTTTGCCAACAGGTATATTTGGTGATGGCTAGTTGACTGTGGTGTTCATAGGAGAAGGATGTGTGGAAAGACAGCAGGGGATTGTTTAACTTATATATACAAAAAGTTCAAGACTGAATAAGCAGAAAACTGATGTTGGCAAACATAATGGCAAATCAGAATCCTTCTCCTAGTTTCCAGACCAGAGTTAGCTCTCAGAGCCTGTTGATTCAAAGAGAGACTGGGTCCCCTTGAGGAAGTAACTTGCAACATCACAGCATGTGTTTGTAGTATATATTACTCAGTCTTTCTTCAAAGAGACTTCTGGTCATTCACCAGAATAATTATATCTGGAGAATGGGGAAATACCAATCTTTTGAGGATGTTGGATACTGGTTCTAAGCTGAGACTGACACCAAAATGCTATCATGCCTCCATGGTATAATGAGGCTTATGGAAGCCAGGAGATAAGTGGGGTCCTGGTCCAAGTCCATCTCAGAGTGAGTACATTTTTTCTTATGCTGTGGTCATTTCTCTTGTCCCTAAATGCATAATTGGATGAATATAATAAACAGATGCAGAACCTTTACATAGGTTCCCTGACCTGTGGAGTAAGCACTATTATGATTGGAATGGCTAAGTGGGATCTGGTGAAATTGCATTCCCAAACTAAGAAAGTAAGTCACAATTTATCTAGTGGGATGGTAGAGATAAGTGCCACACTTAAAGAATTAAAGGATGGTGGGTGGTGATCAGAATTATATCTCTTTTAACTCAGCAGTCTGGCTCATGCAAAGTCAAATGGATGAAAATGGGCCATGGCTGGCAACTGTAAACAAACAAATGAACAGACACACGAAAAAGTCCCTTGATAGCTGCCATATCAGATGTGGTATCTTCACAAGAATAGATAAGGCTAATCTCTGGCACTTACTGTGTGGTTACTGATATGATTAATGCTCCTTTTTTTTTCTCATCAGATGAAAAGATCAAGAGCAGTTTGTTTGTCTGGATGGGCAGTCATACATATTCAGTTTTACCCTGGTACTATATGAACTTTCCTAATGCCTGTTATAATATGGGTACCTTGATCATCCTGACATTGAACAGAATACTGGTCCATATCTTGATGATATTGTATTAATTGGATCTGCTGAGCAGGAAGTGGCAATCACTGTAGATATTCTGGTAAGACACCTGTACAATGCACATCTTTAGAGGGCTACCCCATCAGTGAAGTTTTTAGGGGTTCAGTGGTCTGGGGCATGCTAGAGGTTTTTTGTTTTGTTTTGGTTTTTTGTTTTTGTTTTAGAGAGGGAGAGAGAGAATCCCAAGCTGGCCCAATGCAGGGCTTGATCTCACAACTCTGAGGTCATGACCTGAGCTGAAATCAAGAGTTGGATGCTTAACTGACTGAGCCACCTGGGTGTGCTAGAATATCTTTTCCAGAAAGTTATTGCACCTTGAATAACCTACCACTAAAAGAGAATTGCAATACTTGGAAGACCTTGGATTTTGGAGGCAGTATTTACTACACTTGTGAATGATACATTCAGTCACATTATTGGGTGACTCAAAAAGACACCGGTTTTGAGTGGTATCAGAACATAAAAGGGTTTCTGTAGCAGGTTCAAACTTTGGCATGAGAAAAAGTTTACTTACTATGACTGAATTGTGTCCCTTCCAAAATTCATATGTTGATGCCCTAACCCTTCTCACCCTTCTGCTGACTGTATTGGAGATAGGGCCTTTAAGGAGGTGATTCAGGTTAAATGAAGTCATAAAGGTGGAGTCCTGTTAAGATACAATGGTGCCTTTATAAGAAGAGAAAGACACCAGACCTCACTCTTCACCATGTGAGAATACAGTGAGAAGGTACTGGTCTGCAAGCCAGGAAGAGGGCCCTCACAAGAACCCATGCTGGCACCCTCATCTTAGCCTTGTTGCCTCCAGAGCTGTGAGAAAATAAATTTCTGTTGTTTGAGCCACCCAAACTATGGTATTTTGTTATGGCAGCCTGAGCAAACTAAAATAAATCCCTTTTATTTTGGCCATATCACTTGGCATATCCTATATGCTATGTGTTTAATCTTTCCTATGGTAGATTAAAGACACTGTGTGTAGTCTCTGGTAAGACCTAGGAAGAGAGTTGCAGAGTAGACCAATAGGATTCTGAAATACAATCATATCATATGTGGCATGGAACTTTTTTTTTTTTTTTTTTTGGAAAGGAGCACACGAGCACTGTAGAGACCTAATACTTGACTGTGAAACACCAAGTGACTATGGGACCAGAGTATCCCATGATGACTTAGGTATTGGCTGACCCACAAATTATAATTTGGGTGGGTACAGCGGCAATTCATCATACAATGGAAATAGCACAGTTGCAACTGGATCCAACTTGGTCCAGAGTTACAGAAAAAAGGTGGTTCTTCTCTCATGTCAACTACCTCTACTGCACTAACACTCCTCCTTCAGATTGGCCTGCAGCTTCATGGGTGGGGGAGTTCTTATAACTGGGTTTTAGAGATAAAATACCCAGGTGTGGTTCACAAATGAGTTGGCTATCTGGATGAACCAAGGAATATGAGCTACAAAGTATGTGGTTCTTTGTGTCTCATGTTAATGCTCACAAGAAAGTATCTGACACAGAGGAGACATTGAACAATTAATTTGTTGGATAGGATGACTGGTTCAATGGTTATAAGGCAGCTTCTGTTCTCAGCTACTCCAATGCTTGTGTGATGGCCAGTGAGGCAGTGATCATCGACATTGTACATGTACCTCTCACCATAAGTGATTTAGATGTTGTGGCTGCCAACCTTTCAGCCCAGAGACAAATGCTGAGACCTCAACAGCAGGGAGACCATTTGGAGAATACATTGGTTACATTGGACCCTTTGACTCTTGAGGGGGCAATAGTTTGTCTCTACTGAGGTTGATATGTATTCTAGGTGTGGATGTATCCTCCCTGCCTGCAGTGTCTTGGCCAGCACTGCCATCTGACGGCATATAGAATATCTGATTTTTAGACGTGGAATCTCATCTAATATCTCTTTAGATCAAGGGAATCTTTTTTTTTTTTTAATGAAAGACTTGCCACAATGGGCACCTGATCAAGGAATCTACCAGTTTGCCATTAATGGCATCATCAGGAAACTACTGGTCACCTACAGCATGCTGGAAAAACCTCATAAATGAGCAGCTAAGGAGATAGTTTGGAGATCACCACCGTTTAGGGTTATGGTGATGTCCTTCAAGATGTGGCATATATTTTAGAACAATTATTCAGTAGTGCTTTGTCTTTGAAAGCTAGAATATTGACCTAGGAACCCAGGGTCTCTTACCATCACTTCTAGTTGTGGAGGTGCTGGGTTATATGGTATGTGCAGAATTGATTTGATTATGTAATGTCAGATGGTTCTCCAGAAGGCCACCAGCAGTGCTTAATGGCTCCCATAGCCCTTCATTTTCCACTAACACCTGGCATCACCAGCTTTCTGAGTTTTTCCCTACAGTAAGGAAACACAGGGCATGGGTACAGGAAGGGTCATCATATTTAGGAGCCCAGAGAATTTCAGATTCTGTGAGTCTTCTCTATTTCTTCATCTCTCATTCTTCATACCAATGGGCAATGAGAACCCATAAACTCCTCAGTAACAGTTCTTTGAGAGAACAAAGTTCTAGAAATTCTGGGTGCTCTGAGGCTCCTCTGGGACAAATTTGGAAGGGAAGACACCACAGAACACAGAGAAGTTTGTGAGAAGTTTATTTTATAGACCACAACAGATATTCCAGCCAAGTTTTCTTTCTTTCTTTCTTTTTTAAAATAATGTTCTGGGAGACCTCTTTTTTTTTTTTTTTTTTTTAAGATTTTATCCATTTGACAGAGAGAGACACAGCGAGAGAAGGAACACAAGCAGGGGGAGTGGGAGAGGGAGAAGCAGGCTTCCCGCGGAGCAGGGAGCCTGATGTGGGGCTCGATCCCAGGACGCTGAGATCATGACTTTAGCCGAAGGCAGACGCCCAATGACTGAGCCACCCAGGCGCCCTCCAGCCAAGTTTTCTTGAAGGAACCACCCTGGGGGGCAGTTAGACAAGGGCTTCCACCAAGATCAGATTATCTGTATGCCCTGAATGGTATAAAAATATTTTTGTCCATTGGGCACCACTGCCTTATTAGGGCAGATACCTTCTTTTTCAATAATGTGGACCATTGCTGCTATTGCCATAGTTCCTGAAAGAGACAAGGACAAAGATCTTCTCTGATAACACTCTAACCCCATTTCCTGGCTTTTCTACTAGTTTCAGGCACCTCCTTCTAGGGCCTTAGTTTCCCTAAATCATTTGCAAATATATCTCCCTTAAGCTTTTCTCACACAACCCCTCAACTTTCAGACGTGGGCATAGTCCCCATCCACTCTCCCCGCTTCTTCCCTCCTTTTTCTCCACCCTTCTGCCCAACATTCTGCTCCACATCCAGAGTCACATTTCTCTTTATGGTTTCCCCTGCCCTAGTGGATAGTTCTTCCTTTGGATGACCCCTATACTTACTATTGACTTCAAAGTTCCAGTAGAAAGTTCTTGGATAATCCTCACAGAGGCAGGCGGTGTAATTATAGTTAAAAGGACCATCCATTGTATGGCTGCCTCGGAGGAAAGTTTTAATCTGTGGAGGAGGAGGTGGGCAGAGAGGACCCTGTGTTAGTCTGGGGAGTGGGAAAGGGAGAGAAAGGCAAGAAAGCACGAAGAAGGAGGAGGACAACATCCTTCATGTGCAAAGAACAGGGACGGATGTAGACCAGAGGCACTGTGGAGTCCACTTTTGTAGTATCATTTTGGGAACAAAAGTCTAGGTCAGGTTTTCTATCAACATGTCCTCAAATTCCTGCTTTAGTGCCACCGTGGGTCTGGGCTCTGAAAGGAAGAGTTAGTGAATTGGCAGGGCAAGGAGAATTCATTCTGGGGCAGCCTTCATCTGGAGAGCAGGTTTGCTGTTATTCCCTGGCTAGGGATTTCAGGAACTGGTCTGTGACCACAGCTTGGCTCTTGGGTGTGGAGGCCAAAACCAGGTCTTGTTGCCAGAACCATGCTCCTCTCGAACTCTGTGACCTTTGATGATTGCAGTGACATCTCTCAGTCTCTTTGTCCTTGGTTGTGAGAGGAAAACAGTTACTTACCAAAGTTGGCTGTAAGATAAACAAATGAAATCTTGAAGGTAAATTTCCTTTTTTAATTTGAGAGGGGTTTACAACTTGGGATATGTAAGTTTCAGCAGCATTAGGAACTTTTTGTCTGGTTAGTGTTCAGCACGGGGGTGTTATCCTGGAGTTCATAGACCAAGAGGGTCTGTGAACTCAGATGGAAAGAAATTGCATCTTTATTTTGTTAACATCTCACTGAAATTGAGTATTCCTCCTGTTATGTCATCAGCGATCCTCAGTGGCATTAGCAGTGTGTATGATTTTATCGTGAAGAGAAACATAGATTTGTTAGTATTACTTGGCAGGTTTATATATCTCAAAATATTGCCTGCACTCATCACTACCTTGAACATGGGGACATTATCACGGGGTTGCATGGTCATGGCTGGGGCCATCTGCCTATCTCCTGAAGCTTGCCGAGGTAACTGACAACCGTGCACCAAATAGCCTGTCAGCTCCAAACGGCGAATTCAAGTGTTCTCACCATTGGAATTTTACTCAGAATATTTTGAAGATCCTGGTGTTTCTTTCAAGAACCCTACCCTTGGGACACGTGGGTGGCTCGGATGGTTAAGTGTCTGCCTTCGACTCAGGTCATGATCCCAGGGTCCTGGGATCAAGTCCCACATCGGACTCCTTGCTCAGCAGGGAGCCTGCTTCTCCCTCTGCCTGCCGCTCCCCCTGCTTGTGCTCTCTCTCTCTCACTATCTCTCGCTGTCAAATAAATAAATAAAATCTTTAAAAAAAAGAAGCTACAAATAAAAATTGTTGACCAGAATTAAGAAAATTTCCTACAAATTCTTTCTAATTTACAATATCATTTATTTTATGAGATTCCTTGTATTTGGGTAGGTTTTAAAAAGATTGCCTTATTTTATTGTGTTAGCATTGTTCTTAAAACATAGTCCTTATAATTACTGCAGTACAAAAGTATTTCACATGTGATTTTGTTGATTAAACACACTTTTTTACACCTATCACTTTCTCAGGGGTGGAAATGGAGTTTCATTATCTATCATCACCAGAAACTACCATTATCACAAGACATTTTCATTCCTTTTGTCATCTTTGGTTATGATAAACAAAACACAAAATTGAAAAATTATGATGTGGCCTCCCCCCCACCCCCAATTAACATACAAGGTTCATATTCTCGAACTGTAAACAGACAAATTTGACAAAGCACCTGTGTTGTTCTTTGCTCAGTGATCAGAAATCTTTCTCTTACAGGTATGGGGCCATTTTTAGAATGTATTCTTATGAATAACAGTCTTCATGCTCCCAATTTTGTTTTTGATTTAATCATTATACGTAAGTCTAATTTGAGTTAGGAAACTCCTGCCATAGGAAAATGCTTGTGCTGTCTGAGAGAGTGCCCTTCTGGAAGGAGTCAGTGTAGAGACTCCCGGGTCTTTGCCCTAGAACAGTGATAGCTAACAAGGGGCAGATTGTGTGTGCGTGACAACATGTGAGAAGGTTGCTGGCAGGGAGGAGAAGACACACTCTTTCCTGGGGAAGAGCCTCTGTGGATTAAACCTACACAGACCTCTTTTCCTCATGGCCCAGAGCAGCCAAACAGGAGTGATAATGCACAGGTGAGACTTACATGCGTTTCCATTTGAGAACCTCTGATCTAGTAAAGGGATCGGACCTCCCTCCCACAACTGCTGAAGTGGAGAAAGTGGGGAGGAGAGTGTGGGCTCCTTGTTGGGGAGAGGAGGCTGGAACGAGAATGAACTACTGATGGTAGAGCAAAAGGGCAGAGGGAGAGGCAATGAACGCAACCTCTGCTCAGAGCTTACTGCAGAGGAGGGACTCATACCCCATGTGTTCTCTGCAACATAGCTCTTCTGCCCACCTGCCTCAATCCACTGGATGGGGGTGCAGTTTTCCTTGTGAGAACCCTCTATCCCACCCCTCATCTCAAACAATTACATCCAGGACCTTAGAGGAGCTCTTACTTCTTCTCCCCCAGCTCTTACTCTTTTCCTCTCTTCTTCCTCTTAGCTGTGCTTTTCTCACTACTCATTCCTTCTTTCCTTCTCATCCTTCCTACACCTCTTTGGATCAGGTTCCTTCATCTGTAAAATGAGAGTAGTAATCTGCCCCAAGGTCTGATGGTTGTTTTGGGGCTCAAGTAGCATAATACATATGAGAATTGGGAGCATGAGGATTGCTATTCAGCATTTTATTAAGTATAATATGCAACAGTAAAGTGAGAGAGTAATCTAATTGTACTCATAACTAAGGAGTCCGAGTTTTCTTGAGTTTACTTCCCCAGGCCTCTACTTACCACCATACATTCTCTTAATTCCGTTCCAATTGTAAGCTTCAGAGTGACTTCTTCATTTTCTTTTGCTACTTGGGGCATCTGCAAGTTCATTTTTATTACTGTTCGACTGGTTTTGGGAAGAGAGAAGCAGGGCAGAAATCAGAGATCTGTCCACAAGAGAGATGAGCACAATGAGCAGAGCAGAGGGCACAGGAAAGGTGCAAGGGGAAGGGGATGATGGGATCTGAATCATTTGCTGAGTATCAGAACCCTTGGAAATCTTTGATCCTTGTTTGGTTTGGTTGTTTTCTACAGACTTTGTTTTGTTTAATAAAACAACTTTGATGCTTTATTTAAAACTGAGCATCATTGTTCTTTCCACTGACAAAAAAATAAATTAAAAAAGAATAAGAATACAATATCACATGTCATTTCTTAATAAAATCCTCCAAGTTCTGTTGATTGTCCACTAAGTGGGAAGGCTCAAATCATTGTTAGTAGAAATATTCCATATCAACAGAATCATACTAAACCTTAAACATCTTAATGCACTGGAGGAATTTTTAGAGTCATCCTTGAGATCCTCCTTCTTTGGTTCCTGGTGGGGCCTAGGAATTTGTATTTCTTTAGCTCTGCAGTGAATTTGGACACATGGCCATATTTGGGAACTTTAGATGCTACCCTATTTTCAAGCCACATACCACAATCTGATGGGAAAAGGAAATGGAGACAGAGGGAAGTCAAGGATTCTTCCATCAGGGAGAACTGGGTTCAGGACTAGGAGACTTACTTTCTCTCTCCCAGAAACTCCTGGTTGAGCTCTTTTGGTGTTGGGTGGGACAGGAGGAAAATTCAGGCTTTTGGCTACAATGCTTCATGGTCCCATTTTACTGGAGTAAAGCATCTTAGATTTTGGAGATATTCCATTTCTTGTACCAGTTGCTCTAGTGCTAAGTGTGCAGGAAAGGGTATGAAGACTTAAGTGTCTCCAAAAGTCCTCTCATTTATAAATGAATTTAGGATTGATAAAATGACCAGCTTAGCTAGAGTGAGTGATCAGATCAGCTTGCCCAGGAGTGAGGAGCTTCCTGGGATGACAGCCTTTTAGCGCTAACACCGAGAAATTCCTGAGCAAATGGTAATGGCTGATCACCCTAATTAGTATAGCTTATTTCAACGACTTGCTGTCCCATCTCAGGGTGGGGTGACATCTGTATCTGAACCTACCCTACTCAATGTTTCTTAGGACACTGGCCTCCACTATACCAACTTGTCAAAACTCTGAAGGGTTTACTCTGTCCAGGAGAGGATGTCTGGTCATGCCACAGAGGGTACCATCAGAATCACAATCTAAAAACCCAGGATTCAAAACCATATTCTTGTAAAGAAAACCCTCTAGATTTGCTGAGTGTCCCTGCTTCTCCCAGACCCTGCTCCATTTCCTACTTCATTTTGCCCAATTTTCCTGCTTCCTTCAAGTATGTACCCTCAATGATTTGGCTTCTGAACCTGTGCTCCTGGGTCCTAGTGAGGGTGGTGGGTGAGTGTATACTTTCTTTTGTCTTTGGGCTTCAGAATAGGAAGAATGTCTAAGCTGCTGGGCTAGCTCAACTTCAGACCATGTAGTCAAGGATCAATGATCAAGGCTTCTGATCCTTTAGTGAGTCCTGCCAAAATTGCTCAAAGCTATCATTGAAACTCACAGACCTGCTAAACATTCTGTTCTAGGAGACAAGGTGTGAGAACATAAAGTTTACTGAGCAGAAATCTAACAAAAGTGTAGACTATGGACAGAATGTAGATCAGAGCCACAGAGCAAGACTGATTGTTAATTACAGCCTTTACGCACACTGGGTGCCATATTTCCATGGACAACCTAGAAGCATCCAGTGGAAATATGAGGGGAGTTGATAGGACTTCCTAAGAGGAGAGAAGTGGGACTTGACCTGGGGTTTATAAGCGTCCCTGGGACTAGAGTTCTGGGAAATTGAAAAGTTTTCAGAAAGGGATATATAGATTTCCAGGCTAGGATAGGAGCCCTCCCTGAAAGGATTTTTGTGAGGAAGAAAAAAGCTTGGCTCACTTGTCTTCCTGAGCTTTGTTGGTCCCCAGCTGCAGACAGAGAACCAGGAGCAGGACGCCAGGGCCGGCTCTGAACAGGAGCTGGAGAAGGTGCATGTTGGACGAGACAGGAATGTGATGTCCTAGAGAAGTACTGTCCCAGGTGCCCAGCATACTCCTTATATGCAGATCAAGGAAGTGGGAGAGCTGCCAAGCGGATCCATATGGTCAATTAGCCAATTATCCTTTCCACTCATGCTCTTTCCTTGTTGACCTAAAGTTTGTTTTTCTATGGAAAAAGTCAACATTCAGCTACAGTGTTCGAGTCCAGGAAAGGAGTTAGATTATCCTTCCTCATTTACTTAGTATACCAGAGTTTCTCAGAATAGCCAGGACCTCAAAAAACATAGCAGCTCTTACCCAGAGCAATCTATACCTTCAATGCCATCCCGATCAAAATTCCAATGAAATTTTTCAAAGTGCTGGAACAAACAATCCTAAAATTTGTATGGAATCAGAAAAGACCCCGAATCACCAAGGAGATGTTGAAAAAGAAAAACAAAGCTGGGGGCATCACGTTGCCCGATTTCAAGCTATATTACAAATCAGTGATCACCAAGACAGCATGGTACTGGCACAAAAACAGACATACAGACCAATGGAACAGAATAGAAAACCCAGATATGGACCCTCAACTCTATGGTCAAATAATCTTTGACAAAGCAGGAAAAAACATGCAATGGAAAAAAGAGTCTCTTCAATAAATGGTGCTGGGAAAATTGGACAGCCACATGCAGAAGAATGAAACTTGACCATTCTCTAACACCACTCACAAAGATAAACTCAAAGTGGATGAAAGACCTCAATGTGAGACAGGAATCCATCAAAATCCTAGAGGAGAACATAGGCAGTAGCCTCTTTGACATCGGCCACAGCAACTTCTTTCAAGATACATCTCCAAAAGCTAGTGAAACAAAAGCAAAAATGAACTTTTGGGACTTCATCAAGATAAAAAGCTTCTGCACAGCAAAGGAAACAGTCAACAAAACAAAGAGGCAACCCACAGAATGGGAGAAGATATTTGCAAATGACACTACAGATAAAGGGCTGGTATCCAAGATCTATAAAGAACTTCTCAAACTCAACACCCAAAAAACAAATAATCAAGTCAAAAAGTGGGCAGAAGAGATGAACAGACACTTCTCTGAAGAAGACATACAAATGGCTAACAGACACATGAAAAAATGTTCATCATCATTAGCCATCAGGAAATCCAAATCAAAACCACACTGAGATACCACCTTACACCAGTTAGAATGGCCAAAATGGACAGGGAAAGAAACAACAAATGGTGGAGAGGTTGTGGAGAAAGGGGAACCCTCTTACACTGTTGGTGGGAATGCAAGTTGGTACAGCCACTTTGGAAAACAGTGTGGAGGTTCCTCAAAAATTTAAAAATAGAGCTACGCTATGACCCAGCAATTGTACTACTGGGTATTTACCCTAAAGACACAGATGTAGTGAAAAGAAGGGTCCTATGCACCCCAATGTTCATAGCAGCAATGTCCCCAATAGCCAAACTATGGAAAGAGCTGAGATGCCCTTCAACAGATGAATGGATAAAGAAGATGTGGTCCATATATACAATGGAATATTACTCAGCCATCAGAAAAGATGAATACCCAACTTTTACATCAACATGGATGGGACTGGAGGAGATTATGCTAAGTGAAATAAGTCAAGCAGAGAAAGTCAATTATCATATGGTTTCACTTATTTGGGGAACATAAGGAATAACATGGAGGACATTAGGAGAAGGAAGGGAAAAATGAGGGGGGGGAATTGGAGGGAGAGGTGAACCATGAGAGACTATGGACCTGAGAAACAAACAGGGTTCTAGAGGGGAGGGGGGAGGGGGGATTGGTTAGCCCGCTGATGGGTATTAAGGAGGGCACGTACTGCATGGAGCACTGGGTGTTATACGAAAACAATGGGTCGTGGGTCACTACATCAAAAACTAATGATGTATGGTGACTAACATAATATAATAAAATTAAAAACTACAAAAAAAAAAAAACATAGCAGCTCTTTCCTAGCTTACGGAAATGTTTTCTTTTCCCTCATAATCATATGCCTGCGGTATGTAGCCTTAAAAACAGTCTGCTCCCCTAGTCTCTGGAGAGACTGCTACCAGCTGTGGTAGCAGATTTCAGATTACAGCTGTAGGACACCTTTGCTTGATCCCCTTATAATAAGTTCAAGAGGAGATGTTCTTCAAAAAATTTCATAGGGCTGCTAGGGTGATCAGGATTCTCCTAGGGGCCACCACCAATCATGACAGGGGAGAAAACTAGAGATGGGCTGCTCTGGATGCTGGGAAATTAAGACTATAAAACTGGGTGGCATGAATTTGTGTGTGATTGTTGAGTCCTTAACTTCAAGGGCTCTAACACGAAGACACACGCACACACACACACACACATTCTTTTGGTTCTATTTGAGAATCTTAATTCAGCTAGTGTTTGAGAAGGGACAATAAATGCTGAAAGGGTTGGAACCTATACTGGTTGCAAGTGTATTTGAAACTTTGGGTTGAAATCAGGTTCTAAACCCATGATATACCAGGCATTTCAGATGGGAAGGGCAGATGGGGAGTAGAGAAGATAAGGCAGCTGGGCATGTTGTACTGAATTCTTGATATCATTTTTGCTGGGCTTCAAGATGCTTCAGTGTTCCTGGGATATAAGACAGATTATTACCTATGGAATATAATATTGAGAGGCATTGCATGATGATATTTACATATATATTAGTTTAAAAATCATTGTTTTTTATGTTATGGTCACATATTGGTCAGGGATATCATGGAAAGTAATATCCATAGAATAATGGAACATGGTGAGGATCCCTTACAGGCGAGTAGGAATGACCATACTTTTATTTTTATTTTTTTAAAAGATTTTATTTGTTTATTTGAGAGAGAGAGAATGAGAGAGAGAGAGAGAGAGCATGAGAGGGGGAGGGTCAGAGGGAGAAGCAGACTCCCCGCCGAGCTGGGAGCCCGATGTGGGACTTGATCCCAGGACTCCAGGATCATGATCTGAGCCGAACACAGTCACTTAACCAACTGAGCCACCCAGGCACCCGACCATATTTTTAATCTTTCATTCCATAATGTATTTTTGATTATAGGACTCCTGGGTATTTTAGCCCGATATAAATGTTTGCAGATATTGGTTAAACAATTTTGGCTAAATCAGAAATAGATATTTATTCTAGAAACTGATATGGTTTAAGGGTCAATAAGCCAATAAATCACGCAACATAATTTCCTCACCTCCTACCCACACTGCATTAAAGATCTAAATGGAGATGAACAGTATCAGGCAAACCTTGGTTTTAGCTTGGTTTTAGGAACTAGGCAAGTCCACCTGCAAAAATCCATGTGTCCCAAGTCTGTTCCACAGTTGACTCAGAGGCATCAGTATTCATGGGGTTGAATATATCTGAAAAGATCAAAATTTCAGAGGGAAGATGGAATCTAAGTAACTGCTGCAGTTCTATAGATGGTATGTTGGAAAGTTTTCGGAGTGTTGTTTAGAAAGTTTGAGGATAATATCATTTTCTTCTTCATGCTATTGTTTAGAAAACTAATCTAGCAGATGGCTCCAAGGTGGAGAAAATGAAACCAAAATTGTCATGTCCTTTAAGTAATGAACGGGTCTAGTAGGTTTCAAAAAACAAATAGAGGTTGATAAAATCAGGCTGTAAACAGCTGAAGAGGCTCATAGAAGGGAATGTACAGGTGTAAGGGGAAGGGATTAAGGATTAAAGAGGAGCCAGCCACAGGCTAAATTTGCAAAGAAGAAGGTGATCTTAGACCTGACAGGGCTCACGAAAAAGGAAGGTAAGGAATGACCAAAAAAAGAGTTAAAGAAGCCAATGCACAGTGAACACATACTATGTGCATTACACTGTGCTAAACATTTTACACATATTTACTCAATTTTCAAAACAATGCTATGGAGCAGATTGCCAGCTTTCTTCCATTTACAAATGGAGAAATGGAGGCACATAGCAGATAAATACGCTAAGCCCAAGTCACATAGCCAGTAACTGGTAGAGCCAGGTTTGGATCCATGTTTTGTGGAATACAAAAGTTTTGTTTTACAATAGTGGGAACCTCTTTCAGAAGTAAAATGCAAATTTTCAAATATGAAATACAGATACAGGACTTGGGAAGAGGTTGTAAGTAAGGGGCCCTGAGGCTTCACATCCCTAACTTTACCATGCATACATCTTTGGATGAACCAGAATTTGAATGCAAGCAGTCTGCCTTTGGAACCTGAGCTTTTAACTACTCCACTGCCTACCAGTGAGGACAAGGACCCAAAGAGGCATGCCCAAACACTAATAGAGAGAGTACCAAAGTAGGAAAATACAAGGCCTACTATAAGCAAACATTTACCTTCCATGGCTGACCATTCTAGGGTGTTTCCCCATAAAGTTGATGTGAACAGTCTCAGCATTCATCCTTTCTTTTATGAATTCATCTCCCTACCCATCATCTACCTAGTTCTTTCAGATAATCTATTCTACAAATATTGATTAAGCACCTACCTTTACAGAGAGGTTTAAGGTGATGAGCACACAGAAATGAATTAGAATATAATGGGGGAGGCAGTCAAAAATTTGTTAATTTAATAGGCTGTGATCAGAATTGTAATATTAGTTTCTGTTTATTGAGGACTAATAAGTATTTTACAGGTTTAACCTAAATGGAGCGGGCAGTTGCTAGACATGTTGCTGTCCGTCCATAGATTGTATAAAGCATCCAAGCAAACATGATAAAATAGAATTTGATTCAGAAGTTTTAAATAATATTAAAGTTCTTTACTATTGTTATACTTTTGGGGGTATGGAGAAGTTTTACACATTGCATTCCACTTTCTTAGTGTTTTTCTTGATCCCCACATTTTCCTCTTAAGGGTAGCTGCCAGAGATTTCTCCGGTGTCTCTTGTCAGTGTGCTATACACTCCAACATGGTGTTTCCCCCCTTCTTAACACTTTTTATATACGGAGTACTTTTTTAAAAAATTAAAAAATGTGATTTATTTTTAAAGATTTTATTTATTTATTTGACAGAGAGAGAGAGAGCGTGCACAAGCAGGGGGAGCAGCGGAGAGAGAGGGAGAAGCAGTCTCCCTGCTGAACAGGGAGCCCGATGCAGGGTTTGATCCTAGGACCCTGGGATCATGACCTGAGCTGAAGGCAGATGCTTAACCAACTGAGCCACCCAGGTATCCCTACACTAAGTACTTTTGACATATGACCCTCCCTCCCACTGTACAAGACCTCAGAAGTAGAGCTCTGCTCCTTGTGTCTCCTACTCTCACGAGAATCACATACCCTAGAGTTATTGTATACAGCTTCTTCAAATACCAAAAACAACAATAAGAACAAATATTTATACAGTGCTTACAATAAGTCAGACACTATTCTAAGTGCTTAACATATTAATTCACCTATTCCTTAAAATGATCATATAACTTTTTTTTGTGGGGGGGAGGGGCAGAGGGAAAGGGAGGGAATCTTAAGAAGTCTCCATGCCGGGCACGTAGCCCTATACGGGACTTGGTCTCAAGACCCTGAGATCATGACCTGAGCTGAAATCAAGTCAGACACTTACATAACCGACTGAACCACCCAAATGCCCCAAAATGATTATATAACTTAAATATTATCCTCATTTTAAGGATGAAGAATTTGAGGCCTAGAGAGATAAAGTAAATTGCTCAAGGTTGCAAAGTTAGTAATTGGCAGAGTTAGGGTTCAAAATCAAGTAGTCTGATACCAGAGTCTGTTTTTTTTTTAATATTTAAAAAAAATTATTTTAGAGAGAGATTGTGTGAGCAGGGGGAGGGGCTATGGGAGAGGGAGAATCTCAAACCAACTCCACATTGAGCATGGAGTCCAATGCGGGGCTTGATCTCATGACCCCAAGACCATGACCTGAGCCAAAATCAAGAGCCAGATGTTCAACTGACTGAGCTATGCAGGCACCCCCAGAGTTTAAGTTTTTAAGCAGTTAAATTTTACACTTAAGGGAAGGAAAATCAACAGAGATTTAATATGTGCATGTTCATTATTAGGACATAATACCAAAATGTTTCCCAAAGTTGTTATACCAGTTTGCACACCAGCAGGGTGTAAGAATTTCCATTTCACTACAACCTCAACAATATTAGATATTGTCAATTTTAATCTTATTGACTATTCTAATGGATGTGTAGTGGAACTTACTGTGATTTTATTTTGATTTTTTTGTGATTACCACATATTTTCTGGATATCGGATATCCTTTTTGTAAGGTGCCTATACAAAGTCTTGCCCATTTTTCAACTGGATTGCTTGTATTTTCTTATTGATTGTAGGATTTCTGTGTATATTGTCTTTATTCTTTTAATGATGTCTTTTGATGAACAGAAGCTCATAATTTTAATGTTTATATGTATCCATCTTTTCCTTTATGGTTAGTGTTTTCTCTGCTCCAAGTTCATGAAGATACTAATTTTATCTTCTAGGAGGTTTTTTTTTTTTGTTGTTGTTTCATTAGATATTTAGATCTACTATCTGCTTATAGATGGCTTTTTGTGTTTGATGTGAGAAGGGACTAAGATTAATTTTTTTCCATATGGATATTCAATCATCTCTATGCTGTTGTTGAAAAAAACATATTTTTCTCATAGTTTTGTGACTTCATTGCAAATTTAGGTATCTATATATTTTTGTTTTAGAGAGGGAGGGGGGCAGCAGGAGTGGGAAAGAGAGAAAATCTTAAACAGGCTACATGCCCAGTACAGAGCCCAAAGTGGGGCTTGATCTCACAACCCTAAAAGATCATGACCTGAGCAAAAATCAAGAGTCAGATGCTTAACTGACTAAGCCACCCAGGTGCCCAGGTATCCATATTTCATCATTATTCTGTTTGTTTTCATCATGTCAATTTCACACTTTTTAAATGATTACAATGTTAAAGTTACTCATGGGGCATCTGACTGGCTCAGTTGGTATAGTGTGTCTCTTGATCTCAGGGTTGTGAGTTTGAGTCCCATGTTGGAGCCTACTTAAGAAAAAGTGTTAAAACCCCAAAACAATCAAATAAAAAAGAGTCACTAATGACATCCAGTACAGTAATTCTTTCCAATTGTTTCTTCCTCAAGATTTTCTTATCTTGCTCTTATTCTTGACCCTTTGCATTTCATGTGTATTAAAAAACCAGCTTGTGCATTTCATGAGTATTTTAAAAGTCTACAAAGAAAAAATGGTGTTTTGATTGGGATTATATTGATTCGATAGATCAACGGTGGGAGAATGAACACATTTATGGTACTGGGTTTACAATCTATGAAAATAGCATGTCCTTCCATTTACCGGTCTTCTTTAATTTCTGTCAAAAATATTTCTGTGGAAAATCTTTTTGTTAGATTTATTTTTGGTACATGGCATTGTATGCCACTGTAAATGGTATGATTTTTAAAAATTTCATATTCTAATAGTTTGTTACTGGCATAGAGAAATAGAATTATTTTTGTAAATTGATCATGTGTTCAGAAATCTTGCAAATACTTAATAATCCTTATAATTTCTCATTGATTCTTTTAGATCTTCTATATACACAAATATATCACTTAATAATATAGCACATTTTTCATTTCCTCATATTTTTATATCTTTTCTTGACTTACTAAACCACTTAGAACCTCCAGTACAGTGTTCAATAGAAGTAACCATTGAGGATATGTTGTGGTATTTCTGGTGCAGAGTGAAAGCTGTTAATAGTTCATTATTAAATTTAATACTAGGTGTGGATATTTGTAGATATTCTTTATTAGATTAAAAAAGTTCCTTTTTATTACTAGTTGTGGTAGAAAATGTCTCCCCCCACCCTGCAAAGAAGTGCAAGTCCTCAGCTCCTGAACTATAAATATGTTACCTTACATGGCAAATGGAATTTTGCAGATGTGATTAATGTTAAAGAATAGAGATAGAGGAATTATCCTGGATCTTCCAAGTAGGCCTAATCTAGTCACATGAATCCTTAAAATCAGAGAAACATTTTCAGCTTTGCTCAGTTAGAAAGAATGTGTAGATGGAAGAAGAGTCAGAGAGATGCAACATGGCTGGCCTTAAAGATGGAGAAAGGGGGCTATGAGCCCAAGAATTAGGACAGACTTAGCTGGGAAAAGCAAGGAAATGGATTCTCCTTCTGAGCCTCCAGAAAAGAACATAGCCCTTAGACACTTTGATTTTTAGTCTGGTGAGACCTGTGTTGAACTTCTAACGTATAGTATTTCAAGATAATAAATTTGTGTTGTTTAAGCCACTAAGTTTGTGACAATTTGTACAGCAGTAATAGAATACTAGTTCACTGGTTTGATAAGTTTTAAAAATTCATAAATAGATAATGATTTTTTTTTTTTTGGAGAGAGAGACAGCACACAAACAGGGAGAGGTGCAAAGGGAGAGGGAGAGAGAAACCTAAACAGACTCCCTGCTGAGTAGGGAGCCCAGCTCGGGCCTCAGTTTCAAACCCAAGATCATGACCTGAGCTGAAACCAAGAGTCAAACTCTTTTTTTTTTTTTTTTTCAAGAGTCAAACTCTTAACCAACTATACCATCCAGGCACCCCAAGAATGAATTTTATCAAAAAGTTTTTTGGTTCAATTGATAACGATTACATGAGTCTTTCTTTTATTTTGTTAACATGGAGAATTTCATTGTTTATTGAATATTAAACCAAACTTTCTCTTTAAACAAACAAACAAAAAAGGGCGCCTGGGTGGCTCAGTCATTAAGTGTCTGCCCTCGGCTCGGGTTGTGATCCCAGGGTCCTGGGATTGAGCCCTGCATGGGGCTCCCTGCTTCTCCCTCTCCCATTCCCCCTGCTTGTGTGCCTGCTCTTGCTATCTCTCTCTGTGTCAAATAAATAAATAAAATCTTAAAAAAACCCAACCTTTCACTGCAGGAATAAACCGAAGTGGTTATAATGTTAAGAATATATACATATATATATATATATATATACACACACACACACACACATACATAGATTTATGTAGGTGAATATATAGATATGTAGATAGGTAGATAAAGAGATGGATTTAATTTGATAGGACTTTTCTTAGTATCTTTGATTATCTGTCCATGAGTGATATTGACCTGTAATTTTACTTCATCATAATATATTTATCAGAATTTGTTATCAGGAGATTAAGCTGGACTCATAAATTGAGTTGGGAAGTCCTCTTCTCTGTTCTCCTGAATAATTGTGTATAATTGTTGTTATTTATTTTTGAAATATTTGGTAGAAGTGATTGGTGAAGATAACAGGGCTGGGTGTTCTCATTGTGGGAGAGGTTTAAAATATAATTTCAGTGTCATTAATAATTAATTATTGGATTAGTCAGAGTATTTTTTCTTTACTATTTAAAGCTGTGTTTTATTAAGCAATATTGATGGAAAGAAATTTGTCTATGTTATGTAATTTTTCAAATTTATTGGTAGTTTCATCACATGGATGTACCTTAATTTTCATGAAGAAACTATATGGGAGTAATTTATCTGAAGTTGGAACCAGAATAGTTATTATGGCAAAAGGTTTTTTGGAGCCTTTCTCAAATTTGGGTGTTTGGTCAAATATTTAATAGGAGTTGGTGTTACAGGATCCCAACCGGGAAGGAGTTTCTAGGCCTGAATAACGTAGCAATGTCCCTTGATAACGAAATCGAGAGTATCTGCTTATTTGTCAGTAAAAATTTGTGTTTCTATGAATATTTTACAAGAATCTTTAAGATTTCTTGTTGCAGATTTCTTAGAAGAGAGTAAGCTGTCATTCTCAAGGCACCTGACCCTCACAGACTAATACATTCCACCTGGTTATTGACTAAGTCCAGGCACTGATTTGCTTCAAGGATTTATATCTTCCTGAGTATGACATTGACCTTTCAGGACTTCATGTCTGGTACTGTGTGAGAATAGGGTACTGTCTCACTCCATGGATTGAGTATGTTACCTGTTACCTCTTGAATTATTAGGAAGGAATTTAAACTGCCACATGTTGCATTTTAGTGCAGGATGATTTTAAATCTTGGCCTGCCCTTGGAGTAATGATAGCTCCCATTCATGTGCTGTTGCTGTTGGATTAGTGATGCAGGAGTCAGAAGGATTAACATAAGCCTTGGGCCACTCCTTGCCAGAGATGCCATGTTTTTTTGACTCGCTAACATTTCCTGCTCTTTGGGCCATTATACTTAAATATATCATTTGGCAGTGTTCAAATTCCTCTGAAATTATTGTTTTTTTCATCATCTCCAAGACATATGGTACTTCAAAGTTGATGTTACTAAAGATGTTCTTCTATAGCAAGATTTTTAATCAACCAGTTAGCAGAGATTTTAGTGCCCAAGGCTGAGAAAACTGTATTCCTCATTTTGAGTTATACAAAGGTATCTTGTTCATTCCTTCATGAATGAACTTCAGAGCTACATTATCCATGGGGATGGGAACCTGGAGAGTACCTAGGTGGGTAAGCCTGGAGCAGAAGGTTAAGGTATAAATAGGTCATAGCAGGAAGGAAGAAGTCTGAATGGCTCAGGCCCAGAAGAACCTAAGTCTGGCAGATTCTTGGTAGACCAGAGGAGAAGCTGGTGAACTCTATGGCCAGTAGGGAAGTGTTGGGCTCGCTGCATCTAAATCTCTGGTATAGCTATAAAAATAAAACAGATTACTGAGCTCTATACCCAAAGATTTTGATTCAGGAATTTGATAAAATGATGTAGGAATTTGGTATTTTTATGAAGCCCTGTAGGAGACTCTGAGATGCCATCAATGATATAGAGATCCTAAAATATATAGATTAAGGTTGAAATCCATGTTCTTGGGGAGCAGTGGTTTGAGTGAAACCTGAAGGCTAAAGAGATAGCCAGGAAGATGGACATTTCACAACATGCTCTAAAACAAGCCTAAAGATATTGTAATACTGCACTGAAGTGGGTTTTAAAGAGTTTTTAGTTATGAATTCAGGCTGAAGCTCTAATGAGGAGTAGAGCATGGGTTCTCAAATCCCTATGTAAATAAGAACTGCTTAAGCAAACAAAAAGCAAAAACAAAAACAACAGGCCCATCTTAGAAATACCAAATGAAAATCTCTGGGTATGCAGGGCTTTGGCATTTTAAAATTTAAATGATTTTACTTGTATTTCAAATAAGTACATTGTTTGTTAAGGAAATAGTTTAACCTTATTACTGCATGATTTTGAAGGAACTAAACCATATAGAAATAAGACTCTGAGAGATGTAGGAAGGGTAACAAGGGAAGCATTTTTACATGCTTTCCTCACTATCCTGCACATAGACCCCACCCTCAGACAACAACCTTGGATGTTAGAAACAGGCTGTGCATATGCTATATACAGAATGTATGTTCCAAACAAACCAAACTTTTGTAATGTCCTGAACATGTCCCTGTGACCTACTGCATCTGTGAATATGTTGCCTGCTCCTGGAGTATTCACCCATCCCTATTTCTATCCATAGGTCTTAGATCTGATGCTCAAATCCCATTTTCTCCAAAGAGTCTTCCCTGATGGTCTTAGCCAAAGTGATACCTCTTTCATCTGAGGTCTCGCTGTACTTGAAATACATTTCAAAATTATAAACGCTCACTGTAGAAAAAAATGTGACCAAAGAAAATAAAATCAATCATAATTTTACCACTGTTACCATTCTAGTACAGCTTTCAACTGTTTCTATTTATCTTTCTTATTCTTTATTGACCAAAATATAATTATAAATTTATAAGATTTATAGAATTATAAATTTATAATTTTCATATAGATATGAGAGAATTTTTTTTATTTGTCAAAATCAAATACACCTAGAATAGCCCTATCTACTAGACTTGGAAATCTTCCATTTTGGTCATGAACTTAGATTCTTATTATGTAGCTCCCACCCTTACAGCAGCCTCCTTTGGGCCTATACACTCACTCTTATGCCCTGATCTGTTAAATCCCTAAGAGATAATGTAAACTGAGGAGCTCAGACTCAGCACACCAACACATATTAGGATGGGGAGGGAACGATATCTCCCATTTATTCCTATAGCAGCAACAGCAACAGCAAAAACTCACAAACCAGTATTTCAGTGAATTGTCCTGGTACATGTATGCTCATGTATATGTGTGCACACACACAGGACATATGCCTTATAAATTAATCCACACTGTATATCTTGTTCATAATATTATTTACTGCACAGTAGCTTATAAACATTTGCCACTATAATTAGATTTCTTCTGTATATTTTAAAGGCTACCTAACATATATTGTATGAACAGAAATTATTTACTTAACCAATCCCTTATTTAAACATTTAGTTATCTTCAGTTATAACTCTTTCAAAGAATACTGTAATAAGATCCTCACTTGAATATAAGCACTGTGAGGGTGGATGTGTGTGTGTGTGTGTGTGTATTTATTTATTTCACTACTATATTCTCAGTGTCTAGAACAGAACTTGGAGTGAAAAAGTCTCAACAAATAGTAGATGAATAAAAGAATAAGTAAATCATTATTCCTGGAAGTGGAATTACTAGGTTAAAAAGTTCCAAACTGCTTTTTCCAAAATGACACCTTCTCGGGCAGTGTGTGACATTGCCAATTACCCCACATTCTTACCAACATTAAGAGTGATTAACTCAAACAACAAATAACATCTTTTTTCCTGTGATGTTATATTATGTCATGAATTGTGTTCTGACTTATATTCTTTGTTTCAATAAAATAATCGTGTCTCTTTTGACGGTCCTCCTCGTCCTTAACCTCTAACTGTTGGATGACCCTCACTTGCTAGGATCATCTATCATAATGGCTTTTATCTGGTAATGACTCCCAAATTGTATTTCCAGCCCTCACCTTTCCCCTGAATTCCAGACATGTTCATTTAACAGCCTACATAACAGCTTCATTGGATTTCATAAAGCATCACAGATTTAACACATCCAGGTCAGAACTTTTGATTCTCCACATTCCCAAACTGCTCCTCTCACAGCATTGCACACATTTTAGTAAATGGCGCCTCTGAGTACCCAGATGCTAAGTCAAAACTTTGGAGTCATCAATGATAATGTTCTTTCTCTTGCAACCTACACCCAATCTTCCAACAAATCCCGTAGTCTTACCATGAAAGTATCTATAATGCCATCTCCTTTTCCATCCCCAGTTCCGTCCCATTAGTCAACTGCAAGCACCTATCACAAGGACTGCTGCAACATTTCCTAACTGTTCTTGCTTCTGCTTGTGCCCTTACATAATCTATCCTACAGATAGCCGCCAGAGTGTGATCCTTTAAAAAAATAAAGCAGATTTTGTACTCCCTCCCTCCAAAATCAAAACAAAGCCCTTCCTGATATCTTTCCATTATATGTAGAATAAATTCATTGCCCCTCCCCAGTCATGGTCTAGGAAGTCCTACAAAATTTTCCGATTTCAGTTTCTATTATTGTTTTTCTCCCTAGTCTGCTCCACTTGCCTTGGCCTTCTTGCTCTTCTTTAAACATACCAAAACAAACTCCTGCCTCAGGAGTTGTACTTGCAGTTCCCTCTGCTTGGCAACCTCTACTGTACATACACGAATGGCAGGTTCACTCTGCTCAAATATTTCTTTTTCAGGGAGCTCTTCCTGTTTAAATGATCACCCTCAGACTCTTTTCATCCCTTTGCCTTGCTTCATTTATCTCCATAGCACTTGTAACCCAGAATTTTACATATATTTCTTTATGATTTGCCTGTCCCTCCAGTAGGATGTACATCTTAAGGGGCAAAGAATTCTTATCACCCATTTCCTGCTTTATCCAGAAGGCATAGAACAGTAATTCTCAAGTAGTAGGTGATCAATAAATATTTGTCAAAAGAATAAATGAGTGAATAAACTCTTTTCAAAATTTAAATTTCTTGAAAACTTGGAAGTAATTTTCTCAGTTTAGGAGAAAGAATGGGTAAATCTTAAAATTTCAATGAAACCTGGCAGCTTTTTGGCATCTCCTGGCAGTGTTTGCTGAAAACTCTGTATACCCTGCAGCTCAGATCCGTCTTGGCTGGGAAGCAGTCTTCCTATATTTATTTACACTAAAGGAGGACAGCAGTGAGAAAAAATTGAGGCCTAAGAGGGCTTGTCCAGTGCAAATGTGGAATACTCAGGAAAACCTTAAGTTTCCTGCCTTTCTAGCCAGTCCAGCCCAGCAGAACAGAACCTTCCATTAATCTTATTCAAGGGACTGGTTTGCCACTTTTGGCAGGGGCCTTATTTATGCCCACCCCTTCCTCCCAAGTCCCTTCTGGGCCTGGCTCTTTTCAGGCATTTTGGGTCAGTAACTTTGGAACAAAGGTTTAACTCTCTAGAAACCCACAAATCAGATGGTTCTGTAATCAGGTCTTATCCATTTCCTTTTGCTCAGCAACAAAGAGGCCAGAGGACCAGGAGAAATGAGAGGAAATGGAGAAATGAAGTTCTCTAATTCTAGACTCCTCCTTTTTGGAAGGCCTGAGAGTTCCTTCCCTTTCACAGATTTATGCTGTAAGCTTACATTTTTTAAAAAAGATTTTATTTATTTGTGAGAGAGAGACAGAGATAGCAAGAGAACACAAGTAGGGAGAAGAGGGAGAACCCTGGGATCACAACCTGAGCTGAAAGCAGACGCTCAACCAGCTGAGCCACCCAGATGCCCCTGCAAGCTTACATTTTTAGAGGATTTCTTCAAACATTTCCAGAAACATGCTAGTCTTCTACTGTGGGCGTCTTTCCCGGGGTCTTCCATGGTTCCTGATGGACTCATTGTGTATGGAGCAAAGTGAAAATAGGGGACAGAGGTGAGGATTGAGAGATAGCTGGGAGCAGTTGGAGGAAGGAGAGACTGTATCTTGTTTTCGTCACAGGAACTGAATCTCTGGGATTAGGGGAGGGAATCATTTCTGACTCAATTATCTAGTACTGCTCCAGCCCCCTTTTTACAATGAGATGGAAGCCAGTGGTGTGTTTTTGAGCTGGAAGTCTGTGAGCAAATGGAAAAAGACAAGCCTGTCTGGCTTTGGAATCAGAGCTACAACATCCAGTTAAAATGTAACTCCTGAGAAAGGATGAGGAAGAAGAGAAGGCTTCTATTCCTGGGTAAGATTCTAAGCCAGAATCTTAGAATCTGGCTTAGAAACACACACACACACACACACACATATAAACAATCACACACACAGGGAGTTGGGTCACTCTGTGAGGGAAGAAGGGAGTTTCCCTTTCTCATGTATTGGCAAATGCCAAGTGGCATTTTCATATGGTTATGTCCCTGTCTCACAAAACCCCTTGTGTGATACCTTCTATTAAACCAACAATACAAGTTAATTTGCTAAGATGGCGTAGGTAGTAAGTGGCCAGACTAAATCAATGTCTAGGTTTCTCTACTTGCAAAAGCCATCCCCTTCTCATTCTATTGTGCTGCCCCTCACAATTTAAAATTACAGTTTAATCTTTGTGGTCAACCTCTGCTCCTAGAATTCAGGACCAATATCTAACCTGGTAGCTCAGCTAAGCTCAGGAAGATGAACAAGGATTGTACTCTGGGGTTTCTGAAGGGATGGAAAGGAGGAAAAGTGTGTTTTTCTCTTTAGGCCACTTGACAGGGCTTCCCAACACGTCCTCTTAACCTTTCCAGGTACACATTAGAACAGATTCTCCTTCTTCAGGAAAGTCAACAGGATCTGCACAATGGCACATTGTCATGAATATGTTGCCAGGACAGGATATGGGCTATTCTTCCTGGTTTTATAGCCTAAAAAATGTCCTTGTATCAGAGGTCAATTTAACCCACCTGCCTTCACAGGCTGCCATATCAACCACTTCGGTTATGTGAAACAATTGTTGCTGACATTCCGTTTGCCAGCCTAGCACTGTCCTGATCCAAGCCCTGCCCTCTCACTCTTATTCTCTCTTCTGCTTTGTGATATCTGCAGAGATTGGACCCCAGACACTCTCTTGTTAGGTCTTGGGGCTCTGGTTCTATTGGCGAATGGTTGCTGATTAGAACTGCTCCCCCCCATACCCCCTACAGTGAACCAGGAGCTTCATCCATCTGGGATGTACTCACTTTACCTATAAACGTCTGCTTCCCAGCCCTGGACACATTTTGAGAGAACTTAGAGAAATAATCAAGATGAGACCTATGGCATTTCTGTGCACTTTCTTCATTCCATTCCTTTGGGTGGGTCCAACTTACCCTGGTTTCCTAGAACTTTCCATTTTAGCACTGAAAATCTTGTGTGCTGGGAAACCTCTCAGTTCTTGGCAAATCAGATGGTGACCACCCACATTCTCCTTCTTCCAGATCATCAGCTTCCAGATCATCATGTCCTTCAGGTCTTGACATAATTTCCAGGGGCCTTGATTGGGCTGGGAATAGGGCAGTTCCAAGCAAGTACTTAAGTAATCCACTACAGAATTACTCTCTTCCTTTGAGATACAATCCTTTAAATCTCCATTAGAATCTTTGCTATTATGGACTTTCAGCTCAAGATGGCAAAATTGACCCACTTATTTGCTTTCTTCTCTCTATGAAATAAATCAGTGAAACAAAAACAAGCAACAAAAAATGCCATAGCAAAAAGAGGGATCATTTTGTTATAAGGCCCTTCTCCTCTTATCTGTCTCTTTTCCCCACCCCCATAAACAAAGACTTTTAAAAGTTATTATTTATGGATAACTTCTCTGTTTATACTCCCCCTCACCCCAACTTCAAGTATCACTTTGGTGCTGAAATATCTCAATGTCCAGCTCCTGACCCTCATTCCAATCACCTGTTTTTCACTTCCATCTGGACATGCTACTAACACTTTAACTTAGTGTATCCAAAACATGTTCTACTCAAATAATCATATGCCTCCCATTGCTACCACCATTTCCCCAGTCTATTAGGTATGAAAAGTAGAAACTTCTTTGTATGGAGCAAGATAGATGGAAAGATGGGCCAACCAGCCATCAAATGACTTGGAGTTCTTCCTCTACCCCATCCCCACCCATCCTTATTTCCTTCTTGACCACAGTAGTTCATATCCTCAAAATTTTTTTACTGTGATTACTAGAATAGCTTCTAATTGCTGTCTCTATATCCTATTTCCTCCAATTTAAATTATCTTAAAAAGTACTGATAAATTAATCTTTATAAAGGAGTACTCTGATTGGGCCACTTCATTTCTCAAAACCTACACAGCTGTCTTACCTACTGCGGTACGTAAAAATTCCACAACCTGACATTCAAGGCCTTCTACCATGTCACCAACTTGCATTTATAGGTTCACTTCCTACTACTCTCCAAAATAGACACTATTATTTAGCCACAGTGGGCTTTTCATCGATCTCTTAAGATGCTCTGCTAATTGAGCTTTGCTCATACTTCCAACCCTTCACTATGCCTTTGAATAGTTCACATTTCCACTTGCTTGTCACCTGCATTCCTTGAGGTGTGTTTCAACTATTCTCTGCTGCATGAAACATATTCTAATTCTTCTAAATTGATGTCATGATACACATTTTAAACACTCAGTATTTTGAGTATACCTTTCTTATGGAATCTACTTCACTTTGCCTTGCATTATAGTTATCTGCCTACTTGCATTCATGTTCTAATGAAACATAAAGCTCTTAGGGGACTAACTTCTACAGTTCTTAGTGTGCTTTGCCTATCACATGTGTGTAATAAGAAGTTGATCTGCTGAGTATTGAAAGATGGGTAGCATTCAGAGAGGTGGAGAGAATGGCACAGATCTAGGTGGCGAGATAGTTAAAGATGTGATTGAAGGCTGTGGGGACAGAAAAAAAGATAACATACCTTGCATATAGTGAGAAGACCAGTGTGGATAGAGCATAAGATTTCTGAATGAAAACACTAGGAGCATATGTTAAAAAGTAAACTAGAGCCAGATCGTAACAGGCTGATTCGGGTTCACACCAGTCACTCAGGATGCAGAAATCTACTATGATGTGTTGCTGGGCATTCCATTTAAATTCTATGACAGAGGGGTGCCTGGGTGGCTCAGTCGGTTAAGCGTCTGCATTTGGATCAGGTCATGATCACAGGGTCCTGGGCTTGAGCTCCACATTGGGCTCCTCCTCAGCGGGGAGCCTGCTTCTCCCTCTCCCTCTGCCTGCCACTCTGCCTACTTGGGCTCTCTCTCTCTCTCACTCTGTCAAATAAATAAATACAATCTTTAAAAAAATAAATAAAATGTTTAAAAAAACCTCTATCTGTCTGTGACAGATTCTTCTTTGGAATTAGTCAAAACTGGGTTTCTAATATATTGAGTGAGAAATAGGCAGTCTGTGGATGTCGTTATTCTACTGTGAATCATTGTTTTTTGCTCTATCACTTGGCAGAAATAATATATAATTATCTGCCCTTTTCTTGATCTTGGATTCTTTAATCAGGACTAATGATTGGCTAAGTTGCTTGAGGTCAATACTGATTGCTCAATTTTTGATGCTTATAAACACCCTGCACTTCAGTAGCATGCCAGAGTTAAGCATAGTTAGAATAGTCTCCTGAAAGGTAAGATAACAAAAGAATATTTTTTTAAATCAAAGTAAAACAGGGCGCCTGAGTGGCTCAGTGGGTTAAGCGTCTGCCTTCAGCTCAGGTCATGATCTCAGGGTCCTGGGATTGAGCCCCACATGGGACTCCCTGCTCAGCAGGAAGTCTGCTTCTTCCTCTCCCTCTGATTCTCCTCCCCACTTGTGCTCTCTCTCTCTGTCTCAAATAAATAAAAAATTTTAAAAAAATTAAAAAAAATCAAAGTAAAACATATAAATGTTTTAGAAGAGCAAATTATGCTAAAAGGCTTATACTGAAAAACTGTAAGCCACTGTCCTTTTTTCTCCCATTTATCCAGTCCTATTTTATGGAGAAAGCCACTTTAAACTTTTCTGGTAATTATTTTCACACCTCTTAATGATAAGCTTATACTGCTAGTGATTGACTTATCAATTGTAGATTTTTTATACACTTTGTGTTATGATGGATGTTGATCTAACTCTTTTAGATCCCACTTCTCTTTCTCATCCTCCCCTGAAATAGTACTATTTTAATTAAATCAGTGATCAGTGACTCTATCATTATTATGAAAATTTCATTCACTGTGGATTTAAGTATGATTTTATTCCTTTTTCTGATTCTGTATTTTAAAAAATAAAAGCAATGTTTTTCCATATGCTTATATATACCTATTTTAAATTCCTTTCATATATTTTCACATGTCAGGTATCATATCATATAGTACATAGAAATATTTTATTTCTGGAGAACTCCATCCTGAGTTTTGCATCTTCTTTCTTCACTCTGAACTGGCTACTCTATCCAAATAGTGAATAAATTGATGTGGGTAATTAGCTATAAGAATAATTTTCAATATTAATGAATAGAAAGAAAAGTAGTTGATGAGATTGATATGATTAAAGAAAATGAATACTTATAATGAAAAATAATCCAAACTACACTTACTAGAATATAAGCTCAGAGCTTCACATTATACTTTGAGATCCTTGAAGGCAAGTTCTCTGCTATATTTTCCTTTCTATCTCCAGTTTCTGGCACAGAATAGAGCTCAAAATTCTTTATGAAATAGATGAATATGAGCAGAAAATCTGAGAGAACAAAAAAAGCTCTAACATTGAAAACTTTGAGACCTGAATCATGGAAGGCACAATTTCTTACATTCAGGACTGCTCGGGCCAACTGTGAAGAGTTGTGCTGAATTCTGAGACCTGATTTTCTTTCTCTCCAATCTGGACCTCAGGTGAACTGTAGGCAGCCAGTTGTAGATGGTGGAAAGTAGAAGACACAAAGTGGGTCCTCACTTTAGGCAGCCTGTCCCAAACTAAACACCTTACCCAGGCTCTGAGGAAAAAGAAAGGTTATCTTAGGATATTGTCCAAGTCCAATTCCTGGAATTATCTTGGCTATGTCTCAACTGTAGCATGTAGGCATGGACATGTGACTGATGCCTGCTTAGGTAAACTTCCTTGATCTCTGGGAGACCTTGGAGAGGGGTGAAAGGAGAAGACAGGATAGCATGTCATCACTTCAGCAACCACCAGGTCTTGGAAGCAGTGGGTTGAATGAAATGACCTTTGGCAAGTAGAGCAATAAGTAGACAAGGGTGAAAGGAAGAGAGGTGTATTGAACAAGTATTTTCAGCCCTCCACAGTGACCAGTGTTTCTGTAGCATCAGAGATGAGAATTTGAGAAAAGAACATTCTCATCATCACAATGTCTGAACCTTACTTCCTGCCTTCACTGTGTGGGTTTACTTTCGGGTTCTCCAATGCCAGGAGGGGAGCTCCTCCTCTTCCACTAGGTAGGAAGAAGAGCAGTGGAACTGGCTAGCTCATCTCCTAAAGGAAGTACACTTCCTTCTCCACAGGCAAAGGCACCATATCCCTGGATATAAGGATGATATATAAGGAGGTGTGAAAGGAAGAGAAGTAGATAGTATTAGCTGTTTACCATATTATCTTTGGACATAAATTTGTGCAAGTATTGATAATGAGTCATGGGCATTGGGTGGGGAACAATGTTTAAATTACATGTGCATGTGACCTCACATGTTAGCCCAGTGCTGGTGACCACAGTCTGATGTGCTTGCCCATGTGTCTCTGTGTTGGTATTTCTAATATAATTCAGTATCTTTCTGTGGGTCTGTGAATTCCAACATATGGGCACCAAACATGTGCATCCCCGTAACTGTGTGTTCACTGCTTTGCCTCATTTTCATATGATGCCCTTGGCAATCCAAGCCCAGGATAAATATCTAACTGCTGGCCCATGCCAGGAAGACTTTGGCTAAATCACTTATGACATTGCGTTAGTCCTGAAGTGTTGTTTTTGGATTATTTAGGAGACATGAATCTTAGGGACAGAAAGTTAACCTTGTGTTTGCTGGTCATGATATAGCCTGAGCAGGACTTAGTCATCCCACTAGCTATTGAAGAAGAAACTGTTTTTCTAAACTCCTGAGGGAGGCATCCCAAGAAATATACCCTTTCTAGTATTTTTCCAACCAGGCAGATGATTTAGATGGGGAAATGACTGTCTCTTTAATCTTATGACCTTGTTAGGGACAAAGTGAGGTAAGGAGATGCCCCTCACTGAACATTGGAGGAACTGGCTCTGAACCAAATGGGGAGAAATACACATGGAAGTGAGGTGATGTGGAGGAAGGGTGCCATTTGTCAAAGTCAGCTGCATCAGGATCAGTGCATAAACCATGTAGCTAATGTTACCACCAGTTAATAGAATCTGGGAGTTCCAGTGAGAATTTAGCTTATTATACACTGTCCTACTTTTTCCATTAGCTCATTACCTATTCTGTTAAATGGAATTCTACATTTCTGAAGGGAGAGATACAGGTATGCAGGAATAAGCTACTTCCTTCTTTTGAGGCAATACCATCTGTTTTTGGCAACATATGCCCACAATATGGAGGATTATCTGAGTGTTGTCAGAGAGCATCTGTATCTGTGGCTGAGGCTGATGACCATTGAGCTGAAAGGATGCCATTAGTCACTGGCTAAGGGAGCCTCTCATCAATTCTCCCGCAATGCACTAAAAACAAGTCTTCATCGTTCTCGATGTGTGTGCACAATGAAATCACTTGGGGAGCCTCACCCCGGCCCAATCAATGATATCAGAATTTCTGGGGATGGTGTCTTGGCATCAGAATTTTTAAATATGTCTTAGAAGTAGCTGTAATATGCAGCCAAGTTTGCAGAATACCTGAATTATGGAACCCCTCGGTTTGGAAACATGAACCCAGAATATTCAGGCAGGCACCTGACATTGAAAGAGGAATCAAAAGAGAGACTGTTTCCTTTGTTGATATGAGATGCTGAGTTAACTGCTCACCAGGTGACACTTTTATGCTGTTCATAGACATGTCTGAAAACTGAGCTGGGCTGGGCTGATTAGTTATTCTCTCTCAGGAATTTGAAGGGGGACACAAAAGCAGTGTTGAATGCCTGACCTGAAAGTTCAGGATAAGTTGGGCATGGGGTCATTATCATCACAGATTTATCGGGTAGTGGAGACTCAGAGGAAGTTGGTCAGGAGAGGGAAGAGGATGAAAGAGCAGCTGGAGAAGCAAAGGGGGGACACAGGCAGGGGAGGGTGACCAGTCCTCACTGATGCCTTGATTCCTTACCTTGCTGAGACATTTTCTTAGATTGCATTGCAACCAGAAGAACCCTAACTAGAACTCTGATTTAGAATCTTACATGAGAAAGATGCTGTTTCCTCTCATGTCTTCAAGCCTGGCATATACCTGTCTGTTTTGAATGTACTTCCTTTTTCTCTCTGTCACTCAAACACCTACTCCTTTTTAAAGAACAGTTTGAATGTCACTCCTGCTTGGTCCACCAGAACAAGCTAAAACCCACACTTTGCTCAATTTATTCACACTGGATTTTGTTCATATCTTTATTTATTCCTTTCTATGCTGAGTTACAATTTTCTGTTTATTTGTCTCCTCCACTAGATTTTGAGCTCTTTGAGGACAGAGGTTGTGTCTGACTTATATTTTTTACCAGTGTCTAATGCAGTTTTTGGCATATAGCAGTTGTGAATAGAGGCTTGTTAACTGAATACATTCTTAAAGATCAGGTGGGCCTGAGTTTGTGGAACTTTCTGTTTCCTCATACACTCAGAAAAGGGTTGATAAACTTAAAAATCTTTCTTGAATTCTAGATTGGAAGATTCCAAGCAATTTTTCCAGTAGTTTCTCCTTTAATATATCTACTAAAAACCTTTAGCAGGAAATTCTCCCCTTCTGTCTTTAAACATCATGCTTTCACAGAAAATTTAAAAGGGAACTAAGACATAAGAATAATAAGATTAGAGACAAACTGCAAAGATGGCAGAGTAATAGGGGGACCCTGGGCTTGCCTCATCCTTCAAACACAGATAGATCAAAAGAAAATCATTTTGAACACCTAAGAAATTGATCTGAGGATTAAGAGAACAATCTACACAATTAGAGGGAGAGAATGTGGCAGGTACAAGGTGCAGTGACATGAATTGAGGGAGAGAGAAGCTGCAGGCCATGGAGGAGAGGGAGCCCTTTTCCTAGAGAGAGTACAGAGAGAAAGAAAGAAGGGGAGAGAGAGCAGCACCTCAGGTTCATGCAAGAAAAACACTCCCCCAAACCACTGACTGGGGACTCAAGAAGAACTGACTATTGCAAGTTTTTGTTTTTTTTTTTTTAAGATTTTATTTATTTATTTGAGACCGAGAGAATGAGAGACAGAGAGCATGAGAGGGAGGAGGGTCAGAGGGAGAAGGAGACTCCCTGCCGAGCAGGGAGCCTGATGCGGGACTCGATCCCGGGACTCCAGGATCATGACCTGAGCCGAAGGCAGTCGCTTAACCAACTGAGCCACCCAGGCGCCCGACTATTGCAAGTTTTTACAAACAGTGGAGCACAAATTCTGAGGTTTTAGAAGTCCATGCCATTCGCTGGAATCAAACCTGGCAGGCAGTGGTTCTTCTGGGGAGAAGGAGGGCAGAGACCCAGGAGTAGACAGAGAACAGCATGGTGTAGGGATCCCTTGGGTCACACTGACAGAGAACGTTCCCCTTCCTGGAGTACATTTGGGAGAGGGTATATTGCCTCTCCAAGGACAAAAGACTCACTGGGTGCTACTGAGTGGCCATTCAACAGCAAGGGACAGAAGCACGCACAAAGGGCAGATAAGTTGGTTACAGCTTTTCACTGTGCTTCATCATAGACTCCAGGTACTTGTGTGGCCTTGCAACTGCTTTTCTGGAACAAAACAGCACCAGACACAGCACTGTGAGGCTGTTCTCTAGAGAAGGGGAGTGGGTCCAGGCCTTGACGGTCCTTTAAGATTTGGAATTTCGAATCCCAGCTGTGTGCCCGAGATAAAACACAGGAGAACTGTGATGCTGGGTGTGCCAATGGCCCAGGCACAGATAGGTTGAGGGCAGGGATCTGAGGGAAGCCTGGGACACAAGATGGGAGACTATTCACTTTTCTGTGAGGGTTTTCTGAACAGCATTTGGTGTGAGCTCCCCTTCTTGGGGACAAGGGTAGGGGGGTGACACCATCTTCCCCCACCCACCAGCATAGTCAGACTTCAGTGAGCAACACATCACCCCCAGTGGGGGCTGGGAAGCCGCTCATGCCAAGCCCCCCCCCCCCCCATGCCCTGCAGGGGCATCTTTAATAGCAGGTCTGACTGTGAGCCAGGGCAGTGGGCCTCTCTCCCAGATGATGAGCAAAGACACCCCCCCCATATGCATCAAGTCTACTCATTACAGAGTGCTCCAAAGTGTCAATTTCAGTTCTGGTGGATAGGACCAGGCTTCCCCTGCCCGCCTTTGGAATTGGGCTTATAGTTTTGTTTGTTTGTTTGTTTGTTTTGTTTTTTAAAGATTTTGTTTACTTATTTGAAAGAGAGAGAGAATAAGAGAGAGAGAGAGAGATCACAAGCAGGGGAAAGGGTAGAGGGAGAAGCAGACTCTCCACTGAGTAGGGAGCCCAATGTGGGACTTGATCCCAGGACTCTAGGCAGACACTTAACCAACTGAGCCACTCAGGTGCTCAGGGCTTATAGTTTTTTGCTTGTTTGTTTTTTTTCATTTCCTTTTCCCCTTTATTGATCAGACTCCCCCCCACCCCAGCTTATTTTAACAAACAAATCAAAGCACACCTAGTTAAAGGTCCAAACATTCCCCACTGCAAGCAAGGAGGAACTCTGCAGAGGACTGACCTGTGGGAAAGAGCAGCCAAAACACAACAGCTGAGTACACGCAGTATACACCAGAAACATTTCCTGAAGTGCCAGGCCCTGGGCAATACATGACCCTTTCTTAATGTAGCATTACTCTCAGGAGCAGGAAAAATAAAACATAACAAGCTTTCATAACACGCAAAAGACAGAAACCTAGAGAAAATGATGGAGGAATTCTCCCCAGAAGAAAGATCAAGAAGAAACCACAGCCAGGGATATACTCAAAACAGATATAAGCAATATATCTGAACAAGAATTTAGAACAACAGTCATAAGAATCCTAGCTGGACTTGAAAAAAAGCATAGAAGACACCAGGGAAACCCTTGCTGTAGAGATAAAAGACCTAAAAACTAGTCAGGCCGAAATAAAAAATGCTATATCTGAGATGCAAAACTGACTGGATGTAATCACAATGAGGATGGAAGAAGCAGAGGAGTGAATAAGTTATATAGAGGATAAAATTATGGAAAATAATGAAGCTGAAAAGAAGAGGGAAAGAAAACTATTAGATCATGAATATAGACTTAGGGAACTTAGTGATTCCATAAAGTGAACTAATATCCATATCATAGGAGTCCCAGAAAAGAAGAGCAGGAAGAAGGATCAGAAGGTTTATTTGAACAAATTATAGCTGAGAACTTCCCTAATCTGGGGAAGGAAACAGGCATTCAAGTCCAAGAGGCACAGAGAACTCCCCTCAAAATGAACAAAAACAGGTCAACACCAAGGCATATCATAGTGAAACTTGAAAAATGCAAATGTGAAGAGAAAATTCTGAAAACAGCCAGGGACAAAAGGTTCTTAACCTACAAGGGTAGACACATAAGATTAACAGCAGATTTGTCACAGAAACTTGGCAGGTTGGAAGAAATTGGCATGATATATGCAACGTGATAAATAGGAAAAATATGCAGCAAAAGAATATGTTATCCAGCAAGGCTGTCATTCAGAATAGAAGGAGAGATAAAAAGTTTCCAAGACAAGCTAAAGGAGTTCATGAACACTAAGACAGCTCTTCAAGAAATACTAAAGGGGACACTTTGAGAAGGAAAGAGTGACCAAAAGCAACAAAGACTAGAAAGGAACAGAGACAATCTACAGGAATAATGACTTTACAGGTAATACAAAAGAACTAAATGCATATCTATCAATAATTACTCTGAATGTAAATGGACTAAATGCTCCAATCAAAAGACTGGGTATCAGAATGGATTAAAAAAAAAAGAAAAACAAGACCCATTGATGTGTTGCTTACAAGAGACTCATTTTAGACTCAGAGACACCTCCAGATTGAAAGTGAGGGTATGGAGAACCATGTATCACGCTAATAGACATCAAAAGGAAGCTGGGGTAGCCATACTTACATTAGACAAACTAGATTTTAGACCAAAGACTATATTAAGAGAAGAAGAAGGGCACTATATCATAATAAAGGGGGTCTCTCCAACAAGAAGATCTAATAATTGTAAGTATTTATGCCCCCAACTTGGGAGCAGCCCAATATATAAATCAATTAATAACAGACTTAAAAAACACTCATTGATAATAATACAATAACAGTAGGGTACTTGAACACCCCGTGTACAGCAATGGACAGATCGTCGATGCAGAAGATCAAGAAGGAAACAATGGGTTTGAATGACACATGGGACCAGATAGACTTCCCAGATATATTCAGAGCACTTCATCCTAAAACAGCAGGATACACATTCTTTTTGAGTGCACATGGAACATTCTCCAGAACAGATCACATACTGGGTCACAAGTCAGGCCTCAACCAGTACAAAAAGACTGAGATTATGCCATGCGTATTTTCAGACCACAACGCTATGAAACTTGAAGTCAACCATAAGAAAAAAATTTGAAGGGGCGCCTGGGTGGCTCAGTCATTAAGCATCTGCCTTTGGCTTGGGTCATGATCCCAGGGTCTTGGGATTGAGCCCCACATTGGGCTCCCTGCTCAACAGGAAGCCTGCTTCTCCCTCTCCCACTTCCCCTGCTTGTGTTCCCTCGCTGTCTCTCTTTCTGTCAAATAAATAAATAAAATCTTTTAAAAAATTTGGAAAGACCACAAACACATGAAAGTTAAAGAACATCCTGCTAAAGAATGAATGGGTTAGCCAGGAAATTAAAGAAGAAATAAAAAATACATGGAAGCAAATGAAAATGAAAACATGACAGTCCAAAACCTTTGGGATGCAGCAAAGGTGATCCTAAGAGAGAAGCATATAGTAGTATAGTCCTTCCTCAAGAAGCCAGAAAAGTCTCAAATACACAACCTAACCTTACACATAAAGGAGCTGGGAAAAAAACAGCAAATAAATCCTAAATCCAGGAGAAGAAAGGAAACAATAAAGATTAGAGCAGAAATAAATGATATAGAAAGAAAAAAAAAAAACAGTAGAACAGATCAATGAAACTAGGAGATGGTTCTTTGAAAGAATTAACAAAATTGATAAACCCCTAGCCAGACTTACCAAAAAGAAAAGAGAAAGGACCCAAATAAATAAAATAATGAATGAAAGAGGAAAGATCACAACCAACATCAAAGAAATACAATTATAAGAACATATCATGAGCAATTATATGAAGTGGATAAATTCTAGAAACATATAAACTACCAAAACTGAAACAGGAAGAAATAGAAAATTTGAACAGACCCCTAACCAGCAAAAAAATTGAATCAGTAATCAAAAACCTCCCAAAAAACAAGAGTCCAGGGCCAGATGGCCTCCCAGAAGAATTTTACCAAATATTTAAAGACGAGTTAATACCTTTTCTTATGAACTGTTCCATTGACCATGACAAAGTGGGAATTATTCGTGGGCTGCAAGGGTAGTTTAATATCCACAAGGCAGTAAATGTGATACACCACATTAATAAAAGAAAGGATAAGAACGATATAATCCTCTCAATAGATGCAGAAAAAGCATTTAACAAAATACAGCATCCTTTCTTGATAAAACCCTCAAGAAAGTAGGGATAGAAGGAACATACCTCAACGTCATAAGGCCATATACAAAAGACCCACAGCTAATATCATCCTCAACAGGGAAAAACTGAAAGCTTTTCCCCTAAGGTCAGGACACGACAGGGATGTCCACTCTCACCACTGTTGTTGAACATAGTACTGGACGTCCTAGCCTCAGCAATCAGATAACAAAAAGAAATAAAAGGCATCCAAATCAGCAAGGAAGAAGTCAAACTTTCACTCTTCACAAATGACATGATATTCTACATAGAAACCTGAAAGACTCCACCAAAAAATTGCTAGAACTGATACATGAATTCAGCAAAGTCACAGGATATAAAATCAATGTACAGAAATCTGTTGCATTTCTATACACCAATAATGAAATAGCAGGAATATAAATTGAGAAATCGATACCATTTACAATTGCACCAAAAAAGCATAAGATACCTAGGAATATTCCTAACCAAGGAGGTAAAAATTTGTACTCCAAAAACTATAGAACACTCATGAAAGAAATTGAAGAAGACACAAAGAAATGGAAAACATTCCATGCTCATGGATTGGAAGAGCAAATATTGTTAAAATGTCTATACTACCCAAAGCAATCCACACATTAAATGCAATCCCTATCAAAATAACACCAGCATTTTTCACAAAGCTAGAACAAACAATTCTAAAATTTGTGTGGAACCAGAAAAGACCCCGAAGAGCCAAAGTAACGTTGAAAAGCAAAGCAAAGTGGGAAGCATTTTTGCTTTTGTTTCTCTTGCCTCTGGTGATGTGTCTAGCAAGAATTTGTTATGGCTGAGGTCAAAGAGGTTACTGCCTGTGTTCCCCTTTAAGATTTTGATGGTTTCCTGTCTCACTCCCATTCTCACCTTTCCCTACCAGCAAGCACTCTTATCTGCTCAGTGTGTTTTCTATATGTGTTCTTAGAAAACACATCATGATGTTTTGTGTGCAGATGCTTTTATTTTTTCTTTTAAAATTTTTATTTTGAGATAATAGTGTATTTACATGAATTTGTAAGAAATAGTCCAGAAGGATCCCATGTACCTTTAACCCAGTTTCCCCCAATGATAACATCTTAAAAAATTACAGTACAAATCACAACCAGGATATTGACATTCATAGTTAAGATACAGAACATTTACATTAGCAGTTGTATAAACACATGACACCTGAAGTCAAAATGGAACTACATATTGCATATCTACCCAGTCAATTATGAGTTTCTTATGACTATATCTGGAACTCCATGGGCATTATAGGAAGTTCAAATTGACATTCACATTAAAGTTCAACCTGGATATTGATTTAGATAGTTAAGATACAGAACATTTCTATCACCACAAGGATCCCTCATGTTGCTTTTGTTTAGTCATACCTACTTCCATCCTCTTCCACCCCTTCCTTAAACCCCTAGAAAACCCTAATGTGTTCTCCATTTCTGTAATTTTATCATTTCAAAAATGTTATAAAAGTGGAATCCTGTAGCATATAGCCTTTGGGAATTAGCTTTTTTTTTCATTCAGCATAATTCTCTGGAGATTCATGAAGGTTGTGTGTATTAATAGATCATTTCTTTTTCAACTGCTAAGTAGTTTTTCATAGTATTGATGTATCACCGTTCGTTTAATAATTTACACCGAAGGACATCATCTGGGTTTCCGATTTTTAGCTATTTTAAGTACAGTTACTGTAAACGTCTGTGTACACGTTTTTGTGTGAACATAAGTCTTCATTTCTCTAGGATAAATACCTAGGAATGTAACTGCTCAGTCACATAGTAGTTGCATGTTTTGTTTTTAAAGAAACTGTTAAACTGCTTTCCAATGGCTACACCATTTTACCTTCTCACCAACAATGTATGAATGATGCAGTTTCTCCACCTCCTCACTAGCATTTGGTGTTGTTACTATTTTTTTAAAGATTACTTATTTACTTATTTATTTATTTATGAGGAGTGAGGGAGAGAGAGAGAGAGACCACGAGCAAGCAGGGGGGAGGGGCAGAGGGAGAGGGAGAGAGAAAATCCCCAGCAGACTCTGAGCTGAGTGTGGCGCCTGGCACAGGGCTCAATCTCATGACCCTGAGATCATGACCTGAGCCGCAATCAAGGAGTCAGATGCTTAACTGACTGAGCCATCCAGGTGACCCTGGTGTTGTTACTATTTTAATTTTAAGCATTCTGATAGGTAAATCTATGATGGATTATATCTCACTGTGATTCTGTTTTCCCAATAGCTAATTTTGTTGATAATCTTTTCATGTGCTTTTTCTTTTGCCATTTGTATATCCTCTTATACATGAACAGTTTTCATTGACTCTTTCCTAACATATATTTCTTTTATTGCCTTTTTGTATTGGTTTAAAATTTCTAGTGCTATGTTGAATAAGTGATGAGATCAGACATACTTACCTTGTTCCCAGTCTTAGGGGCAAAGCATTCAATCTTTCACCAGTAAATGTAATGTTAGCTGTAGGATTTTTTTAAAAAGATTTTATTTATTTATTTGACACAGAGAGAGAGCACAAGCAGGGGGAGCAGTAGATGAAGAGGAAGAAGTGGGCTCCCCACTGAACAGGGAGCCTGATGCAGGGCTTGATCTCAGGACCCTGAGATCATGACCTGAGCTGAAGGCAGATGCTTAACTGACTGAGCCATCCGGGTGCCCTTGTAGGATTTTTTTTATAGCTACTCTCTATCAAGTTGAGGTAGTTGTCCTCTATTTCTCTTTTTCTGAGAATTTTTATTATAAATGAATGTTGAAGGACGCCTGGGTGGCTCAGTTGGTTAAGCGACTGCCTTCGGCTCAGGTCATGATCCTGGAGTCCCAGGATCGAGTCCCGCATCGGGCTCCCTGCTCAGCGGGGGGTCTGCTTCTCCCTCTGACCCTCCCCCCCTCATGCTCTCTCTATCTCATTCTCTCTCAAATAAATAAATAAAATCTTTAAAAAAAAATAAATGAATGTTGAATTTGTCAAAATCTTTTTCTGCACTGATTGGTATGGTCATGTGATTTTTCTTCTTTCACTTGTTAATGTGATGGATTACACTGATTGATTTTTGAATATTGGATGAGCTTGGTATTGCTGGAATAATCCCCACATGGTGATGGTGGTAATTCTTTTTACATATTGCTAAATTCTGTTTGTTAACATTCTGTTAAGGATTTCTGTGTGTATATTCAAAGACATTGGTTTGCATTTTTCTGTTTTGCACTGTCTTTATCTGGTTGTGGTATGTTTTGGCATGTTTATCCACTCATATTTTCTCGCCTATGCAAAGTCCCCTGTAAGCCCTGGTAATATTAGCTTCATAGAATGCATTGAGACAAATCCCTTTTCAATCTATTATCTGAAAGAGGTTATATAGAATTGACATTAATTCTTCTCTAGATATTTGGTAGAATTATCCAGTTAAACTACTTGGGCCTGAAGAGTTCTTTTTAGAGAGTTTTAAAATGGCTTCACCTTTCTTAATAGTAATGGGGTATTCAAATTACCTATTTCATATTGGGTGAGTTGTGCTACTTTGCGTCTTTTGAGGAAGTTTTTTTTTGGGGGGGTATAAGTTGTCAAATTTATGTGTGTAGAGTTGTTCCTACTATTTTCTTATTATCCTTTTACATGTTCAGTGTCTATAGTGTATAGTATAGTATGTATGGTCTATGTCTTCTTTCATTCCTACTGTTGGTAATTCAAGTCTCTCTTTCTCTCATTCACATTGTTAGAAATTTGCCAATTTACTGATGTTTTCAAAGAAAGCAGATTTTTGGTTTTTTCTTTTGCTTTTCTATTTTCAATTTTATCAATTTCTGCTCTTGGTTTATTATTTCCTTTGAATTTATTTTACCTTTTTCTTTTCTGGGTTTTTCAGGTGGGAGCTTAGGTTATTGATTTAAGCCTTTTCCTCTTACCTAACGTATTCATTTTTAATGCTATAAATTTTTCGCTCAACACTGCTTTAGCTATGTCTCATATCTGTTTATTTTTTTCTGTCAATTTTCTTTATTGTTCTATCTTCAGCTCACTGCTTCTTTCCTCTGTTTCTCCCATTCTGCCAATAAGCAGAATTTTTATTTTGGTTTCTTTAATTATTTTTTATTTCTAAAAAACTATTTGTTAAATAAATAAAAATTAATTAAATAAAAATATTAATTTTAGTGAAATAAATATATCTATAAATATTACTAAATTATTTAAGCAATATATTAATAAAAAATAATGAACAGAAAGAAATAGTATTTTATTTGGAGATAAGTAGGTTTATTTTTTATTTCTGAAATACTACATTTCTAACATGTCCATTTGGTTCTTCTACAGTGTTTTCCAGGTTGTGGTTGTGTTGGGGTTTTTTTGTTTTTGTTTTTGTTTTGTTTGTTTGTTTTGTTTTTTGGTTAGGGAGCTGGCACCAGTTCTTGTTCTTCGTTATAGAAAAAGGAAACTAAATCTAGTTTATTAATAGAATAGTATTCTATAACACTGCCCCATTTCCACTAGCATCTCTGGAGGGCTTTGAAAAAATAAGATTATATTTAGAGGTATAGTTGACACCATATCCATCAACAGAAGACCCTTCTGATATTTCTCCTCTAGTGTTCATCCTGAAGCAGTAACAGAATTATCTGCCTGGAAGGATATATCTTCTTTCTGGGGATGCAAAATATGAAGATATATGAGATATACAAGGTAGGTGACGCTATTGTAACAAACATCATAAAAATATGAGTGGATAAACATACCAAAAGTTTCTCATCTATGCAAAGTCCTCTGTAAGCCCAGGGCAGCTATCTTCTACATGGCTGTGGCCCAACAGTTTAGGTGCCTTTCACGTGCATTTCCATCCAGTTTCATGCCTCCTTAGTCAATGTGGTAGAAGAGTAGAACATGGAGTCTCTTAAATGTTTCCATTGCAATTGACTCATGACTATTTCTATTCTTATGTGAAAAGCTAGTCATATTACCATGCCCAAATTCAAGACAGAGAGAAGAGTGTGTGTATGTGCATGTGAGAGAGAAAGATGTGTGTGTGTGTGTGTGTGAGAGAGAGAGAGAGAGAGAGAGAGAGAATTCTAATATGCACTTTGTTAGGCAATTGTATCCATATTACAGTGCATATTACTTTTAATTTATACAACATCTTTTGTGAGGTGTTTATTATCTTCAATTTTACAGGAGTGGAGGCTCAAAGAGTTTGAATAAGTTGTAAAGTCAGAATTTGAACTCATTTAAAGCTCTCTGACTTCAACATTCATGCATTCTTTTTAATATATACAGTGATAAGGAACCTATAATGTTAAATCCAGTATCTCTATTAATTCCGACTTGTTGGAATATTTGGCATAGTTTAGGGTGATAAGAAAATAATCAAAATAAATCACACTGGATGGAGGCAATAAAATCTAATAGAAGAGTTCAGTTGAAAAAATTTTTAGTTGGCCACTCTATGCACCAGGCACCAGAGAAGCTCATAGTCTAAAAGAGATGTAAACTAATAGATACCACTTGGTTTATGATACCATAGAAATTTGCACAGAGTGCCATAGAAACATTCCAGGAATCATTTAATAACAATTGGTGGAGGAAGAGTCAAGGCAGGCTTCTTGGAAAAGATGAAAAATCTGAACTAAGTCTTAGACCTCAATCATCTTTGCTACTTCGGAGCTAATATGATTGTATCCTGCTATACTACTCTTCCCTGTAACCAGTTTCTCCCCTGAACAATCCCCTTCCCTCATTGAAGACTTTGGCATCTAGCTGAGAATGATCTTTTTCACTGTAGCTTATGTCATCATTCCAGGTAACTTCTATGTCTGTGTGGAGAATCCATTAAACACCTTGGCCTCTCTTGATCTCAACTCCATTTACTTCTACCTAAAGTCCACTCCAATGATTTGCTTCCTTTGTTGTCATTAAGTATTCAGAAAGGTGGATATTCAACCTATAGATTCAAGTCTGTAGAATTTACCATTCTAGTCCTGCTACTGATTAGCTGGGCCATTCAGATCATGTCCTCTTCTACCTTTTCTTAACTCTCAATTTATTATTCTAAACAGGACCTGTGGAGCAGAAGGACAGCAGGGGCTTATGAGGAAGACTGAAGCTTGAGGGTGTGGCCCCCACAGATGCATACTTTTATCTAGAGACAATAGCAAGAAAGATGAGGGAGTTGATGAAGAATTTAGTCTGTGCACTACAGGGACTGTGGTAGAGTTTCAATTCTACTTCTTTATGCTAATGTCTTCTGAGTTGCTTACCTAGTCAAACCTTAAATGGTTTTTGCTCTGGCTAGGTAAAATGGCAAAGAAATGTGAAATAAATTATCAAAGAATGAGGAAGAGTAAACAGGCAGTACAAATTGTATAAAAGGAAAACATTTGCTAAAAAGTGTTCATTTGTTTTTAAATTTAGACCACACATGCCCCGAGAAAAATGGATGAAGTTTCCAAGACTGTCTAGCTGCTGGGTAAACCTAAAACTGAACTGAAAGCATATTCTATTTTTAATACAACATTTGTCATTAAACAAAACTGAAGAATAATAAATTAAATCTAGAAAAAGATTTTCTATGTTGAAAGTTGATGCTTTGGTGATAGTACATTAATAAACAGAGAATGAAGACAAAAATGGGAAATTTCCTGGGAAATTTCTCTGCAGGGACCTTCTGCACATGTCCACGGGGCTAGAGGATGAATCCTCAGATTCTTTGTCATTTCCATTTTGAATCAAAACCTATGATTTTCCAAAATGGTAACTGTCATTTTCTTTGGACAGATGGATAACAGGTAATGCTTATTTCTTTCTTCCAGTAATCAGAAAAGGCACAAGTGATTTCTAAAAGAAATTTTCTTTTTTCTTGTTAACATATTAACTACCACCACTTTTAGACATCTTGGTCTTGACTTGGGTGGTTTTAGACAATTAGAAGGGAAGTAGAGAAAAAAGAGTGTATCAGAGCTCAGAAGTTTGGGGCAAAAGACCTATATGTAAGGGTGACAAAAAATGCCTAAGGACTATAAGAGGTGAGAGAGAAGGTAGGGAGTTGGGAGGCAATGGTTTAGATGTAGCTCTTCTGTGGAAGGAAAGAATGGGTGACTGGAAAGATAACTATTAGATAATCTTTGATTTCAGTTCCTACACGAGGAGGGTGGATGTGTTAGGGAGGGAGAAAATCAACAGGCCCCTTCTGTTTATAAGACATTTGTGAATTTTGCTCACAATCATAGTCTTCTTATCCTATAACTCGTACTTTTATTGTTTGAACCTAAATTTCCCGAACCAAAGCTGCTATTGCCTTGAATTCCTGAACTTTTCATTTATTTCTAAATGTATTTCCTACATAATGTTCAATTATTTGCCAGGAAGGTACAGTCAGACACACATAATTTGGCTATGATAAGTGTTCAGCACCCTTTTGGGAAAGCAGAACTCCTCCACAGCAATTTTACTGTAAGGCTCTAATATATGGTGATAATGATTCTTCACTCCTTTAGAAACTGTACCAGGGCCAATAACTGAGAGCTCAGTGAGGAACTGCGGAGGCTTGCCTCTTTAGGAGGTTCCGTGGATTGCTTGGGATGAGGAAATTCTTAATGAGCACTTTATTCTCATTACAGGGTAATTTAATTTTCTGGATATCTAAGAACAACAGCATACCAGCTCCTTTATTAATTCTCATCAATTTATAATTTCCTGCTAATTGCATTTTCTTCTTTCCTCCCAATCTCTGTAAGATATTAAAGTGGGTTTGACTCTTGTAGAATTTAAGTCCTAAGTGCTAAATGGAAGATCAAAATGAAATGACATTAGCAGTTAAGATTTTATGGTAATGGAGAGAGACTGGCGAGTTGTTTTATGTGCAGTAGGATGTGAGGTGCAGGAGGACGGGGTACAACATTCCTGGGGGAGCAAATGACTAAGCAGCAGAGCCCAAGAGAGAGAAGCTGTCATGATAAAAAGGATAACTGATTTGCTTGAATAACAAGGGAGATTCTGTTGGTGTATGGAATAGGAACACAGGTGAGGGATGTTGTTGAATCAGGGGGTGGTCAGGGGCAGATATAACAGAGCTTCAGCCACTGTCAGGTTTGTGAATTAGACTGAGAGCTAATAAGGCACCCAAATCAGTTTTGAGCTGGTGATGCTGCCGTGTACTTGAGGTTACCTAGACAATAGTGGAGGAAGGATATCTGATGTCTCAGTCTTGGGCTCAAACCAACCACTATAGGTGAAAGATCCAGGGTCCCAGGGAGAAGATGAGATTGTGTGTGTGTGTATGTATGTGTACACGGATGCACAGATGGAAGAGTGGTCATCGGGGGAGGAATATTATTTCAGAAGGAGGGAATATGGAAAGGTGTGTTCCATCTCAGAGAAGATCATTGCTTCCAGTTATTTCTTTAGACTCTTAAGTTCTCAAGAATGTAGAGTAATTAGCACCATGAGAATCAGAGCATAAAAGCTGTACCCATTCATGGGCCCATCTCCACCAACCCCCAGCTCTCTGAAATTCCTGAGGTAACATTACAATGACATTCACCCACCTACCAAGTATTCCCCTCCAAGGAGGCCAGAGATTGACCAAACCATCCTCAAGCAACTCCAAATACAAGATTCTCTTCCAGGCAGATTTTTTGCCCCGTTGGCTTTGGGACATTTTCTATTGCCTATACAATAGAAAGGGGCCTATACAATAGAAAGGGGGAAGACATCAGAAGGGTGATTTTCTTCTCCTAAAACAAGGTCCTGCAATTCTCTGTTTCTCTTATCTACAATTTATCCAAATATCTACCAACCCCCAGGAAGTACAATAAGCTCAGAATCTGCTCACAGGCAAAACAGCATAAGGAAAATGTAGGCAGAGTTTACATACAGTTGAGATAAATTACAGGTGCCTCTCTTTACTAAGTACAAGCTTGCAGAGGTAGACAGTCACTGGCAGACTCCCTGCATTCATTCTCCCTTTAGCAGCATTGGGGTCATTATTTTTTCTAGTTAGGACATCTCATCCTCACACTCAGGAAGAGCTCCTTTACCTACGCATGTAGTTTCTCTATTGCTTTCACTCTCTTTTCCTAGCTGTCTCCTACTCCCAAATCTATGAGAAAAATATGTGTTTCCTGCCAGAGCTGCAAATTCATCCATAGGCTCTGTCCTCAGATTTTTCCTCAGACTTTTGAATGTCTCATCAAATTCTGGGCACTCTGAGCAGTTATTTATGTTCTGTTTGCCAAGCACCCTACCTTAGTCACCACATACCAGAATCTCTCTGGTGGTTTTTCTCCATTTCTTCTCCCATCCTGTCTGGTGTTTTTCTTACAGGATGATTAGCACAGCACCTCTACTTCACTCAGCTCTTCCAGTGTTCTTTGTGATGACTTTCTAAATCCAGTTCTGTAGAACAGTCCCCATGCCCCCAATTTCTCCATGTCACCTCAGTCTCTCTACTGCCATTTCTTTAGTTTCAGATGGCTCACTCACAACTTCTAGATACAAGTAAAATATGTTACAAAACTGCTTACAAATGATTTGGAGGTTCGAAACCCCTCCCCATTTTTGTTACACTTCATCATTTGAACATTAAAGTGATGTTGGTTATGCCCGTCACCATATTTAACATGAACTTAACCAGATATTTGCAGCTCCATCACAAAAAAAATTTTCCCAGAGGCTGGGGAAAAGGATGAGAAACCTAGAAAAAGAGAGTGACAGATACCTCACAGAAACATGACTGTCATATCTCCTTCAAATTCCACCTTCATATCCTTTCTTTTAGAGCTTAGACATATGTTCATGGGACTCTGTCCTGGCATCAATCTTTGAGATGGATGTACTGTATTTTTTCCCCCCAAATTCTTATGCAAATTCATTATGCAAATAGAAGTTCGCCAAGCTTGGGATATTTGCCTTACAGATACATGGGGAACATACTCTGTAAGGCTGATTGTTGGATGGGAAGATCTATTCTTTTTTTTTAAGATTTATTTATTTATTTTAGAGAGAGAGAGAGAGAGCATGAGCAGGGGGAGGGGCAGAGGGAGAGGAAGAGAGAGAATCTTATGCAGACTCTGTGCTGCGGAGTCCAACCTGGGGCTCGATCTCATGACCCTGAGATCATGACCTGAGCCAAAACCAAGAGTTGGAAGCTTAACCAATTGAGCCACCCAGGCACCCCATGGATAGGAAGGTCTATTCTATATCGGGTGATGGGGAGTTAAAGAGCAAAAAGGATGATGAGGGGACCAAAAGAAGAGAAACCAAATGGAAAGCAGAAGAGTTTTGAATAGAGGATAGAGAATGAAGAAGAAAAGGCAAGGAGCCTGGGAGGCACGACAGGGAATTCTGATTATCAACAGTGGACTCTAAAGTAGGATTCCTAGAGAAAAAATCAGTGAGTTTATTATTACCTACTATTCAAAGCCATGTCATTGTATGTGCGTAGGATATGATATCTAGGTGCAGCCATACTGTATCTTTTGGATATATGTAAAACTTGATAATGGAAAAACATGAGGTTTTTCTTTGCTTTTGCCAAGAAAGTTCAAGGAATCCTGGAATAACAGAAGAACTGTATGCACAGGGAAGAATTTAAGGAAAGTTGGAGAAAGAGAAAATGTTAAGTACAGTGAAAGTTAAATACCAGGATTGAAAACTTACTTGGGGGGCACCTGGCTGGTTCAGTGGATAGAGCATGTGCCTCTTGATCTCAGGGTTGTGAGTTTGAGCCCCATGTTGGGTGTAGAGTTCACTTTAAAAAAACAACCTATTCTGTTCTTGTGATGAAATGGAGTAGGACATCCATAAATGACTTCTCAGTGGTTATCCCCAGTAATCAGGGTGGGGTTGAGGGTGGTCTATAGTCTTTGGTTGGGAGGTAGCAAGTATAGAGAAGCCTTCCCATGGGCATGTCTCATGATCTTGCCTTCACTCTGTACCATATGTCCTCTTGCCATCATGGCCTTACTAGCCATCATGTCTATAGATTTCCTCCTTAAAAGTGTTATTAGACTCCCCTTTTCTTGCATGGGCTCAGGAAAGTGTACTCTTCTGCTTCTCCTTAGTTATGCTTCTGATTTCTAACACTTGGGAAGGTAAGGAATAGGTGGGCTATTCTATTCAAAAGCTGCTTTGTCTCATTCAGTGCTCTATGTTGGGTACCTAAAATAGTACTTGGTACATGGCCGAGGTTTGATAACTCTTTGTTAAATGAAAAAAATGCATCTGGTTACCCTTTACCATGGTTTTTGGAGAACCTTTTTTTTCTGCTTAATATGTCCTTTGATTTCAGATTTAAGAAAATACACACACACAGTATGTATCTCCAATAAAACTCATGGTTTTGGTTTTTCCTGTGTTCATCTCAGCACGTCTTCAGTGTGATGTCTTCTTCCCTTTCTATTTCTATTGATGAATTCACCTAAAAAAGATACTCTCTGCTCACAAACTATTTCTCGGTGATCTATCCTGGTTTAGATAATGAATCTTAGGATTTAAAAAATATTATTTAACTTTGTTCTTTTCTCTTATATTTGAACATACAATCAACCAGCTTATGATCAGTGAACTATGGATTGAGGCTAAAAGATGACCCCTTCTTCCTATGCCTAATGATAACCAACGTTGTTTTGTTTGATTACATTTATGAGACTTATACTTTTTAAGAAAAACACAGACATCATTACTTTTTAGTTTTCCTTTTTCGCTTTTTGTTATTTTTCATTAAAAAAACTTAAATAATAGCACAGACAAAACGGAATTGTTAGGTGGCAGGGGATGCTCTATGTGATACTTGAAATATCATAGATGAGCAGATATATGAATTTGACAGTGTGAAAGGCGAATTAGGTATGTCAGCATAGAACATGCACAAGGTCATGTGCTACAAAAGTCTAAAGTACACAAATCAAAGATCACCCATTCTCTGCAATTTGAGGTTCAAACCCAGTCACTACTAACTGTAGGTGTATGTCCTAGGGTAAAGGCTTCCTCTGTACCATCAGCAGGGAAATGAAGATCCCAGTAACAGCTACTCAGAGTTGTTGAAAAAAATCAAACAATATAATGCCTGTAGGAAGCATGTGATAAAGACGTTATTGCTATGAGAGAGAGCAAGGGACAAAGGAAAAGGACTGTGTAATTTCCTGAGTCCTTAGGCACTGGAGGTGATGCATGTCCGTAGGTTGGTGGAGAAGTCAGGGAAGCTGGTCTTGCTGATAAAGAGATACACCATCCCTTTGGCTTTGGGATTCACAACAATGGAATCATAACTCTATTGTTTCTTTGCCGTATTTTTTCATTTCTTCATATGTCTTTGTAATACACAAAATTACAAATAGTATGTGTGTGTACATATGTATAATTACCATTTCATAATTGTAAACAGGTCCTCCATTTTTCATTTTGTTTTCAGTTAGTATCGTTCTCTGTTAATCATGGCCATGATTCCTTCTTCAGTGGGTTCCTCTCCTCCCATAACCAACCCAGGAATGTACATTTAGATTTGGAGTCCCCTGCTATCTGTGGGCAGACTGAAGCCCTAAGAGAAGATGCTCTGAGAATATTCTTAGGCAGGAGAGTGAACCCCACCCCTGTTGATGCTCAGGTCCTGGTGATTCCTATTTTCTAAAAGAAATGTTTTTTATTATGTCAGCCTCTCTCTGTTTTGGACCCTGTTTTTCCCTCTGGGGTGACCAGAGATAAGGAGAACCCTTAGCTCACTGTTATTGTTCCTGCACTGTCTGTGTCTAAAGCAATTGGTGTTCAGCTCCTTGCCCTCACTCTCTCTTCTCCTCACCCCAAAGCCCAAATCCCAGGGCTGTTGGGGCACACACACTGAGCTCTGTGCCCACAGGAGAGTGGAGAGAGTGAGAGAGAGCAGTCAGGGTCTCCCAGGAGGCCCCTGTGGACTCACAGTTGCCTGCCTTCTCCCTGGAGCTCACATTTCTCAAACTTGAGTATGGTGCTGGGATGTGCCCAAAGGCCGCAGTGGAGACAGCTGCTCTTTGGGAACCACTGTCATGCTCCCATTCAGTCCTGCTGCAGCACACCATCAGTACTGAGAACTGGAGGCTGTTGGTTTCAGGTCGTCCACCAGTGGTACCTAAAGAGCAGGAGGAAGGGGATACAGGGAGGGGCCTAGGTAGGGTGGAGTGTCTCCATCCTGGTGTTGTGTTATCTTTGTTTACTGGGGACTGCCCCAGAGGTCCCAGGTTTGGAAACTGTGCCTGCAGTTTTAGAGTGACCTCTTGGCTCTATTCAACACATTATACTTGCCTTGTTGTCCACTGGGTGCCACCCACTCCTCCTGGTCCTGCATCTGAACCTGGGTGGCAGGCTGGGACCTATCACTAGTAGGTTCCCTACCTTCCCCTCAGTCTCTTTCACAGTCCTTTCATTGCCTTCACAGCATTTGTCATGGTTTGTCATTTTAAACTTACTTACTTTTTCCAGCTTGGCTGTAATGCATGGGACTATTTTGTTCACCACTGTATCCCTTGAACACCAACGGTATCTGGTGTTGTTAATCATATTTTCCTGAATGAATAAGTGAATGGATGAATGATTGCCTGTGTCCTCTTGCTCACTGTGCTATTGCTGATTTGGATCCAGCAATGAATCTCATGACAGGACTCCTCTCCCTGCATTGGTCCCATTCTGTTCTCCCTCTTGGGAAAGACCTAGTGGTCTGTCCCACTCTACTCCTGCCCCTCCCTAAGAGACCCGAGTTCAAGAGAAGCTCTGTCTAGGTTCCTTCTTGATGCATCTCTGTCTTCTTTTTGAGCCTTAAATTCTTGCTGCGCACTGGTCTGCTTGCCCCAGTGTGCAGTTTTTTTTTTTTTAAGATTTTTTAAAATTTTTATTTATTTATTCATGAGAGAGAGAGAGAGAGAGGCAGAGGCAGAGGGAGAAGCAGGCACCCCGCAGAGCAGGGAGCCCAATGCGGGACTCAATCCCAGGACCCTGGGATCATGACCTGAGCCGAAGGCAGATGCTTAACCGACTGAGCCACCCAGGCGTCCCAACCCCAATGTGCAGTTTACTCTGTGTCCTCCCTCTGTCACCTGCCCTTGCAGGTGGCCTGTGGACCATAGGGGATACTCAGTTACTTTCCCTGCTCACCCCTCTGTCCCATTCCTGGCCCCTGCTCTTTCATTCACTTGAGAAGGTTGGCATGTCCCAGGACACTGGTGGCCAAACACTCCTACAAACAATCATGGTGATGGTACTGCTAACCCCTCTGCATTCCCAATTATTAAAAAGAGAGTTATTTCCGGGGTGGGAAAGTTGTTTCAAAAGTCAAAAAGCATAGGGATAATTTAGTCAGAAGAATTGAGAGGGTTGATGTTGCATGTTGATAAGATGCGTAACAAGGAGGAGGCTTTCAAATGGGTTCCAAGTCTCTGGAGGGCTATTATACGGAGACAGGTGAGCTCTCTGCTAGTTGGCACTGTAACAGAGATCTGAACGACAGAACATACAACATGAAGGATTTGGATAGAGATGAACAGGATCTTTTACCAGAGAGGATCTTTACCAGGAATGTGTGAGGGAAACTGAGAACATACCAGGGAGTCCAGACTATCAAGTACAGATAATGTTAGCCCAGTCCAAAGCATGTGCTAAATGGCCAACTAAAGCATTGGCCAGTCTACCTTGTGATAGCTAAGGCTGCCCTTGGCCTGTTTTGATGGGGCACCGCATTGTCTCCTGATTGGAGAAGCTGGGTTTTCCTGCACCAAGGGGATGCAGGACCCCTGGGCCTGAGAGAGGATGTGTTCTGTAGTGAGAGAGGAAGCAGGATGCTCCAGGGGGTACTGCAGAGGCTGCACTGAGGAAAATCTCCTCCGCAGAAGACCCTGATACAGAGGAAATCTAGTTGTACATTCGTGTTGAACTTTACTTATGTTAATTTTTGCTTGTATTAAGCAATCAGTTTTGACAAAAACTTGGAATGTAAAATTATTCGGTAAGTACATAAGGTTCAAAAACATACTCCAGGGGGTCTGTCCTGAACTGTAGGCCAGATGGCTGAGTTGGAAATGGGGGAGTGGTGTCCCAGAGTCTGGAAGCAACATGAAGGGAATGGTAGTAGTGTATGAGGGACAAATAGGAGGGCACCAGTCATCCAAGCTGAGGGGCGGGGGGAGGCAAGATCTTGAGTAGGAAGAGAAAATTCTAAGGTGAAATGTCTAGTAGGCTGGAGAGAGGTTGGGGGGAGGAAGGCAAAATGGGTTGGGGGGAGGGTATAATAATGGGGGCTGTGCTGGAAGCTCATTTGCAAAGGACTTCAGCTAGCGAGGGGTAGAGCAAAGCCTGCTGCACTGAATGGAGTATTCCTGTCTCCAGAGTCACCCTGAATCAACCCTTTCACCTCTGATTCCAGGACTTCAAGTGTTTTAGACTGTAGAACTTCCGGATGCTATGTCACAGATGTCTGTAAGGTAAGAAATATGCTGCTCTTCAAGTGGCAGTGATGGTGAATAAACCAGAATAGGCCCATGGGTTGAATTTCTCATTTTTGCTCAGGCATTTATGACACCCACAGGATGTGATACACATCAATATGGGGCTGTATAGGGAGAGATCACATTCAGGGAAATGGTAGTGGAGGAGTAACAGCCTCCTAAGGACTGCCCTCCCCTATTAACCCCGCAGAAGACATGGAGGACTGAGGGCTGAACCTCTAACTCGTCGTGTGGTATTAGAGACCCAGGTTAGATCTTTTCTGCAAGGAAAGGGACATCCTCCTTGCCTCTTACTCATCGCTGGTAGTCAACAACTGATAATGGAAATTTACTCTTTAACACATTTCTTAATTTACCATTTATTAAATACTTTCTCGCATGTGTATACCCAAGCAATAGGCTTTGGATCCTCTGTCTAGAAATTGATATGGCACTGTGAGAATTTTGAAGATTCCATATATTTGGCATTGTGGTTACTCTAAACAAATAGGTATTGGAGTTAGAAAATTCTGGGTTCAAATCCCAGATGTACATTTATGAAGGGTATGACTTGGGATTGAGATCTTTAAATATCCCGAGCCTCAGTTTTTATCACCTGTGATGTGGAGATGGTCACCATCTCACAGCCTTGTCATAGCCCAGAAACCAGTGTATGGTAGCACTCAGTGAGTGAGGTCTCCCCATTCACCACTCCATATCCACAAGGCTGTATCAAAAATGCTTTGACAACTGAAAGTTCTTTTCTAATTTTGTGTCGAACTAACTAGGCAGCTAAACCTGATCTGAACTTACCCATGTGGGGCTATTTATAGCCTCTATCTGTTCCATTAGGTGTGAATATTCATGTATTTTGCTGGAGAAATAGTACTGTATTTGATTAGAGAGTGCTGCCCAGACCCTCTGGGATTGGATTCTGAAACACACCTGGGTTCATCTTACCTTTCTGATAAGAAATTGTCAGGTCATGATTGCTTCATTACCTTGCTAAAGCCTACAATGCACACAGACAAGTAATCATTTAAAGAAAATGTGTTTCCATTGGGCAAACTTTTTTTCTCGGGACTAGGAATGAAAACTTAATAGATGTACTCATTTATTTGTTTAATTAAAATTTAGTAAGTACTTACATTGTGTAAGATGTTGCTAGGTATTGTGAGGCTATAATGATGAAAAGAGAGCCCTGCCACTAAGAAACAAGTGTTTGGAATAAGACGGGCACAAGGATAACTAAAATGCAAGGCAGACATGCTAATTTCCAGGAAGTTGGGAATTCCAGGAAGAATGAGTTCACATCTGAATGGGGGATGAAGCTTCATAAAGGAGGGACATTTTAGATAGTCCCTGAAGGGGGTAGGCAAGAATTTGTCAGGTGAAGAAGGCAGGACAGGGTATTCCAAGCATAGAGAACAATCAAGAGAAGTTTGTCAAAGCAGGGTGGAATTAACATTTGGAGAATAGCAAGTGGTCCAGTCTGGTGATAGCATGAAGTGCGTGGCAAGAAAGAGGTGAGGGTAAGGCTGGAGGGGTAGGTGGGTAAAGCTGTGCAAGGCTGGGATTGCCAGGGGGAGTATGTTCTTGACTTAGCAGACAAGAGAAGGAAGAGAGGTTGGTGTTTAAAAAAGTTTTTTTTTTTTTTTTCCTGGTCATTGAAGAAATACACATTTAAAGGAAAAGAATTTGGAAAACAAACAAAGATTGATATTAATATAGATATACATTGAACTGCCTATAATCCACATTCAAGATAGCCACTGTTAATAATTGAAAATATATCCTGGTAGCCTTTTTCTATATGGAGGTAGGTGGCTAGCTAGTTTGATTAATTGATTTTGAGAGTAATGCATAAATGAAATTACATTACCTCAGATTATTAAAAAAACAGCTTGTGTAATAACACTTTAGAAACATATAACTGTAGTGTATGTGTAGGTTGGATATAGAGAAAGCTACAAATATGAAAGCCATTGAGAATGCTGTTGCAGGGGTGCCTGGGTGGCTCAGGTGGTTAAGCATCTGACTCTTGATTTCAGCTCAGGTCGTGATCTCAGGATTGTGAGACTGAGTTCTGTATCTGGCTCTGCATTGGGTGTGGAGCTTGCTTAATGTGGTCTCTCTCCCTGTCCCTCTGCCCCTCCCCACCAAAGAAAAGAATGTTGTTGCAATGATTAAGAGAAGACAAATTCTTGAACTTGGGGGCTATGGAAAAAAGAGCGGTGTGTGGTTTAAAAAATATTTCTAGAGATGGTGGTTCAAGTGTTTTAGAAGAAGGAAGGGAAAACCCAAAAAACTATTGATCCCTTCCAGGTGACAAACCTGGATTACTGGGGGGTTGGGGAACCATGAACATGATGTTGGCTTTGGAGGAGGGGAGGATTATGTGCATATTTTTACACATGGTGAGTACATTGTGGTGGTCAGCAGGCAATCAGAGACGTGGGTTGAGAACAAGAATGCAGATTTGAGATTTATTTACATTTTCAAGATTGCTCAAGAAGGAAGATTTCTGAAGGAGAGAAGAGATAAAAGAAGAAAGAAATGTGGTGACATCCGTATTTAGGAAGACCAGGGGCCAGACAAGGAAAAGTCAGAACTGTTGGAGAACTTGGAGGTCCTTGTAGTCAAGGGTGGAAACAATTTCAAAAATGGGTTATTTGTAGCCTAAAATGTTACAGAGACCACAAGGAAGATGATTTTGAGCACAAAAGATGAAGAGAAGTAATGTATGAGGTACCTAACACAATTCTGGGTACATGGAAAGAACTCAGCTAATAGCAAGTATTATGATGGAATGATCATTAAATATGGGAGTTAGGAAGTATTTTTCAGACCCACCAAATCTCTTATACAGAGTTAGAGCTTAACAAATACACTGAATGGAATGATGAGCAATGGCATACAATAGAGGAAGAGTTTAGGAGTGTTGATAATGTGGAGGTGTCCAACTCCTAGATTCTGGGATTTACCATGCATACAGGTTAGTATGCCTGGGGAGCCAGGCCAGCCATCACGGAGTATAGTCAAGACAGGGCTTGATGGAAACTTCCCACTAAGATTTCCTGGCTTCTCACAGGTAGTACAGAGAACTGGCATCAAGTGCAATGAGTAACGTCAGTGTCGTCAGGGAATTTGTGCTGCTGGGGTTTTCACATCTCCATGAGTTCCAGATCCTCCTGTTTGCATTCATCCTATTGATATATGTGCTAACAGTACTGGGGAACCTGGCCATTATCACCCTCACATGCCTTGATTCCCACCTCCACTCACCCATGTACTTCTTCCTCTGCAACTTCTCCTTCATGGAAATGCTGGTCACTTCCACCGTGGTTCCTAGGATGCTGGCAGACCTGCTATGCACTCATAAGACCATTTTCCCGGCTGAGTGCCTCACCCAGTCGTTCCTTTACTTCTCCTTGGGTTCCACCCACTTCCTGATTCTCACAGACATGGCCTTCGATCGCTACTTGGCCATCTGCTGCCTCTGCACTACCCAACCATCATGAATGGTCCCATGTGTGTGAAGCTGGTGGTGGTCTGCTGGGTGGTCGGCTTCCTCTCCATCGTCTCCCCCACCCTGCAAAAAACACGGCTATGGTTCTGCAACCCTAACATCATCAGCCACTACTTTTGTGACTCTGCCCCACTTCTCAAGCTTTCCTGCTCTGATACCCGCCACATTGAATGCATGGACTTCTTCCTGTCCTTACTATTTGTGCTGGCCACCATGCTGCTGATCATAGTGTCCTACGTCCTCACTGTGGCTGCAGTTCTGCACAGCCCCTCCTTCTCTGGGTGCCGGAAGGCCTTCTCCACTTGTGCCTCCCACCTCACTGTGGTGGTTCTGGGCTATGGCAGTGCCATCTTCATCTATTTGAGGCCAGGCAAGGGCCACTCCACACACCTCAACAAGGTGGTGGCTCTGATGACTACAGTAGTGACCCCTTTCCTCAATCTCTTCATCTTCACCCTTCGGAATGAGAAGGTCAAGGAGGTCATTGAAGATACCGCCAAAAGGCTCCTCTTCAGAGATGCAGCAGTCCACAGATGAGAAGGCCCAAGAGCACCTATTAAGTCACAGGAGTAAGGACCCTCCACTGCCCACACTGGAGCTCCTCAGTCTCCTTCTTCCCAGTCTCTCCTGCTCCCTCACCCCCACAGAAGTCTGCTTACTCACTACAGAGAGCTAAGGAGCTCACACCATCTGAATGTTTCAAAGGCAAGTATCTGTAAGCCTGAGATAGACAAGGAATAGGTGATTTTGAGGGAGCCTTGGAGTGAAAACAGTATGATAATATCAGCAAAGATATTATCCAGATAAAATTCTCAGTCCAGGATTTGGTACATGGTAAAAACTCTGTAAATGTAGCTCTTATTATAAAAATGTGTTATTAAAATCTCTCCTTCCCAGTCTGGCTGTATGGTTTTGTTTACATTCCTTTTTCATTTATTTGTCTGCAACTTTTTTGGGGGGTGTTTTTCTTTCTCATGAACTGACTTCAGAATCTAAGATAGGGTTCTGAAAGTGGGAGTTTCTCTGAGAAGAGCAGAGAGGGTTGGCATCATCCAAATAGAAGAAACTTTGTGCCTCCCACTGGGACCGCTTCTCTGGGATTGCTCGTAAAGTAGTAACACTACTTACACCCAGGCTGCCCACTGCTCCTGTCCAGCCCCTCCAAATCTCTTGCTTTTAAACAGAAATGACTCTCTGGGGGCCACTTCCTCAGCCCCTTACACAGATAGGTCATGAGAGCCCCAGGCCTAACTTTATCCTTCCGGTGCTCTCAAGAAAGAAGGGAAAGCTAGATCATTGTTCCCAGACTGACTATCTTCCCCTTTACAAGCGCTAGTACCTCTCTTCTATAGAACTTAGATCCATCTCCCAGAGGAAGGGCCTTCTGAGGTTGGCTTTCCTGGAAGCAGCCTGGACAGGAGGTTACCAGGGGCCCTGGTGGTAAAGCAAAGATGGTGGAAGCCAGCTGAGAAAGGAAGAAATGGAGTGGGACTGGAGTTGTGGAGGCAAGGCTTTCCCTGGCAATCCGGGAATGGTTTAGGAAGTTAGGGGGAGACTGTGGGAGTGGGAGTAGCTCTAGTGTCTGATTTCTTGTACCAGCTTGAATCTGGACTGGGCTGGGATTTGTAGAACAGGACAAAGAGTAAATGCAAATTTCTTCCTACTTCTGAAACTAGCTCTGCCCACAGGATATCTAGAGGAGAGGTCTTGGTCCTTATGTGCAGTGTGGATAGGCCAGTGTAGGGGCCACCCCATAGAGCCACAGCTGTGAAGTAAGGGGTGGGGGAGAGGGAACATCTCAAAGTATAGAGAGTATAGAGAATGGGAAATGTGCATTCCGGAGAGACGCAACTGATATGTAAAATAATGTAGACATAAAAATGGCATATTGTATGGGCAACGAAAGCACAGGGAGATCAAAGATATTTTCACAAATCAGATCCAAGTCTCTTGGGGAATTTGTAAGTGTCCTCTGAAGGATGCTCCACTCACTGAAATCACAGGACACAGCTGTTTTATAACAAACTTGGCAGTGGGTACAAAGGGCATCGATGTGGAAACCTTTGCATGCTAGGGCAGTTACTGTATTCACAAAAGGTACTATTTCCTTTCAGTTTTATTGCTTGCAGTTTTGAACATGACCTAAGTAAGTTCAGAAAGACCTAGGAATAGTTCTGTTAAAGGACAAGTCCATGAGGTTTGCTTCTATAGGAATTGGCACGTATCTGACCCAAGGGAAGGAGAATGACAAAGGTGCTGGGTTGAATGGGGAACAGGATCTAAGGGAACACGAAAGGTGGAATGCTACAGTGATGCTCTGAAGCCCTCTTGAGAACTGATAGTTAAGTTTTCAGGAATGTAACAGAACATTATTAAAAATTAAATAGTAGAAACTTACAATCAAGCAGATTATGTTAAAAACAAAAGTAATAAAAATTCAAAACTCCTAATTATTTCACTACATTTTACTTTTATCTATGCTACTGAAGTTGTTTGTTTCATGTTAGTAGTTTGAAACTGGACTGGACGGGGGTAAAATAGACACCAGAGAAATTGGCAAATGCTGGAGGTCAGTAAATGCTCCAAATAGAGACGTGGTTAAACATTTACCAGCAGACCACTGGATCACTGCCTCCTTTCTTCAGTATCTGTGAGGCATTGTTGCAAGGAACATATTTACATTAGGAAATTGAAAGCTTAAAGAATTGGTGAACTAGATTGATGTGAACATGGTCCTCTACAGACAACATTGAAATTTTCTAACTTGGCCTTACAGGGTTTTACACCTTACCAAACTTCTAAAATTCCATGTATGCAAGGCCTTCATGCTACCTACTGACCACTGCAGGACCCAAGCCTGACTTTTATTTGAAAAATGATTCAATTCCTTTATCTTCCCTCATCAAAACTTCCGTACTCTTAATTTCTTGCTCTCTTGTCCTGCCAAATGGAAGAAATAAATCTGTTTTTTGGCTTCCACTGGAATTTACATGTATGACAACTGCTTCTTACATTAGCTATTCAGAACCCTGTATTCCTAATGGTTGCTTACTAGAACACGGTATTTCTGGGTTTGGAATGCCAGACAAACGGAGGGTTCCTTGGGGGTAGGCAGGCGTTGTAGAGTCAGGGAATCCTGCCACAGTTTCTGCCTATATTTAAATCAGTTCTGGGTGTTATAATCTTGTTCTCCTACCTCTCTGCAATTATGTCCTCCTACTCCTCCACAATTACTTCTGTGGAGTGGGAAGGCTGTTGCCTTCTATCAAATGACCTTATGTAGACTAACAACAAAATCAATTGTTCCCACCTCCTGGGAAACATGGTATTACAAGCATCCCTTGCTTTTTGCAAGTTTGCATTGCACCATGTTGGTACCTGTTTTCAGTAACTTAAAGAAATTGGAAGAGGATTTTCACTTTTATGGGAAAAGGTGAAAAGCGAAACTAGCGTTCAGCATTTGTTTTGCAGTGAGCTGTTACAGGGTAGCGCACGCTCCAAGCAGTGAGCGTGGCGCCACCAAGCTCCTTCCCCAGAAACCACACTGAGCTGCTCAGCATCAAGTGAGTGAGCATCTGTGCTTTATCTCAATTTATTTTGTACATTTGTTAGCAAGATGTGTCCTAAGATATCAGAAAAGCCTAAGAGATTATTTTTTGCATCTGGGAATGCCTAAAAAAATTTTCATACAAATTAATGGTAATTGTTTCTTTGCTTTATGCCAGTTCTACTTAAGAAAGTTATCATAGGAATGCTCTACTTTCAGATAGCAAGTGGGTGGGGGTCCGGGGAACCTGTGTAGCAAAGGAAGTGTGAATCTACCAGGCAATTAACATTATGTATGGACTGAATAAAAATATTTATTTCATGTACAAGTGTTATTTGCTATCTTTCAAATGTTTGTGGATACTATTATGATAAATGAAACACAAACCTTTAAAATGACAATGAAGCTATGATTGCTTTCTGACAGTATGTTTCTTTCAAGTGATGGATATTAAACATACAACTATTGTTTATGAAGGAGTTATTAGAATTATTGCAATTACAAGTATATACACTTGATGGGAACTGGATGGATTTACAGTGAATAAGAGGCTGGAGGCGTCTACACAGAGTGGCTTCAGATCCTGGAGATAATTAATCCAACTTTGATCAAGCTGGAAGAAGAATTTCTGAAGATGGAGAGATGGAAAAGAAGTTTGAAGAACCAGATTGTATTGTCAGTTCTGCCATCACTTTGACCAATTCTTCTTTTTTTTTTTTTTTTTTTCTCAACTGTATTTCCCCTATTCCTTAGTGAGTCAGAAACACTGCCTAGCTGCAGCCCAAGAATTAGCATTTCCCTTCTGGGCTCCCATGGCACTTGTTAAAAGTAGAAGAACCCCTTATCAAAATATGCTAGAATTCATTATAGCTTGTCCTCTGTCTCACAGATGGAGAAATCTTTGAGGTTAGAATCCACATTTCTTTGATCTTTAATGGCCAGTGCTAAGCAGAGTGCATTGCTCATGGTGAGTGATCAGTGAATCTTTATTTAATTGGATTATTATGAGGGTAAAACCAATTGGAAAACATGTATAAAGTGGTTTATAAAGTGTGAATAATATATATAATATACACGTATATGTAAGTGTCTAGCTTTGGAGATGTGGCTTACTTAGTAGTCTGTTGGTATATGTACATGTATACGTAAAGGTAAATTATCAGTAAAATTATTTTTACTTTCTCCATCCTCCTTCCATTTACTCTACAAATATTTACTCTTTGAGGGGGTGAGCAGAGGATAATTGGAGAAAATAAATCAGTTGGAGCAACAGCAACAGCAAACATCAGAGTCATTGCTGTGATGTGTCCTTGGAGGAGACACAAGACTTGCAACCAGAAGCTGAAACTAGGAACCTAAAGACATCCTCTGATTTGGGTAAGGGGCACCTCAGCAAGAAAGAAACGAACTCTTCAGAAAGTCAGAGGAAGGGGCACCTCTCTTGAGAAGGGGTTAGCCTGCGGTAATACTGGAAGTACATAATGAGAACCAACGGACCACTAAGTGAGCCATGTCTCCAAAGCTAGACAATCTGTATCCACCAAATGAGCCCACAATTTCCTGCCTTGTGTATTTCCACATAGTAGACTTGTAAAAATCTTGACACTTGTGGTAAATTAGTAGTTTTTGTTGTCTTAAAGTAAGTGGGTCTAGGAGTACTCCCTTGATGCGTGAAGTCATTGTAGTTTACTGGGAAATGTAGTTTGCTAAATTAAAGTGTATTTGCAGAAACAATTTGGCAGAATATATATATTTTTTAAGTAGGCTCTATACCCAGCTTGGAGCTTAACATGGGGCTTGAAATCACACTCCTGACCTGAGCTGAGATAATGAGTCAGATGTTTAACTGACTGAGCCACCCAGGCACTCCTTAGGAGAATATTTTCCACTGGGGGTGTCTTAGAAAATCCAGGATTGGGGCGCCTGGGTGGCTCAATCAGTTAAGCATCTGCCTTTAGCTCAGGTCATGATCCCAGGGTCCTGAGATTGAGCCCTACATTGGGCTCCCTGCTCAGCAGGGGAGTTTGCTTCTCCCTCTCCCTCCCCTGGCTCATGCACTCTCTCTCTCTCTCAGTCTTTCTCTCAAATAAATAAGAAAAATCTTAACAAAAAAAAAAAAAGAAAAAGAAAATCAAGGGGAGGTGAAAGCTAAGAAAAAACCATTGGTTTGAGGTCAAAGTAACAGGAGGGCTTTATTATTTATTTATTTATTTATTTATTTTAGAAAGAAAGGTGGGGGAGGGACAGACGAGAGAATCTTGAAGCAGACTCCCTGCTGAGCACGGAGCCTGAGACAGGGCTCAATCTCAGGACCCATGAGATCATGACCTGAGCCGAAACCAAGAGTCAGTGCTTAGCCAACTGAGCCACCCAGGCGCCCCAACTGGAAGGCTTTTAAATTTTCAGATTGTAGTTGGGAGGGAAGGGCATTGGAGCTGATGTTTCATCCCAAAGGTTTCAGGAATTTTATACACACACACACACACATGCACACACACGTGCACACACACACACATACCTGGGCTGGATAGTATCTCTTGATCAGAAAACACTTCCTGGCTGCTGTCCTTGAATGGAAAGCCCACATACTTCCTTGTACTGAAAGTCTTACTTCTGGCTCCCCAGGTTCTGGGCTACTTTCAGAGTTCTTGTAGCTGCCAGTAGGTATGGGAAGCACCTCCACGGTGGCCTGAGAGGGCCAGACACTGAGCACTGAGGACTCACTGTAGTTATATGCAGAAGCACAGAGGAAACAACCTAAAGAAATTCAGCAGTGATCTTCCTACCCAGCCTGGTACTCTGCCTCCTCTCTGCGTAGACCTGCTTGACTAAAGTTGGCCAGGTTCCTCAGGCTCATCATAGTGCCTTGTGGAGGCCTTTAAGCCTCTGCATCTGCCCCCGTAGCACTGCCTTGACTGTCTCATTGCGGAGGGTAAGGATAAAGGGACTGAGAAAGGGGGTGAGGACCGATGTCACCAGGGCTACGGTCTTGTTGACTTCCACAAAATGTGCTTTGCCAGGCCTGACATAAAGGAAGATGGTGCTGCTGTAACCAATGAAGACCAGGGTGAGGTGGAACCCACACGTAGAGAAAGCCTTCTGACGGCCGCTAGTGGATGGGATCCTCAGCACGGTGGTCACAATATAGCCATAGGAGATGAGGGTCACCAGGAAGGAACTGAGGACAAAAGCCAAGGCCATCATGAAGTCCCAGAATTCCAGCAGGCTGGTGTCTGAGCAGGACAGCTGCAGCAGAGGTGCATTGTCACAGAAGAAATGGTTAATGATGTTGCCATGGCAATAATTGAGATAAGCCCGGGAGATGACAGTGGGCACCATGACTAGGAAAGGAGCTGCCCAGGCAGCCCCTGCCAACCTGATACACATAGCCCAGCTCATCAAAATGTCATAGCGCAGTGGGTGGCAGATGGCCACAAAGCGGTCAAGGGCCACATCTGACAGGATGAGGAAGGAGGTGGAACCCAGGGAAAAGTAGAAGTAGAACTGGACCATGCAGCCAGTGAAGGAAATTACTTTATGGGTGACCAGCAGGTCTGAGAGCATCCTGGGCACTGCAGTCATGGTCACCAAGATCTCCAACAGGGAAAAGTTACCCAGGAAGAAGTACATGGGTGTATGTAGGTGGGTGTTGGCTATGACCGTGACTATGATGATAGTGTTTCCCATGAAGGCAAGAAGATAAAGCGCGAGGAAGGGCCCATACAGCAGAACCTGCAGCTCACCAAAAGAGGAGAAGCCCAAGAGGACAAATTCAGAAGGGTGGCTCAGATTTGCCATGATCCAGGAGCTGGGTCCTGCATAGAAAGGAAACAGAGACAGAGATGTAAGGCAGAGATAGCAAGACAGAGAGAAAGAAAGAGAGAGAGAGAGAGGGAGAGAGAGAATATCATTGAACATGAAACAGAGACAGAAAGAGAACAGGGAGAGCAAAACAAAGTCAGTGGTCAGTGATAAACAGAAAGAGAGATAACTACATGAGAATATGAGAGAATCATAGACGGGGTCATAGAATTAAGAGCATGGAAAGCCATTGATAAGGAGAGAGACAGAGAGGAGTGGATTAAGGACAGCAGAGTAGCAGACATCAACATTTCAGGAGAAGGAAAGAAGGAAACAAAAGAAGAACACAGAATTAAGAGAGGAAGACCAAATGTGTGAGAGGGAGAGACAGTAAAATACAGGGAGGGGAGGAAACATGGAAAGAAAGAGAATTATTGTAAGTCACCCTGAAATCCTGGAGTAAAGGTTGATGCTGGGGGCATCTTGTTATGACTCAGAGACTTTGTACCAAGATTCCTTTTGAAGGGTCCCTTCAAGTCTTTCTGGGCTGTCTCTCTTTTGAGGACCTTCACTCATTCACATTTCTCTAGCTATGATCATGAAATTAATGGAAAGTCAGAGTTTTGAGTTAATAAAGTAGCTTCCTTGGACAGGGGCTCTAATATGTGCTTGCCAAGATGGAGAGTTGTAAAGATACACAGGGTCATGGAGATAAGCCTCAGAACCAGGTGGCTACCCTGCCATTGACTAGAAGGTTGTTAGCATCCTACCTCATGGTCCTGCTTTGCTGCTACAGTGTCTCCCCTCCCCTCCTGACTCCTGTCATTCTTACGTGATGGTTTGGGGCACAAGCTATGAAACTGTGTTTGAATTCTGATCTGAAACTTCCTTGTGGAAGTTAATCTGCTCTTTATAACATGCTCTCTGAACCTCAGTTTACTCAGCTGTAAGATGAAGATAATGATGGTACTGGCTTCTAGGGTTATTGCAAAGATTAAATGAATGAACTACTTAGTAAGTGACCGGCACATACCAAGTGCTCCACAAACAACTGTTGTCATTGTTATTGTTATCATATGGCTGCCAATGGTCTCAAATTTTTCTGGCCCATCATTGCTCAACACTTCCTTAGGGCCAATATGTGGGGTGTGTAAATATGTGTGTGTGTTTGTGTGTGTGCAAATATTTCCACAACTTTATGCTGCTTTAGAATTTAAGTTCACTAAAAGGATACTTTCAAAAACTTCCAATTGTCAAAGGAAATAAACACTATAATACAAACTATCAGAAGTGGAAAGAGCAAAGCTGTATATAGTTATACTCTGGCCCTCTCTCCAGCCCTATAAAAGCTTTTCTAATGCTGTGACTTGGCCACTAGCAATGGTATTACAATTTAAAGAAGAGGCTTTGTCCCTCTATTAGCTTCTATCCATCCTACTGATTAAACCCTAATAGTAGGTCTAAAATCTACACCCAGCACTGATAAATTCAAAGCCAATCCTTATGTCTCTGCTGTACAGAAGCTCAACCCATATGTAAGTCTAAGCCACTCACCTTAGCCTCTAAGTGTCTTCTTCTCGAGCTGTTGACATTAAGAAATTCACGTCTAGAGATTTCTGCCTAATCAGTTCACTCTGTAACATGAATGACATGAGATATGTGGTTCGCTGCTCTTGGGTGGTATCTTACAGCTGGCAGGAGTGGAAAGGGACTTCTGTACAGCTGGAATGGCACTACTAGGTGAATGACTCCTCAAGCTATAATATCTCCAACCCTGTGCTAACTTCCTAATTAAAGACTTACCCTGTATCACCACAAAGACCAGGGCAGCAATATTGATGAGGGGCAGGAACATGGAAAAGAAGTTCTGGAGACCAGAGGGGAAAGGTGCTGTCTTTGCCCCTTTTCTCCCAAGGATGAGTGTTCTTGGTTCTCTCTACCCATCATGTCTCCAAGCTTCTGGTTTCTTGATGTGATTTAGAGGTGAACTTATGCTGGATGGGAAACAGATTCCAGCAGAGTGTTCTTCAGGGGAATGATGGGAAAACAGGAGTCTTCTGGGGATTATAAGGCACTGATATTATTCCTTAGAATAATGAGTAGTCTTATGTTCTGAGGAAGTAACATTTGAGAAAAAGATCTGAATGAAGAAAGGGATAGAGACCTAGATACACCTAGGCAGCAGGTGGCTTAAGCTGGTTCCATGGCAGTGCCTACTCTCTGACCCTTCCTGGACTAAAATTATGGTAGACTGGGTAAATGGTCAGGGTTTGACAGTTTCATTTGGAGATTTTGTCTCAGTCCCAGATCCAGGATTTTGAGATCAGGAGAAGTAGGGAATATAGGCACTGGACCACATCACCCTCTTGTCTGAATTCTCCAGTGTCATCTGTATAAGTTGGAGAATCAAAACAGTAAGCTTAAGAAGAGATATCTTCCTCTTGGAGGCAGGGCCCCTGATAGAAATATTTTGGGAACTGGGTAGGCTGAAGGGCTTGTCTCTGACTTTTGTGAGAAGATGTACACCTTAGGGATGAAGGCAATATGATAGAGAATCAAGCTACCCAGTTAACTCTGAGTGACAGTCCTTCACCTCAGAGTTCAGACTTTGTGGATGTCACCCAACTTAGCCCCACCCACAGACAAATAATAACAAGGGATATGAAGCAAAAGACTTCCCATGAAGACAGTGCAAATGGGTCCCAAATGTTTAAGACCCACAAGGGCCGGACACCAGGAAAATGATATGGTATTTGTCTTTCTCTGTCTGACTTATTTCACTTAGCAGAATACCCTCTGGGTCCATCCATGTTGTCACAAATGGCAAGATTTCATTCTTTTTTAATGGCTGAGTAATATTCCTGTGTGTGTGTGTGTATGTGTGTACACAACATCTTCCTTATCCATTCTTCTATTGGTGCACACTTAGACAGCTTCCATATCTTAGCTATTGTTGAAATGCTGCAATAAACATAGGGGTGCATATATTTTTTTTAATTAGTGTTTTTGTTTTCTTTGGGGAAATACCTAGTAGTGGGATTACTGGATCATATGGTATTTCATTTTTTAATTTTTTGAATAACCTCCATACTGTTTTCCACAGTGGCTATACCAATTTACATTCCCACCAATAGTACACTAGGGTTTTATTTTCTCCACATGCTTGTCAGACTTGTTATTTCTTGTTTGTTTGTTTTAGTCTAGCCACTCTGACAGGTGTGAGGTGACATCTCATTGTGGTTTTGATTTGCATTTCCTGACAGCTAGTGATGCTGAGTATCTTTTCATGCATCTGTTGGCCATTTGTTTGTCTTCTTTTGAAAATTATCTATTCAGGTCCTCTGCCCATTTTGAAATTGGCTTATTTGTGAACTTTTGGTGTTGATTGTATGAGTTCTTTATATATTTTGATACTAACCCTTTATCAGGTATATCATTAGCAAATATCTTCTTCCATTCAGTAGGATACCTTTTGATTTGGTAGATGGTTTCCTTCACTGTACAAAAGCTTTTTATTTTTGGTGTAGTCCTAACAGTTTATTTTTGCTTTTATTTCCCTTTCCTGAGGACACATATCTGAAAAAATGTTGCTAAGACTGATGTCAGAGAGATCACTGCCTATATTTTCTTCTAGGGGTTTTATGGTTTCAGGTCTCACATTTTGTGTTAAGTTCATTTTGAACTTATTTTTGTGTATGGTGTAAGAAAGTGGTGCAGTTTCATTTTTTTTCACATGAACTGTCCGGTTTTCCCAGCATCATTTATTGAAGAGAGTTTCTTTTCCTATTGTATATTCTTGCCCCCTTTTTCATATATATACTGTATAACCAGGAGATTATTTTGAGAATATGTTTTATATACTGTTAAGTGAGAGAGAAAATGTCATAAAACACATTTCCACAGCATTTCCTATAAAGAATGTGCAAATACATGCTTAAGAAATTTCTCTAAGATTATATGGCAGTTTGGGCTTGGCAATATGAGGAAAGGGAAGGAAGATTATTTCCACTTTATACCTTTTTGCACCTATTAACATTCTCAGATTTTTTTTTTACAGATTTATTTATTTATTTGAGAGAGCGAGAATGAGAGAGAGAAAGAGTACATGAGAGGGGGGAGGGTTAGAGGGAGAAGCAGGCTCCTCGCCAAACAGGGAGCCCAATGCGGGACTCGATCCAGGGACTCCAGGATCATGACCTGAGCCGAAGGCAGTCGCGTAACCAACTGAGCCACCCAGGTGCCCCAACATTCTCAGATTTAACAAGCATATTACAAATGAAATCCCAAATCCTGATAAATGTTTTGTAACTGTCACTTTTTCTGTCTCACTCTAGCATAAAGCAGACTTACAATTTACATTTGTCAGTTGTTCTAGGTTGTAAATATAACTGCCTACATTAGCTGTCCTTATGCTGTCCCCACTTTGAAGTGCCCAGCTGGCAATCATGGACATGCCATAGAAATAAATGGCTGGTGGAATCTTGCTAGAATGCATACAGATGCACATATGTTCAGAAGAGTGGAAACCTGAGACAATAGTAGAGAATGGAGTGGGATTTGGTGGTAGAACCTCTCCCGTTTTCTGGAGGGTCCTCAGGGTTAGGATCAGGAGCCACTCTCTAAAATTAGCAAAGGAGGAAACAAGTTTTGTAGGGGATTTCTGGTGAAGTTAAGGCTTTGGGTAAGACTAATATGCATGCTTTTTGGATATTGGTGCACATTTTAGAGGTCAATTGGGGGTTGTCCTATTGGGGATTGGGGGATGATTTTTTTCTCTGAGTAGCTAGAGTATCAGGGCAGAGTCTAGGATATAGGGTAGAGGGGGTGATCTGCTTAGTGTCTGAAATGTCTTTTCAAAACCTAGACTTGAGGCCCTTGAAAAGGCAGTCTTGTTATTGAAAGCCTCTGATTGGTGATATTTCATGTTTTCTCATTAAGCAAAAACTTTAGAAAGTTCTGACACTTAATTGGTCAAAAATGGGAATAACTTAGAAGTTTGTTCTGTTCTCCCCAGACTGATTGCTTAGGGATGCCCTGAACCTGGACTAATTAAGAAGAGGTACCTCAGTGACTAAGTCCCTTTGGGAAGGAGAGTAGCAAGAGTGAAGTGGAGAGAGAGAAAGAGACTCTCAGCTCCTCACAACACTGTTATTTCTGGACTTTTTCCTAAGAACCTCCTGATGAAGTTGCTCAGCCTCATACATGGCTGAGCAGTAGGCAGACAGGACTTACCTTTAGCCAAGCCCTGGGGAGACTGAGAAGTGGTGGAGAGGCCCCTCCATGGAGGTGAGTGCCTTCTCAGGATTGTTTTCTACCAAGGAAAGAGTCAAAGAAGATTGGGGTGGGAGTTCTGGGGTTGGTTGCCTGTAAGAAAAAGGAGGCCTAGAGCCTGAGGCATGGATGAGGGGATCAGCAGGATTGACAGGCTCATTGCCAACATTTCCATGCACAATAGAGACCAGATTTATTTCTTCTCTATCCCAATACTGAGAACAGACACTTCTCCTTGAAAACAGTCAAGATTCTTCTATATTTTGTCACCTAGTGCTCATTATGCAGACGTTGTAGAAATATAGATCACTGAGCTGTCCCAACAATTCTGTCCTTGACCCATTTTCCCATCATTAAAAGGCCCACAGAGACTTAGAAGAGGTTGTATGAGTAAGGGAAGTGAGGAAGGGAAAATGGTAACGTAAGCCATGAAGGGAAACCAAGAAGAGTAGGCTCCAGGGGGTATGGCTC